>NW_026000020.1:1199937-1263238 GCF_001458135.2 Marmota marmota marmota
TAATTGTGGGTAGTGCTGGCATATCTTTGCTGATGGTGTCACCAGTGATGCAATTTTTCCCAAGGAGCCTCAATTGGCTTGGTGTCGTGGCATTTCTGTATCCTCCTCCCTTCTGCTAGTGATGGTCTAAAATTTGGGGGCCAATGGCTATATGCTGGACCGGTAGTCAGTGACGGGTATGATCCAATTGCAGTGGTATCAACCTAAGACAGGAGGCTGACGCCTAAAGGTCAGTTTTCCGATGACGGGTAAGAACCATATGTTGAACTGGACAACCTACCAGGCACGGTCCTTAAGCCACATTGCTTGTTGTTTAATTAATCAGAAGGGGGGAGATGCTGGGAGACATTAGCCAAGTAGGTATGACAATTTCCTTGCCAGCGTACCCCATGTTGCTTAGTGGAAGGACTCGTGGAAATAGGACATTTTGCAGTGACATTGCATGTAGGTGACCTTGCTCAAGGACCAAGGCGGATCCGGGTTTAGGGTGTTCCCAGTTTAGGATAATCTGGGTTTAGGGCGTTCCCGGTTTAGGACTATCCGGGTTTAGGGTGGTTCCAGGTTTAAGGTTATTCCTGCTGGGAATAGGGCGTATGCTGCTGCCTGAGTTCCCCTTGAGTTCTCACGGGATTCAGACAGTATTTTTTGGGAGACAGAAGCCCAGTGGGGGTGGATTTGGGCAGAGAATGTGGATTTCCCCAGAACGTGATTGTAGACGGCTGGTGTGAGTTCGGGAATAAAGAGTTGCTGTTTGAATCTACACGCTGTGTGGTGGCTCGTGATTGTGTGCCCAGCCAAACTGCGGCAATACTGACTGAAAAGAATGTTTAATAATGCATCATCATAATCCCTTTAGGGCAGTGCATGGTTAAAAAGTATTTTATAAAGGGGAAGTGATTGAAAATCTTCATCCTTGCGACTAGAAATTGCTGAAATGAACAATTATTCTTAAAGCTATTCTTCTGAGATATGTACTGAAAACTAGCAATGTATAGTAAAGTATTTTTCCTTACCTTTTAAAAATTATTATTATAGGGTACCATCATTTATAAATTGGAAAACAGTCCAAATTTTAAGTAAAAGTACAAATTGTATTTTGTTGTTATTGCCTAGGTTGGTCTTTAACTCCTGGGCACAAGTGATCCTCCTGCCTCAGCCTCCCAAGTGCTGAGACTATAGGCATGTACCACTATACCTAGGTTTAAAGGTATTTCTAAAAAAAGAACTATATAATATTTAACTCATGGAGTTTTTTTAACATTAATAGAACCATGTATAAAATCTGGTCAATGAATAATGTAAATAAAAATTTATGTGGGGCTGGGAGTATAGCTCAGTGCTAGAGTACTTGCCTAGCATACTTGAGGCCCTGGGTTTGATCTGCTGCACAGCAAAACAAACTAACAAAAAAGAAATAAAGAAAAGAAAAAATGATGTATATTTCTATCTCACATGATAAACTTATAAAGAGAGAAGGCAGGAAAGAAAGCCCAGAGGGAAGGATAAGGAACAAGGGCAACAAGACAGTTGGAGGAGCCACCTCAGACCCACAGATGCCACACTGAACTGCCTCAATAAACCCTCAACTGCTGGAGGGTGCCACCACCTACTTGAATTCTGGCTCTGGCACTCCATTGACCCCAGAGGGAAGCTGGACCACACTCATGAGGACATCCTGTGAGACCTCCAGTTATAGATTCTCCTACTTCCACGCACAATCATTTTTTAAGGATTAAATGGGAAGATGTTATGTTATGGTTTAGATCTAAAATGTTCCCCAAAGACCATGTGCTAAAGGCTTGGCTACCAACCTGTGATGTTATTAAGGTGTAGTGCAACCTTTAGGAGGTAGGGATTAATTGAAGGAAGCAGATCACTGGGGAGAACACTTTGAAAAGTATTTTGTCCCAGACTTTTCTTCTCTCCTTCTCTGCATCCCAGCTCTGCTCTACCATGCACATAATGTACTATCTCACCAAAGTCCCAGCGTGATGGGGCCAAGTGCCCAAAGACTGAAACTTTTGTCAACATAAGCCAAAGTAAATCTTTCTTCCTTTTAAGTTCATTATCTTAGGCATTTTGTCACAATTACAGAAAGCTGAGTAACATGAACCAGCAAAGTAATAAAGTACTATACAAATGTTGGATACTGAATGGCATGGGCAGGATAATGCTACCAGTATACAAGAGGTCAAATAGTATCAGCCCTTACTGTATCTAGCAAAAGTCAAAGCCCCTGACACATGTTCCTTCAGCATGTTTTAAGGCACCTCTGTCTGTACATACCAGAAGATGCCCCCTATTCCTATGTTCCAAATCTTCACTTTCAGAGACCTACTCCAGTGTAACCCTCCCATCATCCACGTATACCTCAGGTTTCCCCAAGGCTGCCAGCTCTTACTTGACTTCAACCACTAAACAACAACCACAACAACTAAAACCTCACTTTACAGAGTTAAAAAACAGGGCTCTAATCTCTGTCAAGATCCCAGTGACTTTTATTTGAAAAAATAGAAAAGTTCATCCTAAAATTCACATCAAATCTTAAGGAAACCTGAGTGCCCAAAACAATCCTGAAAAAGGACAAAGTCTCATACTCTTTGATTTCAAAATACACTACAAAGGTCTAGTAATCAAAACAATATAGAACTAGCATAAAGATAAATACATAGACCACATCTTCCTGTCTATATGGTTGAATTATTTTCAATAAAGGTGTCAAGAATACTCACTGAGAAAAAAAAAAAGCTTCTTTAAGAAATGGTGCTGGGAAGTTAGATATGGACATGCACAAAATAAAACTGAACTCCGCCCCTGACACATCCACAGAAATTAAAATGGATCAAATACCTGATAACACCTAAAATATAAAATATACTCTATAATGAAAGAGAGGAGAAAAGCTTCATAACATTGGATTTGATAATGATTTCTTAATATAACACCAAAAACAGAGAAAAGCAGATAAACTGGATTACTCACTAATCATTAGGGAAACATAAATTAAAACTACAATTGGATGCTATCTCATATTCATTAGGATGCCTCCTATCAAAACATCAAACAAAATAACAAATGTTAACAAGAACATATAGAAACCAGAGCCTTTTTATAATGCTGGTAGGAATGTAAAATGATGTTACTGCTGTGTAAAACAGTATGGCTCATTAATTGATTAATTAATTAATTAATTAATTAACAGCCATAGGATCCAGCAATTCTACTTCTAGATAAATACTCAAAAGAAATGAAAGCAGGGATTCAAAGGAATATTTGTAAACCTTTCATGACAGCATCATTCACAATAGCTAAAATAAAATTTGAATTAAAGAACAATGTAAATCCGCTCAGGTGAGAAAATCTTAAACAGCCAAAAGTTCCCATCAACAAATGAATCTATAAGCAAAATGTGCTATGAACATATATTGGAATATTACTCAGCCATGAAAGGAATCATGGATTCTAACACAATCCAACAAGAATGAACCTTGAAGACATTATGCCAAGTAAAATAAAACAGTCACAAAGAACAAATACTGTTTAATTCTACTTATATGAAGAGTTCATAGAGACAGAAAATAGAATGATTGTTTTCAGGGGATTGGGGAGGGGGTCTATTGAGAATTATTATTCAATGACTATAAAGTTTCAGTCGAGAATTTTTTGGTCTCAATTTGGGAAGATAAAGAGTTCTAGAGATGGATGGCGCAATGGTTACATAATGTGAATGTACTTAACATTATTGAGTTATATGCATAAAAATGGTTCAGATGGCAAATTTTATATTGTGTGGTTTTATATTTGTTTTGTGTGATGCTGGGCCTCAAACGCAGTGCCTCATGCATGTTATCTACTACTGAGCTACATTCCCAGTTCTGTTTTTTAACCACAATATTTTTTAAAAATGAGGCCCCAAGCTGTAAAATGAAGGCCCTGACAATTATAAGGTTCTAACCTTACTCCTTTTCCCTTTTCAGATGAAGGAACAGAATTAAAGTCCCACAATGAAGACAACCAAGAACAAAAACAAGGTATACTGATTCCTGCTACATAGCTTACTACAAAGCCCACCAAAACCTAAAAAAAAGAAAACAACAAGAATAGTGAAGAAAGACAACATGAGAGAAGTAAAGTGGGACAAAGACAACAAAAGAGGCAGAATCACAGGAAGAAAGATGAAGGGAAATTTTTAAGAAGAATTTTTAAAGTAAAAAGCATGAAAGAAATAATTAAAGATCTTATAAATATGGGATGATCTGTTTTGCTGGAATGGAGGTCTAAAACTTTCATTTGTATTGCTCTGGGTAGAGCTGAGGTCTGGAAAATCCCATATAAGGTAGTCTGTTCATGGTTATTTCCTCAGGCAGACATTACAGCTTCCATCTGGAAAAGGCATTAGGGAAAAAAAGAGTTTGGCCACAACATCCATATATACATTAGAGGATGTAGTTACCATTTTTAAGGGTTATAATTTGCCAAAAGAAGTCACTGACTCCCATTCCAGCCCAAATATAGCTCACCATTTAGCAGCTGACACCACAGAGTTTTCTGTGGCCTCCTTATTGGTGGTGGTGATAAAGGTCAGTCTGATCTTATTGTTCCCCATAAACAGCCTTCAGGCAGTAATGTCCTTACACAATATAGTCACATTCTTTACTTTCCTTCACAGAGCAATCCCACATTTTCTGTATAATACCTTTCCTATCATGGAGCTTGCCATCTCAGGGGAAGCTGCTCACCAGCCTGCCGTAAGTCCTCCTGATGGCTTCAAAGTGGGGCCTTACTTTTGATTTACTTTTAGGATGATTCTTCCTAACTTTTTTTTTCCAGTTTGGAAAAGTGACATGCTGCAACTTAAATGTGGCTAGTCCAAATTGAGATGTACAAACAAACTGAGATATGCTTTAAGTGTCAGATATACACTGGATTATCTTGATAATTTAAAAATATTGATTACAAGGTGTGTAATAGCTTGGACATCATAATGCTTCACACATTGGGCTAAATAAAATATATTATTAAAATTAATTTCACCTGGGCTGGGGCTACAGCTCAGTGGCAGAGCGCTTGCCTAGCATACATGAGGCACTGGGTTCAATCCTTAGCACCACATAAAAATAAACAAATAAAGGCATTCTGTCCATCTATAACTACAAAAAAAAATTTTTTTTTTCTTAATTTCACCTGTTTCCTTTTGCATTTGGAACATGGCTACTAGAAAACCTCAAATTGCATGTGGGGCTCAGGTTACATTTCTGTTAGATTAGTACCACTCTAGATAACCTAAGCCCTATTTACTGAATAAAGAAATGTAGTCCAGAAAACACTTTGAGGAGGAGGCATGAAAACTCAGCCAGACCTGTTCAGATTCAAAGGAAAAGGAATTCTTGAATCCTTTCATTTCTAACCATGCAGCAAGTGGGGGAGGAAGTGGGGAGCAGCTGCCTTAAGCAGAATACTGGCCCCATCTCTTATTTGCTGGGTGAGTTTCTTCACCTGCAACTCAGATATCTATACTGTGAGCGAAATAAAACTCCCTCACAGGCCAATAAGGACTAAAAACACAAGGAAAACATTTTAGCATTCAACAACTCGAAGTATGTTCTCAACAAATGCTACTTCCCTTTCTGTGGATATGTTCAACAGCTGATTTAATCATCTTGGGGTGACTCATGGTACATCTGGATTCCAGTCCTTTTTATTTCTCCACTTTAATCACTTCCACAGAATTCACCCATATGAGGCAGAGTTATGTGTTGAATTTCCTCAGCAAAACCAATCCTGTTCCCCAGAGTTGCACTGTTTACTCATACCCTGCACCTATTATATCCTTCTCACCCCCTCTCTGCTAGTCCATATACTAATAAGTTATTAAAATTAATCTCAAAATTCTGGCTACTGCTCATTTTACCAACAGCTCATTACTAATGCCTACATTTAAATGTGGCTTTGTTGTAATTCTGGCAATTTCATTTGTGCATACTTCATTCTCCCAAGATGCATGCTTTATTTACCACTAGGGTCTCATTAGCTATAAAGTGACTGAAGATTCTTACCATGGTCTTAGAAATAGGTAAAATAAAAACTGAATGATGAGTTTTAATTATTAGCCAACTAAGATTGTAAAACGATAAAAAGCACTTTTTGGGGGGGGGGCATGTATTGAACCCATGAGCACTTAACCACTGGGCCACATCCCCAGATCTTTTTATTTTGAGACAGGGCCTCACTAAGTTGCTGAGGTTGGCTCTGCATTTGCAATCCACCTGCCTCAGCCTCCAGGGCTGCTGGGATTACAGGCCTGTGCCACAGTGCCCAGAAAAAGCACCTTTTTCGACTAGGAAATCCCATCTGACTTGGCAGCCTGGGATTTATTTCTGGTTGTTTTATCTGTAGAAAATTCACCTTTACAATTCTCCCCAGTTGTGTAGAGCAGTAACCCAAGCTGGAAGCTTTGATGATTCAATTTTCCCGTTGGATGATGTTATTTTCTTACTCCCCACCCCAAGACTTGCTATTTTTTAGTATAAGTGCTAATCGTTCTGAAAGTCTGCTTTAAAGTCTACTGTGAATAAATGTAGTTTAGCCTGTAGGTCTCATTCCACTTCTATGACCCTTTCGAGGAGAACAGCAGCTCTGGGTCAGGGCAGGGCTGGAGAGGGGAAAGGAGGACTAATCCTGCAAGATTCCTTCTGGGCATTTCTTTAGAAAAAGCAAGGAAAGGTAATAAAGCAGAGGGTAAAGGGAAGATTAGTGAGGGAAAGAAAAGGGGTGGGGATTTAAGAAAGAAAAAAGACAAGGAAAGAGAAAAAGGGCTTTGTTTTTTGTTTTTGAAGCAGTGGGGCAGTGGAAGGTTTGAAAGATATTTGTACCCCTGTAGAAATGAAGAAAAAACATGAAATTACCAGCTAAACAGAAGCTAGCTGCTTTCAACTCTAAACTCTAATAGTTCCAGATCTTAAAGAAGATATGCATGAGTGAAGTGGAGGTAGGGCAGAAGGCAGTTGTGGCTCTGGATATAGTCCCAAAGAACTGAAAATAGGGACTCAGACACTTGTACAATCATGTTCATAGTGACACTATTCTCCAGAGCTCAAAGACAGAAACAACTCAGTGTCCTTCTACATATGAAAGGACAAACAAAATGTTGTATACCTATAAAAAGAAATAACATTCATCCATTAAAAGGAATAAAATTCTGATCAAGCTACAATATAGATAAAACTCAAACCCATTAAGCTACAAGAACGAAGCCAGACATAGAAGACAGTATGTTGTACAATTCCATTTATATGAAAAAATCTAAAGTAGGTAAATTCACGGAAAGTAGATGAGAGGTTAAAAGGGGCTGGGAGGTGGGAATACAGAGTTACAGCTTATGAGTACAGATTTTCTACTTGGGATGATGAAAAGTTTTGGAAACAGTAGTAGAAAAGTATGAACAGTGCTTACACAACATGAATGTAGTTAATGCTTCTAAATTTTAAAATAATTTTAAAATAATTAAAATGGTGAACTTTATGTTATATATACACATATATACATGTATATGTGTATATATAACACATTATATATAATATATATATATATATATATATATATATATATATATATATATTTTTTACCAAAATAAAGGAAGGAGGAGGGCATTTGTTGACCATTTAGCTTCTACCAAATTCAAGCCAAGATCCTTTTTCATACATTATCTTAATCAATCCTTACTATTCACATATTAAGATACTGCTGCCATTCATAGACAAGGAATTATGACTCATACTAAGTAAATTGTTTAAGTGGCAGACATAAGATCTGAATCCAAGACTATAGTTCTAAACCCCATGGTTTCTCAATTATACCACAGTATTTCAAATATAAACCGGTTCAATGAAAAAAAGAAACAAGTAAGAAAAATACATTCTCCTAACAAATCTGAAACTGTCAAATTAGTGAGAAGAAAAACCATGAACAGCTAAACCCCAAAAATGAGGTATCTAAATGTCCTTCCCAGGTGGCAAATAAGCTTCCTTTTAAGCACAGTTATAAGCTATATGCATGTGTATACTTACACACGCACACACATACACACACACACACACAGAGTTAAGGGACTATCTGCCTCCCTGCCCCGCCCTCATTGAATAAAACTATTTTTCAGTTTTTCTTATTCTATTTTTTCTATTCCAAACTATCATCTGGGATGTTAAAAGCATCCATTTCCCCTAGCAATGCCACCATATATTTAGTAGCAATGTTCAATGTTCATAATACTTTCCCATATACAATTCTGTTTAATTCAATCACTCTATGGAATACTGACATCTCCTTCTTACTTTGACAAACTAAGCCCCAGAAGCTACATGCTGACTCAAAGGTCAAACAGAGCTCTTCTCTCATGTGTGCCTTGTTCTAAGAATAAATGGACCAATCAACACAGAACTAAGAACTTTTGGGAAAGACCTAATTCAAAATCACAAGAAGAACACTACATTAAAAATAATAAGTCTAAAAACATTTGTGAAAGTTCCCTTAAAATCTTCACTTTTTCTCTGGGAATTCTTTGAACTGTTGACCCAAAGAAATTGTCAATGAAACTTCACTCTTTTCTACCCTCTGAAAAATGCCCAGGCTCAGATCACCACCACATTATTTGCTCAGACCTCTGCTGCAGAATGTACTGGCCCCACCAACTGCAACCATTTTTCAGTCATCTTTGCATCCCCAGAATCTATCACAGTACTTAGCATAAAGCAAACATTCAAAAGTTAATTGAAGAAACCACTAACGTAATCTTTCGTATGGCATTGCCATCTCCACTCTTCCAACCTTCTAATCTATCCTTTATGCTGTAACATTACTTCAATGTAAAAAAGCATAAACACTGCCTTTAAGCTCAAAAGCTTCAAGACCAATACTCCACGTGCAGTCTCACTCCCTGTCATTATCACCCCTCAAAAACATCTTACATCCCAGTACATAAAACAATTTTTGAATTTTGCATTCATTATTTACTAAGCATTTACTGCTCTATGTATTAGGAATACAAAGATGAGGAAGGGAGAGAAAATTCCTGTTTTATGGATTTTACAATCTAGTGGGAAAGACATGGCATCCAAAAGGTATAGAACAGGTGCAGATCAGAATAAAGACTCTGGATCTAAGTAAGATGGAAGACAATAGAGGATTGTGAACAAAATAGTAACACTGACCAATAAACTTTCTCAGGCTCAAGCTGTTACCAATTCTTCCTGGAACCCTCTATCCTATCATTTTTTAAATTCTTCAAAGCCCAATTTAAAAAATCATTAAATGATGTCACCCTGAGAATTACAGGTCATTTTTCTTTCTGGTTATCTCCCACATTTTAAAGTACTTATGTCAAGATGCTGGGTTACATACATTTTTAAAAATCAAAACCGTATGTTCCCCTCTAGAATCTCTTATTCATTTTATCAGACATGCACAATGCCTTGTTATCTATAAGCTAATATATGTATCTTTTTTATTAACTAAAACATCAAATTAAAGTGATCATCCTCTTTTTTAAATTTTTATTTATTTACTTGTTTATTTATTTTAGTTCTGGTTGGACAAAAGACAAGGACTAAAGTTCACTACACATAGTGTTACATGGTATATTTTCTTCCCAAAGATCCTAGACACAAATTAAAATTTTAAATTTGTGTTAAAAAAAAAAACTTAATGTGATACAATAACAAAAAGCATTACAGACGTCTTTTATAGCATAAGGTTTCACAGGAACAGAGTACACGATGCCAAGCATTATTAAGGATAGCTGCCCTTCCACACCTGGCTTTACTTTGAAACCAACAATACATAAATTCAATAATTAAATATATATCTACAAGAAGTAAAAACCACAATTATTAACCTTTGAAGCAGGGAGGAGATTTTAATTAATACAACTAATGGTTACTATAACTTATCCAAGGATTTAAATAAGTATCTTTCAGATTTGCTTTTAAGTAGTTATATATTTTAATAAAAAAAAGTTCAGATATATATCTAAATTCTAAAATTGCTTTTAAATAATTGAGATATGTCAAAAGGAAAAACAATGAAAATACCAGATACAACAATACCCTGTACATGGCTGGTTTACTCTATCAGGTTCTTTTCTACTCCTCCATCTTAAGTCATTTTACATATACAGACCCACCTCTGCAAAGTCAGTGGAGACTGAGCTCTTTATCTGCAGTGTCTTCACGCTCCTTTTCTCTTCTCAAAATTAGGGATCTCCCTACTGGTACTTCTCTTATTTTAACTCAGTTATCTGGGCTTAGGCAGCCAGTTTCACATCACAGTGAATTATCTTTAAAAGTTCCTATTTCCTACACTGTATAGTACTTCCTCAACTTAATTTTGTGTCTGTTGCCTTAATTTTGTGTCTGAGCCAATGAAACCAAGTTGAGGTTTTTCTCTGCATTCAGTCAAATCATGTGACATGGCGTGTTACATGATTACCCCACACAGTTCTGAAGCAATAAGACAACACCCCTAAATGTCATAACTTACATCCTGTTGAGTGCTTTTATGTACTTTGTGAAGTTAAGACATTCATCCAAAAACTTGCATTTGTAATATGCAATTATTTAGAAAAATAGTCAATAAGCAATCCGTATAGGATGTGAACTTTCAGAAAACAGCAGTCTTTACTCCTCTGGATCTTGAAAACAACTGTATGTTTGAATTAATAGAGCTTCTTTACATCTCCTCTGGATGCTTTGACACTTTGGTGTCAAGTGGTTTTTCTTTACTATATCTTCCCAGTGGCAAGGCCCAGGGCAGCTTAGAAATAGGCATCCCAGGCTCTGCTAGCTGATCAGGGAAGCTGCAAACAGTACCTAAGAAAATCATGGTCAGTGTGCTGAGGCCCCACACACCCAACTGAGTCAATTCCCCCCAAGACTCCTCAATGCCAAGTTTCCACTGGAGAATAAAGGGATCTTTGGTTGAGATTAAGGAAGAACTTGGGAGCCATTAATGTAGACTTCCTCTTTCATAAATGAAGGCTTCCTGTACTGCTTCATTGAGAATAAAATGAAGTACCTTAGTCCAATTCCCTTTTTATATAGCAAGCAATGATTTTTAGCATAGTAAGTGCTTCTATGTACTGGTGCCTGAAGTTAATCTTTTAAAAACAGGACAACTCATCACTTTGTCACCCAACACTAGAGACTAGGTGCTAGTAGCATTTACAGCTGGTGATAAGCAGAAGAGTATAGAACTGAAAGGTACTTGGAGGCAGTCTATCATCTATTTTACAGGAAAGAATTTAGTACTCGGAGAAGTAGAAGACTTAAGTACAGCACAGTGAGTTCTAGAACTCAGGGTTCCATCCAGGATTCTAGGGGAACACAGTCACAGGCTTCACTTTCGTACTGTAATCTAAACTCTATTCATTACTCAATATTTGGATTTCTTACACAATATTCAAAGCAGTAAAATACCAGGAAGAATGTTTTTCTGGCTTTGACTTATTTACTTTATTTTGGGAGTAGGAATGAAAGCTGAAGGGAAAAGGCTATTTCAGGGCAAGAGACAGACCACCCTCAACTCCACCATGAACAGTCCTATACCACATAGATAAACCCTAGAAAGCAACTGCCATCTCTCTTGGGAGAGGAAAACCAGAACGGAAGTCTTCTGCCCAAGATAATGGAATTCTAAGAAAATGGTTTATATGTTATTGAGGTTGAAACCCAAAGAAGGGAGGTAGCTGATATCTTTTTGTGTTCCAGTCCTTTGATGATCGCCATGCACTGTAAAAGAAACAAGCAGAATGTTGTGATAGAAAAGAGGGGCATACTTGTTAAGGGAGGATGATTAGGAGAAGCTTAAGGAAACATTTAAGCTGAGGCTGAAAGAATGAGCAGTACTGACAGCAAATATTTGGGAGCAGAGAAAAGTAAAGTTTTTTGACATTTAGGCTACCCAAATACAACAAACTAGCCATTACCTCTCAGCCTCCAAGTCTCTCAACTTCAACCCCCGAACACTTCATCACTTGGGTCATCATCTTCTTTCTCCAAATAACCACTATCATAATCCTACTACTTATCTCACTTCCACTTCTGCTCTTCCAATGGGAAGACCACATGTCCCTGCATCACTCCCATTTCCTCTCTCCCTTTGGGCCTTCCTCTATGTTCATTACTTAAGCTGGATCCCACTAAGTAGGTGAACTCCTGAGCTGGCTTATGCTAAGCAGATGACCAGGCTGTAGAGAGGGACAATGTTGTTAACTTCTCTATTCTTGGTTAAGTCCTATCAATCTTCATCTTGAAGCCATATAAAATTCTCCTTAAGAACTATTTTACCATTCTTGAGGATTTCCCCATTATCAACCTCATCCATTTCTTCTTATCACTAGAAAATGATATTATTCCATTACCTCCTTTATAAAGAAAACATCTTTTGGAAGGTCTTTTTCAATTACCGCTTTCCACCTCCCCACTCCAGCCCACTCACATGCTTTAATCTTACTCTGGCCCTTTAGCCCCAGAGAAGGCCCATGTGAAGCCCATATCTAGACAGCCACTCCCCTCCTCTATGAGCTCTTTCCCACCAGGAGTTTGTAAACAGGTTTCAGTTTTTACTACCTTAAAATGAGTCTGAGTTGTTCTCTAGCTACTATCATGCCTCTCTCCTTTCTTCTGACAGACTTTTCTAAGAGAGGCCTTACCCCTCATTTTCTCCTCAGCCCACTACAATCTGGAAACATCTCTCATTAAGATCACAGTCATCTCCTAAAAGCCAAATCCAAAAGACATCTTTCAGTCCTTACATGTTACATTTTTAAACAATGCTCTCTTGGTTCTAGGCCATCATACTTGTACCTTTCTCTTTCTTTTGCCTGCCTTTAGATGACTAACCCCCAAATTCTGACCTTGGCTCTCAGCTCCTCTCATCATATGTATTCTCCCTAATGACTTCCACATTTCTCATGGCTCAACTACTTCCTCCATATTAGTAACACAATCTGAACTTCCTGAACTTCACAATTATATTTCAAGTTGTTTGTTGAATGCCTCTACAAAGACACTCTGTCGGCAACTCAAACTCATGATGCCGAAAATAAACCACTCATTCCCTTCTCATGATCAAATCCAGTTTTTCCTCTTAATATGCTCTCTCTCAAATATGGCAACATTTATTGTACCCGTCACCCAAGTTAGAAATCTCCTAGCCACCCCTGACTTGTTATCTTCACATCAACCATTGCCACTAATTTTTAGCCCAAATAGCTCTCTAGCTGACTTGTCCCTCTGTCTTACCTCACTCTCATTGTTCACCTTAGCATGGTCATAATTTCTCACTTGGTCTACTGCCAGAGCCTCCAAAATGGATTCTCCATTTCCAGCCTGGTCTCCTTCAATCAAATCCAACAGACTCAGCCAAAAAGTGACTTCTCCAAACAACCTGGTATCATTTTCCATTTAAACCCTTCAAAGATTCTTCAATGCATTGAAGAAATAGTGTAACCTCATTAAGATAGCATACAAACCCCAACATTACCTGGCTCCACCTACTTCCCTAAACCCTCATCTCTGGACACTTCCTGCCACTCATGTTATGCAGTGACACAAACACCATGCAGGCTCTCAGCTCAACACTGCTGCTTCCACTGGATGCTCCACCTGGAAGGTCTTACCCCAACTTCCTCTTGCTAATTTTAACATTTTGTACTTGGTGGAACATCAGGGTTTTTAAAAAATCATTTTCATCCCTTCCCAGTCCCACTCCCCATCTTGACCAGCACCCCTCCTCAGTACTTTTGTGGCATTTTCTCATTTACTTTGCAAGGGTCATTTTATAAATCTCTTTCTTTAACCTCCTTCAGGACAGGAATTAGATTCCTAGTCATTAGGATGTCCCTTGTGCCTATCCCTAGCACACATATAAAGGCATTTAATAACATTTATAACATGAGCTCAACTGAAGCCTGTAGGAGAGGCACTGTCATTTTTACATAACATGTGAAGAAAAGGAAGCCCAGATAGAGATAACACTCAAGGAAAAATCAGTTGCTACAGATCTACAGATGTCAACCTTATATTTCTTTTTTTTTTTTTTTAATTTCATGAATGAACAATCTGAACTCAGGGCCTCATGCCTTCTAAGCGTGTGTCCAGCCACTGAGTGACCTTCCCTAGCCCTTACCCAAGGAAAAAAATAAAGGAAGAGAACACAAAATGCAAAAGCACACATGCTAAATTAAAAGTCTTTTTCTTGACAACAGAAGACTTCTCAGGGATAAGCATGGTGGAAGCAAGAAACAAGTCTACGTTTTCACTGGGATGCCTTGGGGCCTGACAAGGTGCTACTGGACACACAGTTAAGTATTTAGGTGATAATGCTTGCTTACTACGATCACATTTGCATTAGATGCTTCTCTCCAGCAGATGGAGCTACAACTCCATAACACTGCAGCTGGGTCAGGCCCCCTGGAAGAACCAGTCTTTTCACAATCCTGGCTGTGCTTCTTTACCACTCACATAGAAGTGAAGTCAAGGCAAATATTTTCCATAGAATACTCTCTAGACATAGATTTACATTTTAATTAGTGCAACATCCAATATACTTACATATTTTTCCCTCTCTGGACATTTAATAATTGGGGTTAATTTTACCCTACTTGATCTACCCAATCTACCAAGTAATACTCAAATTCTCCATCCTCATATTCTTCTCAGATCCTTTTATAAAACACAATTATTATAGCAGTTCATTATATTCATCTCTACAAATGTTCTTTTACCCTATTTCATTGGAGAAAACATTAGTTTACCAACTACCTCTCCATCTATCACTACAAAACAAAAAAGCTTTTATTTTTGTGGGGTAGGCTGGGTTTGTTGGGGAGTTGTATTAGGAATTGAACCCAGGAGCATTCTACCCCTGAGCTACATCCCCAGTCCTTTATCTTATTTATTTTATTTTATTTTGAGGCAAGTTCTTAGTAAGTTGCCCAGCCTGGCCTCAAACTTAACAATCCTCCTGCTTTTGCCTCTGGGTAACTGAAATTACAGGTGTGTTATGGTTTGGATGTGAGGTGTTTCCCAAAAGTTCATCTAGTGAAACAATGTAAGAAAATCGAGGGATGAAATGATTGAGTTAAAACAATCTTAACCCAATGAGTGAATCAATTCCCTGATAAGGATTAACTGAGTGGTAACTATAGTCAGGTAGGGTGTGGGTAGAGGCAGTGGTCATGGGGGCATATGTTTTGGATACATATTTTGTATAAGGTGGGTGGAATCTCTCTCTCTGCTTCCTGGTGTGATGTCTTGAGCTGCTTGCCTCTATCACATTCTTCTGCCATGAAGTTCTGCCCCATCTCAAACCCCAAATGTACTTTTCCTCCTCTAAAATTGTTCTTGTTGGATCTTTTAGTTACAGCAGTGAAAAAGCTGACTAAAACAAGGTGTGTGCCATCACACCCTATAACAAAACACTTTCCAAATATCCTAACCATTGTCTTAAGGGATTTTATCTTCTAAATAAGATAAAAATTAAGAATAAAACAGGGGCTCAGAGAGGAGGGGATAGCTCAGTGGTGGGGCTTAGTATACAGAAAGCTTAACAATCCCCAGCACCAAAAAAATAAAAATTTAAAAAATAAGGATAAGACAAATTAATGCCACCTATGAGAATAAAAGCATAAAGTCCCAAGCAAACTTCATTCTTTAGTAGATTTACAATTTCCTGGCATTCCTGGAAAAGTTTAGTGAAACGGAGCAAAAGTACTTCATGATTAAATCTGAAACAGAGGAACTATGCTCAGATAATTATATGAAGGTGTTTTTCTGTTGTTGCTACTGTTTTTAAATGACACCAAAGTCCTGTGGATGCATATTCTATGACATCCAGCACCTCTGGTACTATAGGCCCCTACTTAATGCCTATGGTGCATTTTGTCCCAAACTATTGAGATAACCAAAAATGCCCCACATGCTCCTTAGGGTATAGTTCTGGTTCCACCAAAGACTACTGACCCAAAGGATTTCTAAAGCCATATGCAACCTAATGGCAAAAGCACTGACTACAGTATCTGAAAGGACCACCTGCCAGGATTTAAACTGGCTCATTTGACAAGATAACAACACTAAGTACTATTAAAATTAAAATACTATAACTAAAAACATTTCTACTATAAATTTATCTCCTTAATAAAGAAAGACTCCCATATGCAAATATGTTCAAACTCAAACTAAATTATTTTACAAAAACAGTATCATAAAATAGCAAGCTTCTTTTAACCATAATACAACCCAAGAGAAAGCTCAAGCACTTGGTTCTTAACATTCACAGTTCTGGTTAAAAAAAAAAAAAACTACAATCCCCAATACCCACTTGGATCTGAACCTGCCCAAAGTATGGGAGCAGAAGAAGAAGAAGCAGTTTGTGAATTCCCAGAGCAAAATTGTGAAAAGGCCCTGGCAGCCCAGGGACAGGAAAGGAAAGGGACAACAATGGCAGAGACCACTATGTTGGATTAAGAGGTCTCCGGTGGCAGAATATGAACCATGGAAGCAATTCACTGGTGAACAGCTGTTTATACCTAGGTGTTTTATGTTAAATGTGGTCTGCTTAGTACTCCAACTAACACTTCAAAAAAAATTTAGTTGTAGATGGACACAGTACCTTTATTTTATGTATTTATGTGATTCTTAGGATGGAATCCAGTGTTCCATGCATGCAAGGCAAGCATCTACCACTGAACCACAGCCCCAGCTCTCCAACTAATACTTTTAAACCTGAATGAAAGCTCTATCCCTCTTCTGAGAACTAGCCCTTCTCCCTGTAAGGAATCCAAGGGCCTTGCCCAAGCCAGAAATTTAGGAATCATCTATAACTCCTTAATCTTTCCAACAAATCTCCTAACTTCCAACTGCAAAGTCCTTTATTCTCTGCCTCTTAAGTATCTCAGAATCTATTCTCTTCTTCATCTCCTGAGAGACAATACCTACTTCTGGCACCATCACCTCTCACTTGAGTAATGAACAGCCTTCTACTGGTCTCTGCATATTCAGTCCTTCTTGATCACTACATTCAGTTCATTCCTTCTCCAAGCCACAACATGCTGCTTTCTGGACAGTGGTGTCCTCATTTCTGAGCACTCTGGTTCAGGTAATGAATCTTGCTATCCTGATCATTACCCAGACTGACTAGACATGGTGCTTGTTTCTGGCCACACAATTGGTCCTGGTTTGGGAATACACCTGAACTAAGCCAATCAGATCCTATTTCTCAAACATGAATATTCTAAGACCAACAATCCATGGTTGGAGCAAGTAAACTAATGACACTGCCCTGCATAGAAATTCCACAAGTTCTACTGAGCTGCCAGGAGTTGCCCTACTTGTTTGCCCTCTCAGACATCTGCATACTCAGCCCTTTCTTTAATTCTGGGAACCACCCCACTATTTTTCCAATAAATTCCTCTTTAGTTTATGTTTTCCAGAGTAGATTCCTGTTGTTTGTAACAGGGAAACTTAATTAACAGTAAAAACTGGCCTGGGTGACCCTGCCCCAGAACTCTCCAATTCCCCTCCCTGATTCCCAGGCTCCAAGGCAGCCATGCGGACCTGCCTGCTACATCACAACATCCTGCTCTTTCCTCTTGGCCTCCTGCCTTCTACTCTTCCTTCCTTGAAGGGCTTCTTTAGATAATTCCCACACACATATAGGACTCAGTCTAGATGTCACTTCTTCTGGGAAATTTTCCAAAGCTCCTCAGGCTGGACACTCGGGCTCCCATAGGAATTTCTCTAATTCTTACTGGTCCAGGACCAAGTAAAAGTCACTAAAAGTGATGATTCTTATTCTCAGCCGTATCCCCACACCCACACACATGCCTAACAGAGAAGAGACTCTCAGTGAATACTTCTCAAACAAAATTAGAAAACCACTAATTCAAACTAGTATTCACAGAAATTTAACAGAAGAATAAAAAAAAATAATTTCTCTGGAATCAGGAAGCTCTGGATATTCAATATTAAGTTCATTATATTTTATTTTTTTAAATATTTATTCTTAAGTTTTAGGTGGACACAATATCTTTATTTTACATTTATGTGGTGCTGAGGCTTGAACCCAGTGCCTCGTGCATGCTAGGCGAGCACTCTACCACTGAGCCACAACCCCAGTCTTCATTATATTTTAGTATGAATTCATATTCGAAATAGTTTCACCATATGTTCACTTGATGAAAACTTTCCAATCTGCACACTTAAGACTTATGTACTCTTTCCTATGAATTTTATACATCAATAAAAATTTTTAAATATATATAACATTCTTGACAAACCTCAGCTATAGCTAGTAATAAGTTCATATGCACATAAACATCATACAGCTGTATATGGTACACTGGCAGTAAAATTATAGTCTTAATTGTACCCTTACTAACTGTAACAAATTGGTTTAGTCAAAATTCTCTATATTCAGTACTAGCATCCATAAAATGGGATAATAACCATTTTGTTTAAATCTTGGGGCTATGGAAAAGATAAAATGAAATCATAATGGTGAAAATTCAAACAATGTATTTCTGTACAAAAGTCTGATTCACTGATTCACCTCAGGGTCAGTAAAACTTGAATTGTAAGAACTCAGCCTACAAATCCCATGAATGCATACTAAAAAGTGATATGGAATAATGATCAAGGATGCTAACCTGAAATTTAAGATTAAATTTATTCTTTGGTGGGGAGCAGTACTGGAAATTGAATCCAAGGGTGCTCTATCATAAAGTTATAGCCTGTCTTTTTTATTTTGAGAAAAGGTCTCCTCAAGTTGCCAAGGCTGGCCTCCAACTTACAATTCTCTCACCTCAGTCTTTTCTAGTCAATGAGATTACAGAAGTGTGCTACATTTATTCTTTTTTTAAATTTTTTTTATATATTGATGGACCTTTATTTTATTTATTTATTTATTTATTTGCGGTGTTGAGAATCAAACCCAGTGCATCACACATGCTAGGCAAGTGCTCTACCACTGAGCCACAACTCTAGCTCCTACATTTATTCTTGAGGAAACAAAGAAAGGATATCCTGGTATCATTGTTTCTCTTGATAACTAGATTAATTTTTTTTTTTACATTTCTTGAACTAAAATAAACATTTCTCATGATGACTAAAATGCTTTAAAAGTTCAGCGAAGGGCTGAGGCTGTAGCTCAGTGGTAGAGCCCTTGTCTGGCATGTGTGAGGCATTGAGTTCAATCCTCAGCACCACACAAAAATAAATAAATAAAATAAAGATATTGAGTGTTCATCTATGACTATCTATCTATCTATATATATATTTATTTATTTCAACTAAGGCATTGTTTGGTTAAAGGAATGTCAGAGAATGGGGTAGAGGAAAGCATATGCATATTCCTTACTCTATACAATTAAAATCTTATGACACCACCAATGTATATTAATTTGAAAATAATTTCAAAATAAAATGCTTGCATTTATAGAGAGAATATCAAAATAGAATTGGGTATACAGATTGAAAATAGATGAAATAGGTTTATACATATTCAAATGCAAAGGATAAGCTCAGTTAATAATAATTTAATTGAGCTAGGTGTGGTGGCACACACTTATAATCCCAGTACTCAGGAGGCTGAAGTAGGAAGACCTAAAGTTTGAGGACAGCTTGGGCATCCAGTGAGACTCTGTTTCAAAAATTAAAAATAAAATAAGGAGAATTGGGTGTGTAGCTCAGTAATAGAGCAACCCTGGGTTCAATTCTAGTGCTGCCAAAAAAAAAAAAAAAAGTTTAAGAAAGAAATCAGGAAAATAATTCCATTCACAGTAGCCTCAACAGACTAACAAACAAATAAATTACCTAGGAAAAAACTAACCATGGAGGTGAAAGATCTCTATACAATGAAAACTACAGAACACTAAAAAAACTGAAGAAGACTTCAGAAGATAAAAAGACCTCCCATGTTCATGGAGAGGAAGAATTAATATTGTTAAAATGGCCATACTACCAAAAGCAATACAAAGTAAATGCAATTCCCAACAAAAGACCAATGACATTCTTCACACTACAAAAAAAAAAAAAAAAAATTCATTTGGAAGAATAAAAGACCAAGAATAGCCAAAGCAATGTTGGAGGCATCATAATACCTGACTTCAAATTATATTACAGAGTTAGAGTTAAACAAAACAAAACAAAACAAAAAACTAAAGGATACCAATGGGACAGAACAGAAGACACAGACAAATCCACACATCTACAGTTATCTGATTCTTGACAATTGTGCCAAAAACATACATTGGAGAAAAGAAGCCTTTGTAACAAACAATGCTGGGAAAACTGGTTATCCATATGTAAAAGAATGAAACTATACCCTTATCTCTCACCTGAGCAAAAAACTTGGATCAAAGACTTAGGAATTAGACCAAAAACTATGCAAGTCCTAGAAGAAAATGTCAATATTCCAACATATAGACACAGACAATGACTTTCTCAATAGGACCCGTAAAATTCAGGAAATAATGCCAAGAGTTAATAAATGGATGGCATCAAATTAAAAAGCTTCTCCACAGGGGGAAAAAAAAGCAGTGATTAGCAATGAGGAAAGAGAACCTACAGAATGGGAGAAAATATTTGCTAGCTACTCCTCTGACAGAGGATTAATATTCAGAATATAAAAAGAACTCAAAATACTTAACACCAATAACTCAACAAATAGATGGGCAAATAAATTAAGCAGAAACTTCTCAAAAGAAATATAAATGGTCAACAAATATACAAATAAAGGTTCAACATCATTAGCAATTAGGGAAATGCAAATCAAAAGTACACTGAGAATTCATCTTACACCAGTCAGAATGGCAGTCATGAAGAATACAAACAATAACAAATACTGGAGAGATGTGGAGGAAAAGGAACATTTTTACACTGTTGAAGGGGCCATAAATTAGTATCATTATGGAAATCAGTATGGAGGTTCCTCAAAAGACTAGACATGGAACCACCACATGATCCAGCTATACCACTCCTCAGTATTTATCCTAAAGAATTAAAATCATCATACTGTAGCAATACATGCATCCCATGTTTAATGGCATCACAATTCACAACAGTCAAACTATGGAATCAGCCTAGGAATCTGTCAATGAATAAATGGATAAAGAAAATGTGGTATATACACACAATGAAGTTTTATTCAGCCTTAAGGAAAAATGAAATTATGTGATTTACAGGGGAAAAAATAGATCTAGACACCATTATGTTAAGCAAAATAAGCTGAACTCAGAAGATCAAGGATCTTATGTTTATTTTCTTATGTGGAACCTAGAGCAGGAAAAGGAAAAGAAAGGCAGGGAGGGGGATTTCATGAAAATCAGAGGGAGATCCATAGAGGAAAGAAATCAGGGAGTCGGGAGGCAGGGACTGATGAGTCAAGTGTTGGAGAGTGATATTGGTCAAATTATATTTTTATATTGTGTGCTCTATGAATATGTAACAACAAATCCCATCATTATACACAATTATAATGCACCAATAAAAAATGTACAAAGAGAAAAAAAGAGAGAAGACCTAAATCAACAGAGACGAAAAAGGAGATATCACCAGACATTGCTGAAATCCAGAGGATCATTAGGGATTATTCTGAAAATTTGTATTCCAATAAATTGGAAAGTCTAGAAGATATAGACAAATTTCTAGACAACATGTCACCTGCCCAAACTGAATCAAGAGGATATAGAAAACTAAACAGATCAAGCAACAAGATTAAAGTAGTAATAAAAAGTCTCCCAACAAGAGAAACCTGGGACCAGATGTATTCTCAGCTAAATTCTACCAGACCTTTAGAGAAGTAATGCCAGTCTTCCTCAATTACTCCACGAAATACAAAGGGAAGGAACATTCCCAAATTCATTATTTGAAGCCTGCATCACCCTGGTACCAAAATCAGACAGAGACATCAAGTAAAGAAAGCTACAGACCCATATCCCTGACGAAGATGGATGCAAAAATTCTTAATATAATATTAGCAAATCACATTCCAGAACACTTTAAGGGCTGGGGTTGTAGCTCAGACGCAGAGTGCTTGCCCAGCATGTGTGAGGCCCTGGGTTTGATCCTCAGCACTGCATATAAATAAATAAATAATAAAGGTCCATTGACAACGAAAAGAAAATATTTTTAAAAAGAGAACACTTTTAAGATGACAGTACACCATGATCAAGTGGGTTTCATCCTAAGGATGCAGCATTGGTTCAATATATGCAAATCAATAAATGTAATTCATCACATCAGTAGAATTAAGGACAAAAATCATATCACCATCTCAATAGATGAAAAAGAAGCCTTCAACAAAATCCAGCACCCATTCATATTACAAACCCTGGAGAAACTAGGGATAAAAGGAACTTATCTCAACATCATAAAAACTACAAAAAACAAACCCAAAGCCAACATCATACTAAATGGAGAAAAACTGAAACCATTTCCTTTAAAATCACAAACATGATAGGATGTCTACTCTCACCATTCACCTTCAGTACAGTTCTTAAAACTCTAGTCAGAGTGATCAGGGAAGAGAAGAAAATTAAAGTGATACAAACAGGAAAAGGAAGAAGTCACATTATCTCTGTCTGTTAATGATAAAATCCTATATTTAGAAGACCCAAAACAATCCACCAGAAGACTTCAAGAGCTAATAAATTCAGCAAAGTAGCAGGATAAAAAAATCAACACACAAAATTAATAGCTTTTCTATACTCAAATAATGAATCTGCTGAGAAAGAATCAGGAAAACAATTCCATTCACAATAGCCTCCACATACCCCCCTCCAATTGGAAATAAATCTAACCAAGAAGGTAAAAGACCTCTAGAGTAAAAATCATAGGATATGGAAGAAAGAAACTGAAGAAGACTTTAGAAGATGGAAAGAACTACCATGTTCATGGACAGGCAGAATTAATATTGTCAAATGGCCTGATTACCAAAAAGTGCAGTCCCAATCAAAATACTAATGATGTTCTTCACAAGATTAGAAAAAGCAGTTGTAAAATTCATATGAAAGAATACCAGAGACCCAGAACACCCAAAGTAATACTGAGCAAGACGAATGATACCGAAGACATCACAATATCTACTTCAACTATACTACTGTTATAATGACAAAAACAGCACCAAAACAGACACTAAGACCAAAGGAATAAAAGACATAGAGACAATCCACATAGATACAGTCATCTGATTCTTGACAAAGGTACCTAACATACTCAAGAGAAAAGATAGCCTTTTAACAAATAGTGCTGAGAAAACTGGATATCCATATGTAGAAGAATAAAATTACATCCATATCTCTCATTGTGCACAACAATCAACTCAGGGTGGATCAAAGATACAAAGAACTCAAAAAAACACACCAAAAAAAAAAAACAAACATATAACTCAATCAATAAATAGGCAAAGGAACTGAACAGGCACTTCACAGAAATATGAATGGTCAAAAAAACATGAAAAAATGTTCAATATCTCTAGCAATTAGAGAAATGCAACACAATCAATTCTACTTTTATGCATATCTGTAATGAATCAACTAAAAAAACAAATAAATAGAAGGAAGACCAGTAGAGTACAGAAAAGAGATCATGGGAGGGAGGGAGGAGAGGAAAAGAAAAATAAAGGGATTGAGAATGAGCAAATTGTTATATGCACATTTATGACTGTCAAGATGAACCCCACTGTTATGTATAATTATAATGCACTAATATATTTATATAAGTTCTATTCTACCCCCTTTGCAGAAATGAATAAAACCTGAAACCTTGTAGTTGTCATTTAGTCAAGGTGATAAAAAACTTTTAAACAATTTTTCATATACCTAAATCCTCTAAAACCTTATCAAAAACAAAATTAAAATGATTAGGGAAAGCCAGTGACAGTAAATATCTATTATGGTTACCAGACTGACATTAACATCATGATCAGAAGTTCCCCCCTCCCAAACCTCTGTTTATATCACATCTCATCTACCAAGTGTAGAAGAGCTTTGTTTTCTGATGCAGGAATAGGCATATGGGACACAAGCATTATCTTTTTTTTTTCCTGACTTATTGGCTATCTCCTTTGGTTTGTTTTTGGCTACAGAATCAAAAGTACTATAACCAGGTATGGTGGCAGCCACCTTGGCAATTTAGAAAGACCCTGTCTCAAAATTAAAAATTAAAAAGGGCTGGAGATATAGCTCTGCAGTAAGTCACTCTGGGTTCGATCTCCAGTACAGACAGACAGACAGATAGATAAAGTGTGTATATGTATATGTGTGTATGTATACAGAACATGTTGTCTAAATACTCAAAATAAGTACTACCACCACCACATACACAGAAAAGAAAGACTAAATAACCCTGATGACTCAAGAGTGACCTCTGGAATTGTCAAATCAAAACATAAAGTTCTTTAAATAATAAAAATGAACAGTGCCTAAAAGGAAGCTGGAGGAGAAGAGGGCTGCAAAGGAACATGTAGCTCTGGAAATGTTTAATCCAGACCCACTTAGTTTAACAGTCTGACTATAACAAAATGTCCATTACATTTGAAGTAAGGAAAACAGTGAACTATATATAAAACTTCATCAAAACAACAAGGCCCCCAGAAAATTTTCAAGAACATTTTCTAATGCAAAAGTAATGAAGTACCAAAAACATCTGGATAGCTAATCCAGCTTTAAACAAAGAAGTAACTGTCTGTGCCTGCTAGGCTGGAGCTCTTGGTGAGCCCTAAGGATAGTAAAACCATCTACTAATTTCAAGCTAACTCAGACAGGACTCAGATTTTACCACACAGTCATCAAAACTGCATTCTCTAACTAGATTTTTATTTACTGAAGAATGGTTAATTCATATTCTAAAAAGTGTGTGGTTGTACCCATGTTTGTAAGCATATAAAAAATATCTCCTACTCTAGGGCGGCGGCGCAGGCAGGTATAATATAGGCTCAGTGGCTTGTGGCCTCCATGGGCTTGACAGAGATGGGGGCATCAGAGCTGCAGACCTTGCCAGCACAATGCAGACTCCATTGGCCATTCCTGTGCAGGAGCCTGGGCTCTTCCAGGGCCCTGATGGACGTAGGGCCCCGCTGAAGCATGAGGCTACTGAAATCCAAGACTGTTCCATCCTTCAAGAATCTCCAGAATCCCAGGAATAGCAGGCTGAGCCACCTTTTGAGAATGCTACCTCCGCAGCCTGCTGGCTATGGTGGGGTCACCAGGTGAGCTTCACATTGCACACGAGTGTGCATGTGGCTGCCCATTCTGGAGCCATTGACCTGGATGTGGCCAACATCTACGCCTGTCGACTCCCATAGGTGTGCAGGTTGAGGCGCTGCTTCCACGTAGAGACATTATTTCATACTACTTCAAGATGTGAAGACATTATTGTGGTCACCTTTCTTCTGTGGCTTAGCCACAGTATCCCAGGCCTCCAAATGTTCCTGAGCCAGGCACTCCAGGCCCCATAGAGTTCTGCGCTCCCTGGGAATTTTGAATCAATTATTACTTCGGGATTCTTGAAGCCTCCAGGGTCTAGTTGTAAAATTTTGCAACCCTCGGAATACTAGATCCCAAGAAATGCTCTACTCACAGAACTCTGGACTCTACAGAAATATGGGACTGATGCCAGTTCCTGAAGAGTCAGGTGGGAAGGTGGAATGGAGGAAAATGAACTGCAGAGTGGGGATTTATTTACTGAAGAGGTTGCAAAGTTCAACCACCTTAAGGTAACTCCTGCCAAAGAACCAATTACTACCTCCCCCACCCTCACCTCCATTTAAAAACACTACTCCACGTTTAAAAACTCCATTCTCATCCCCTGACCTTGGAGTTACAAATGATAAACATATTAAGCAAGGGAATAAATAGTGTGAGAAGTTACTTACATGATCAGTAACTCCAAAGGTATTAAGACTTGTTACAGCAAGTAAAAGCAGGTAATACATATTCCAAAAGTAATGAGTATTCTGCCAAATTCAGAAGTGTACTTTCACAAATTATTAAATTTCAACATAAAAACAGTAAAGGACTGTAAAAATGACATTCAATTAATCTCCAACTCAGCCATCAAAAATGTGCAGCAGGGCTAGAGTTGTAGCTCTGCAGTACAGCACTTGCTTAACACATGTGAGGCACTGGGTTGGATCCTCAGCACCACATAAAAATTAATAAATAAAATAAAGCTATTGTGTCCATCTACAACTAAAAAAATATTTTTTAAAAATGTGAAGTAAAATCAATATTATGTTTACAACTTAAAACACATTTTCCATGGAAGCTAAATAAAATCACAATCAACTCACAAAAGGTTGCTTAATCCAAAATATAGCTGGGAAAAGAGATGGGGTAGCAGCAATCAGCGGTCATGGAAACCAAAGTCATTTGTTTACTGGGGATGATGACCTTGAACACATTATTTAACATCCGTGGGCTTCTCATCTCTCACCTGTAAAACGGGTACAGTAATAAATACCTTGACAATTTCATGGAGTGTATAAGCTCAAATGAGACTAGAATATCTACCCATCATAAAACAATATCACCCCTCCTCCTCTTCCTCTCCAACCCAATCTAGGGCTGATAGAGGAAGGGAGACAATCCCAGGTTCAATAGCCATGCCTATAGGTGAAGGGTTTAGGTTAGAGCTACTGGTATTTGCAGATGGGCAATCTTGATAATGGTCAGTTCCAGATTATAGGGGATTTTTAAGACAATGTTTCCAGACGTTTTCTTACATACTCCAAAGGCAAAAGAGGGGAGAAAGCTGGGTTCACAAAGGCACATATTCATTTTCTTTTCTTTATGTACTGCTGGGGATTGAACTCAGGGCTTCATGCAGGCAAGGCAAGCACTGTACCATTAAATTACACTTCCAGCTCATTTTATTATTGTGGTCAGGAGTCAAAATATACTGAAAAAATCAACAATGAAGGGAAATTTAAGGAAGGTGAAGGAGAACTATAAGATACAAAAGATGTGGATATAAAGTCAGGGCTAGGATATAAATCCCTCAAATCTTCTTTCAAAATAACTTTTCTAATGGCTTTGTAATAGGCTGTGCATAATGCCACCAGTATTTATACATAAGCTCAGCATGTATTCAGTGTGTGTGTGCTTATTACAGTTTTGCCATTATTACACTGAATTCAAATTTTCCAATGGAATATCTCCTTATTCATCCTTTTTTAAAATCTAAGGGTCAAGGTTCCTGGCTTGAAAACCAGCTGTTATTCAGCCCAGTGGAACTCCAGAAAAGTAGATGGTACTGAATCAAATAAATTTCAACAGCCTCTCAGTTGTCCCCTCCCTACATCAAACAGTCAGTCCTCCTGGATAATATCTCTACATTCATGCTCTCTTATCTGTATTTCCTGATCATCTAGTATCATTTATCAAATTATCAGAAACAATAAAGTGAGAGTCTTCAAAAAAATAAAGAAAATAAATTACCACACCATCTAAAATACATATTCCAACTTCTATTATTGCATTAATACACATTTCTACTACCCAAATAATATTATGTGGGAGTGCTTTTTCACTAGGGAAAGCTGTACAAATGTAAGCTATTATATGAAATCTTTTTAGGACTATTTAGTGTCCCACATTAGATGAGTAATGTGGATAATAAGCAATTATGTATGTCTATGTTTGTTTTCAGAGGTGTATACTCCATTTTGTGAAAATCTCAGAGTAGCAAGCATTGCAAATAGTTGAGGAATATGACCCAAAACACCCATAATTACTATTCACACCAACATGACTTACAGAATCAATTTTATAGTCTCTTGGTGTCTCCATGAAAGACGTTATATGATCAAGGACCCAGATCTATAACATTAGATACCATATTTAGATCATTGTCTCTATCCCTAAAGACTTTTCTCTCAAAAAGTTATCTGGACAAACTTTAGTCTTATTCTTACCATCATTACCATTGAAATGGTAAATAAGTACTTAATTTATAAACATGTTATCTTCTCTACTGCACTATAAGATTTTCTAGGGAAAAAATGCATAAACACATTCCTTGCAATGAACAATATACACAGATCCTTAAAATATTTGTTGCATAAAGGAGAAGAAACAAAGATACAAATAAGATTTTCATAACTATTTTAAGCCCAGAGATTTAGACACCTGAAAGGTTTTTAACAACTTTGAGAAATACTATCATATTAGTTGAAAAACTATGTAACTTTTTTTACAGGTAGCTATTGAAAGCTCCTCCAGACTGAGTTTTTCTGGAAAGTCTATATTCTGGCCAGCTGAGGGGTAACACTTTGGGGAAAGAGGAACAGTCAAGCCTGCCTCTCCTCCCCTTCCATTGTAGACCACAGATCACACCTTCCTCAAGGTCACCTCCACTCAGCACTTCTTATCTCCATAGCTCTCCCTTGCTAACTTTTCCTGTTCTTCTCTGCCTGCCAGGGTTGACCGCTTTCCCTTTGGGACACTGCTGCTCCCTCTGTGAATCAAGCCATCATAGCACAAAGAACACAACTTCTCAAGTTGTTAGCTTTTTTCTCTTCCATGTTCGTTTGCTTGTGGGAGTTCAGGGTCTCATTAGTTTGCCATTACAAAGATTTCCTCCACAAATTTGTCAGCAACTTCTAGATTTCAGAAACCATGTGTTTCTGGAAAGTTGGTCCTTTCTTAGCCAAAGAGAATACAGTATTAATGCAATGTCTTGATTTGCTTCCCCAATACAAACACATACAAATAATACTTACATTCCCTCTACATCTAAGAAATAAATCTCCAAAATTCTAGTAAATATACCTTATTAGCAAAGATTTATATAAACTTTTTTTTCCATTTATGTCATGGCAAACAAGATAAAAACTACTCAGTATTATTTTTACCCCAAATACCTATCTCCTTTCACCACTCTTTCTCTCTTTTACCCTTAAAAACCAGCATTATATAAACAGTCTCTTCAACAGTGTTGGGAAAACTGAATAGCCACATGTGAAAGAATACATCATTCAAAAGAACTAACTCAGAATAAAGATCTACAGGTAAAATTCCAAACTACAAAACTCCTAGAATTAGCAAGGACGACTTCTATATAGCACCAAAACATAGGCAATAAAAGCAAAAACAGACAAATGGGTCTACAGCAAACTTAACTTTTGTGCAGCATAGACAAAATCAGAGTTGAAATGACAAACTATGGGAAGGAAGAAAATATTTGCAAATCATATTAAATACTAAGGGTTTACTATTCCATATACATAAAGAACTCCTATAACTCAGCAACAAAAAGAATCAAATAATCTGATTTGAAAAATGAACAAAATACTTGAGTGGACATTTTTCCAAAGGTGATATACAAATGGCCAACAATGCCTGAAATCATTAATCATCAGAAAAATGCATATCAAAACCAGAATGAGATATCACTTCACATCCATTAAGAAGACTACATTAAAATAAAAACCAAACTATACACAGAACAAAGAATAACAACTGTGGTAGGACATGGAGAAACTGAAACTCTTGTGCACTAGTGGGGGGCATCTGCTATGGAAAACAATATGACAGTTCTTTAAAAATTATAAGTCAAACTACTATTTGATACAACAATTCTACTTCTGAGTATATATTCAAAAGAATCTAGCTGGGTATGGTGGTGCATGCCTGTAATCCCAGAGGCTTGGGAGGCTGAGGCAGGAGGATCACAAGTTCAAAGCCAGCCTCAGCAGAAGCGAAACACTAAGCAACTCAGTGAGACCCTGTATAAATATAATACAAAATAGGGATGGGGATGTGGCTCAGTGGTCGAATGCCTGAGTTCAATCCCTGGTACCCACCCCTCCCCCAAAAAAAGAATCTAAAGCAGGTTCTTGGGATGTTTGCACATCTATG
Source organism: Marmota marmota marmota (assembly GCF_001458135.2). Taxonomy (NCBI): domain Eukaryota; kingdom Metazoa; phylum Chordata; class Mammalia; order Rodentia; family Sciuridae; genus Marmota; species Marmota marmota. Next base: position 1,229,849 of record NW_026000020.1, read on the forward strand.
TTCATAGCAGCACTATTCACATTAGTCAAGAGGTGGAAGCAACCCATGTGTCCATCAACAGATGAGTGGACAAATAAATGTGATGTACATAATAATGGAATATGCATCTTTAAAAAAGAAGGGAATCCTGTCACATGTTACAACATGGATGAATTTTGAGGACGTTATGCTAAGTGAAATAAATTAGTCACAAAGGGACAAATAATATAGGGTTCCAACTATAAGACACATTTAGAATGGTCAAATTTATAGACATGGAAAGTAAAATGGTGGTTACCAGGGACTGGAGGCAAATAGGGAGTTGTTTAAAGGGTATAAAGTTTCATTTCTGCAAGATGAAAAAGTTCTGGAGAGCTGTTTTGCAATAATATGAATGTTTTTGACACTACTGAAGTACATACTTAAAAACAGTCAAGACAATAAATTTTATAATGTGGGCTTTTTTAAAATTAAGAATAAAATACCCAGGGGCTGGGGATGTGGCTCAAGCGGTAGCACGCTCGCCTGGCATGCGTGCGGCCCGGGTTCGATCCTCAGCACCACATACCAACAAAGATGTTGTGTCCGCCGATTACTAAAAAATAAATATTAAAAAAAAAATTAAAAAAAAAAAAGAATAAAATACCCAGCATGTTAAAATTTGAAAGAATATTGTGGATTCCAGTTTTATTAACTCAAGTTTGAAGCCCTGTTAGCTCTACTTACTGTGTAACCTTGAGCAATATACCCTCTGAGAATCTGTTTCCTCATCTATATAAATAATATATATCTTAAAAGGGATCTGAAGATTAGATGAGAACTGCTGACGACATAGAAGACATTCACAGCTGAATTCCTTAATTCTTCCCTGGGGACTATATCAACACATTGCCCTCATCAAAACAACTAAAAGGAATTAAAGGCTTACTGAGTCTTGCTTATACTGTTCTGGGTGATTTGTCAGAAATCCACATTTAATCCTTGCAGAAAGGAAAGTAGACAGGACTATATTCCCCACTTTGCTGATGAAGAAAGCAAATCAGAGAAGGGGTCTAAACTGTCCAAGCCCCAGAGAAGTGATGGAACGTGATAAACCCTGAAATGTGTCATTTTACTGTATGTAGACATGAGATAGAATTAGTAACACTGAAAATAAAACCAATAGTATAAAAAGCAAAACTCAAAATGGAGATGCTATGGTTTGAATGTTTGTGTGCCCTCCAAAATTCAGGTTGAAACTGAATCCCCAATGCAACAGCATTAAGAAGTGGGACCTGTGGAAGATTAAGCTCTCATGGATGGAACCAGTGCCTTTTAAGAAGGGCTGGAGGCGGGGTTGGGGTTATAGCTCAGTGGTAGAGCACTTGCCTAGCATGTTGGAGGCATTGGGTTCGATCCTCAGCACCATATAAAAATGAATAAATTTTTAAAAGTATAAAAAATGTATCTATTTTTAAAAAAAGAAGAAGAAGGACTGGAGGAAACTAGCTCCCCCTTTTGTCTTTCCACCTTCCACCATATGAGGATAGTATTCAAAGTGCCATTTTGGAAGCAGATAAGGACCTCTTTAGTCACCAAACCTGCCACTACCTTAATCTTGGACTTCCCAGCCTCTAGAAATACGGGAAACAAATTTCTGTTGTTTATAAATTACCCAGCTTGTAGTATTTTGTTATAGCAGCAGGAACAGATTTAGGAGCATAATATCTGAAATATACCATAAGAATAGTATAACAAAGACCAATTAAATGATCATACACAACTAAGTACATCAATTTTATATTTACAATTTGCATTTAAGACTGACCTAAAAAGTCACTAAATCTCCTCCACTACCTTTTAAACAAGTTCACTCCTTCCCTAAGCATTCATTTTAACATTCAACAGTCTTCCAAGACAGATTTTAACTTAATCATGGTACAGTTTAAGTCATGTACTTCTTACTTCTTTCTCCAACCAAAAATAGACTTCCCTGAGTCTCAAGATTGTCAGCCTATTCTTCAAATTCACAAGACCCTCTATGATTACTGAATGACTAAGTTATGTGTCACTCATATTTTATCAGAGACCTTTGCTTCTACCAATTTCTAAAGGATTCATTTTTGTAACCTTCCCAGAAATTATATCATCTTGGCTAAATTCTAAACATGACAACATAACCATTTCAACCACCCTGCAGAATATAAACAGAATATCTAAGAAAGAAAAATAATTACCTCCTGGCTTTTAAAAGGATCCACAGTGAACAAGTCTGAATGAAAAGAATCAAGTATTAACATAAGTTAATTCCGCTATGGAGCAACTCTGGATTTTGATAGAAATGGACTTGGAGAAAACTCAAGAGATCTTGTCCAGCACACATACTTCTGGAAACTACGAGTCCAAAAGAGCTAGAATCCCAGGAATAAATATTTGTAGAATAAATGACTCTCAGAAAATGGTTTTTAAGGCTGACTTAAAGTCTCTGAAACTTTCCCTCCCTTAATTTTGGGGTAACATGACTATAGTACAAGTGCTCATTTTTAATGATTACAATTCTGCCACTGAGCTATATTCCAACCATTTTATTTTTATTGAGGCAGGATCTTGTTTAATTGCCCAGGCAGACCTCCATTTGTGATCCTCTTGCCTTAGTCTCCTGAGAGTTGGGATTACAGGCGTGAGCCACTACATCTAACTGCATGTTAATCTTACTGTATACCAAGCACTGAGCTAACAGTTTTATGTAAGAAGAGGCAAGACATAATGGCAAAGGCAACTGAGAAATAAGGTTGAGTTTGAATGCCTGCAGATGGCCTTTGGGCTTGAATTGCAACATTGGCTCTTCCCTGAGTCTCAAGATTGTCAGCCTATCCTGCAAATTCTGGATCTGACAATCTCCATACTCCTGTAAGCTAACTCCTTAAAATAAACCAATTGATCCCCCACTCATTATCCTTCTCTCCATCCCTCTCTCTCCCTCCCCACACACATGCATACCACATTGGGTTCTGTCTCTCTGGAAAGCCCTAATACAGACTATTAATTTATATGTGACTTTGGTCATGTTGCTTAGCCTCTCTAAAGCTCAGTTTCCTCTGCAAATAGCTAATAATAGTACCTATTTCAGGGCTGGGGTTGTAGCTCAGTGGTAGAGCTCTTGCCTTGCACGTGTGAAGTACTGTGTTTGATCCTCAGCACCACATAAAAATAAATAAATAAAATAAATGAAGATAAAAAATAGTTTCTAGGGGCTGGGGATATAGCTCAGTTGGTAGAGTGCTTGCCTTGCATGCACACTGCCCTGGGTTCAATCCCCAGCACCACCACCAAAAATAATAATAATAATAATAATAATAATTCCTATTTCACAGGGCACTTATAAAGATTCAATATGTTAAACTGAGATTTGAACAGATTAAAAAGTTATGAAAGGCCAGCCAGGCATGGTGACATATGCCTGTAATCCCAGCGGCTCAGGAGGCTGAGGCAGGAGGATCCAGAGTTCAAAGCCAGCCTCAGCAAAAGCGAGGCACTAAGCAACTCATTGAAACCCTGACTCTAAATAAAATGCAAAATAGAGCTGGGGATGTGGCTCAGTGGTTGAGTGTCCCTGAGTTCAATCCCCAGTACCTTAAAAAAAAAAAAAAAAAGGTTATGAAAGGCCTAACTGCAACACTCAGGCTCCCAACTACCACTGTACCTAATAATAAAGATTCCAAACATCTAATCCAGGAAACTGTCAAAATTTCTCCCATTTAAAGAAGAGGAAATATGGAATACTTCTATTCTGGCAAACCTTCCAATTCTCCCTGAAATGATAACCATCTTAGAGAATAAAATACAATGAAGACTTTCCTCAGGGAAAGCCCAAGTGAAGAGCTGTGGGGATGGGTAGGTGGTGAAGATGACTTAAGCAAATGACAGAAAGATGAGAGAGAGAGCTGAAGATGCCTCTATGATCCGACACTGCATGAGTATTTACAGCAAACATAAGGGTCCTGTCAGCACATTTCACTATGAATCTCAGACACATTCTTTCATTTGCATTAGCTAAAAACAAAATACCAACAGAATGAGAGATTCTAATATAAGATAAATGACAAATGCCAACACCATTGAGAATGAGATGTATTCTTGTGTTTGCATTTTGCAGCCAAATGACAAATGAAGCTCATAATTTTTTTTTCTTTCTAGAAGCCACTACGCTTATTAGGAAAGGCCATGAATCAACCTTTCTGTTTTCCAACTAGAACCTGAACCAGACCAATTAGGTCTCAAGGCTAATTGTGACTCAGTCACAGTGTAGCAAAACCAATAGTCATTTATCAGAGCACACAGAGACATACAGAATGCATCATTTTGGTTCTATTCAAAGTATATTTTTGGCATGGTTAAGAAGTTTTTATTAATCTGACAAATAATGACACTAACAGACATTCTTTACCTATTGCAGACACAATGACAAAAAAAAAAAAAAAAAAACCAGAAACATCTTTGCTTTGCTGGTTCTTATAGTATAGATGACAACAGAATTAAGTCATTCATTCATCCATCGCGCGCGCGCGCGCGCGCGCGCGCGTGTGTGTGTGTGTGTGTGTGTGTGTGTTGGAAGGGCCATGAAGAGGCTAGAACAAGGAAGGATTGAAATTTCTGACAGGTTAGGTAGGGAAGGGTTCCCTAGGAAGAATGAGCTCTGCTAGCAGCAAGTCATCTGTGGGCAAAAGAGCAGTGGCTGTAAGGCTCTGGGTAATACGGGAGCCTGGCTGGTGAGTTTGAGAAACAGCCAGTGGCCAACATGGCTGACGGAAAATGAATAAGTGGAAGATGAGGAGATGAGATTCGAGGGCAGCAGGAGGCCAGATACTGTGAGGCATGTTAGGTCAGTGTAAAGATTATGGCTTTTCCTCAGAGGGAAATGGAGACCCACTGGATGACTTGAAGCCAGAGTTAATGGGATCTAAGTTAGTACTTTTAACAAGATACCTTAGACTGAAGTGGGAAGGAGCAAAGAGGAGAGCAGGCAGATTAGTCAGGAAGCTAATGGAGAGGGTACACACACCTCACTATTCACTCCCTCACTTATTCATTCAACAAATACTTGTGGGACACCCACTCCATGTCTGACCCTCTCCTGGCCCTGGGAACACAGAATTGAAAAACTTCCCATAGAAAGGGTACCCAGGAGGCCTTCTCCACCACTCTTCCTCAGGGCAGGAAATAAGAGGCAAAGGACTTTCTAACCATAAAGGACTCCCAGGACTCCATGGTGGTGGGGGTTGATGGGTGGGCTCTATTTGTTCACTGCTAAATCCCTAACACCCAATATAGTCAGTCCCTGGAGTAAATAACTGTAGAATAAATAACTTTCAGATAATGTTATTCAAAATTGATTTAGTGTCAAACCACTTTATAACTCTTTGCCTATTTAAGTGTTTATCAACTCACTAAAAATATTAGAAAAGGACCCACCCACCCATACACACCCCTACATACAAATATACCCTCATTTCACCCAAGATTCCAGATTCCATTACAACCAAGAATATGTCAAATTTCACACAGGTTTAAATTGAGGATAGAGGGTTAATTTAAGGATAGAGAGTTGTTTAAGGAAAGAAAGGGTCTCAGAGAATTTAAGGGGCACAGCTATGGGACAGTCAAGGCAGGTTTTTCTTCTGATCTTCTCCTCACATGTTTAAAATGTCAAAAAAATTTTCTTTCAGGGCTGGGGCCATAGCTTAGTGGTAGAGTGCCTGCCTCGCATGTGTGAGCCCTGGGTTCAATCCTTAGCACCACATAAAAATAAATAAATAAAGATATTGTGTCCATCTACAACTAAAAAACTATTTTAAAAAAAGAAAATTTTCTTTCAAATGTGATCCCCATTAAAGGATTAGATTTTTATCAAGCCCTTTCACTAAACAATTTCTAACATAATACAAAAGTAAAATAATGATTTGGAGAAGGTATTAAGATAGTTGATTATGGGGCTGAGGTTGTGGCTCAGTGGTAGAGTGCTTGCCTAGCCCACATGAGGCACTTGGGTTTGAACCTCAGCACCACATAAAAACGAAATAAAGATATTGTGTCCACCTACAACTAAAAAAAAATATTTTTTAAAAAGATAGTTGATTATGAGACCACAGTTTGAAAGATTTACTTTCTTACTCCTTAAGGAACATAAGTAATTAGATATCATAGACAATTAAAATCAACTCATATATTCAGAATAAGAAATAAGTCAAAAGAAACTTTTTTCAATTACGAGTAATTCACACTTTAGAAGTTATTTTCAAGTGTCTTTATGCTGTTTGAAGACATTTAAAAATTGGTTCTCAGGAACCAATTCTCACATTCTTCAGATTAGTATTTCTATCCATAGATGTCAAGTATTATAATTATGTCTTCATAGACTTCACAAGAGGATTTTGCATTCAAACTCCGAATTAAAGCTAGTGTCTAAGGGTATATAAATTATTCCACAGAAAATAATTTTCTGGAAGTTGATGCTCAGCTACTGCTCAATTAGTCCCAACCCTGGTAGATTTTTTTGCAGGGTTATGTTCCTTCCTACCTTTAAAGTATTCTTTAATGGTTTTAAAAAGTTGATGTAAAAGGATATTTTTCTCCAATACACTTTACAGACTAAATCAATTTGACTAAGTCATTAAAAAAAAAAAAAAAAAAGATTGAGAAGGACCAGAACAGTAAAGGCATTTTGAGCACTATAAAAATGTGCACACGCTCAGGTAGACTAACAGAACTGATCTTATAATTTCAAGAAAAGGAAGGGTAATCATTAGTTTGTTGGTATTGTTTTTGTTTGTTAGTTACCAGGGATGGAACCCTGGGGTGCTTAACCACTAAGCCACATTCCTTTTCTATATTTTACTGAGACAAGGTCTTGCTAAGTTGGTCAGGGCATCACCAAGTTGCTGGGGCTGGCTTTGAACTTGTAATCCTCCTGCCTCAGCCTCCCCAGTCCCCGGGATGACAGGCATGGGTAATCCATTTTGAACCTTCTAGTCCACTTCAGAGATACTGTAACAAGAATTCTCACATTGGTTTTCTTCATGCTTCCATTTTTTAAGTATCAATAGCCCTAGGTCATTTCAGTTCACTAGAAAGTGTTAACAGAATTTGAAGATCTTGTAGTTTACTCCCACATTTTCTTCATTATACATTTCTTTTTCATAGACCAAAAAGATATCATTGTTATTATTAACAGAAATAAACCAATTCATTCTCAAACACACACACAAAGTTGGGTTCCTGAACAACAACAAACTCAATGATCATTTTACACTTAGATCTTTGAACTTAGGCTTACAGAATCTACTTATTTTTCAACTTTGATTAAGAATAGTAATATATAAATCTGTTAGTATGTTCAATGTGTTAGAAAAGGGTCAATTCAGAAATTCTATATTAACCAATGAAAACACTATAGTCTCAATTTAAGCATACATGTATTTTATAATGTATATCTAAATATATAAATAACAAGTTTTCAGTAGTCTGGCAGTTTCTAAAAAAGGTAAATACAGAATTACTATATGATCTAGCACTTCTACTATCGAGTATATGCTTAAAAGAATTAAAAGCAAAGACTCAGATACCTGTACACAAATATTCATAGTGACAGTATTCATAATAGCCAAAAGTGAAAGTAACCTAAGAATTCATGAAAAGATAAATGCAGGGGCTGGGGTTGTGGCTCGGTAGTAGAGCACTTGCCTAGCATGTGTGAAGCACTGAGTTCAATCCTCAGCACCACACAAAAATTTTTAAAAAATATAAAGATATTGTGTCCACCTAAAACAAGCAAATAAATAAATAAATAAATAAAGGTAATTTGTGAATCTACAACTAAAATATATATATACATATATAAAAGACAAATGGATAAGCCAGGTACAGTGGCCGCACACCTGTAATCCCAGAGCTATGGAAGCCTGAAGCAGGAGGATCACCGAGTTCAAAGCCAGCCTCAGCAACTTAGCAAGTCCCTAAGCAACTCAGCAAGACCCTGTCTCTAAATAAAGTAGAAAAAAGGACTGGGGTGGCTCAGTGGTTAAGTGACTCTGAGTTCAATCCCTAGTACCGAAGGAAAAAAAACAAAAAAGATAAATGGATAAACAAATGTAGTATATACATGTAATGTAACATTATTCAGTTATAGAAAGGAACAAAATTCTGATACATAATACAATATGAATGAACCTTGAGGACATCATGCTAAGCGAAATAAGCCAGACACAAAAAAGATAAAAAATACGTAAGTCCATTTATACAAGGTACCTATAGTAGGCAAACTCACAGAGACAGAAATTAGAATCAAGATTTCCAGGTGCTGGGGACAACAAAGAATGTGGAGTTATTCTTTAATGGATACTGAGTTTCTGGGGAAAGATGAAAAAGTTCTGGAACTAGACGGTAGTGATGGTTGAAAAGCACTGTGAATGTGAACTTAATACCACTGAACTGCATATTTAACTATGGTTAAAATCATAAATTTTGTTATTTATATTTTTAAAATGAATATTTTAAAAATATATATTTATTTTTATTTATTTATATTTATAAAAAAAGGGAAAAATTAGAAAGGAAAATTAAACTGGGGGGGGGGTCAAGTTTTCAAAGCATTTCAACCCATTTCCACTGTTTATGATTTTTTTTTTTTAAACAAACAAGGAAGCTGAGATTCAAACACCAAATTAAGGGCAAAGCATAACTCAGCACTCCAGTCATTGGGCTCTATAGCCCAGCCTACTCTGTGGCCAAGCTCACAGTACTTCAGGAAGCCTCCCAATTCTACTTTCTTCTTTTAGAGCTCTCCTTTCTCTATGCCAAGCTTCATCTGCACAATTTAATAATCACCCAAGTGTAAAAGCATTATTCACAAGACTAGAAGAAAAACCTATGAGCATGTGAAGAAGTAAGATATTTTTTAGGAGGATGCATATTCAACAATTTATGCACAGAGCATCCATTTTCATGTCTGAGTATGAAAAGATGTTTTTAATTGTAAGTAAATAAGAAAAAAGCAAAGTCAACCTGGGATAAACCATGAGAAAATTGTGAAATAAGAGGCAGGGAGAGTTCCAGACATATATCATATAATCAGCAACCCAATGCCAGAATCAAGAATCCAGATTCCTCTGTTTTTCTGCTCCGATAATTTCAGTGTCATATTCATCAAGATTGATGAATTGCCAGTAGAAATAGGGGGAACATCCATACTTCATTATTTGTTCTCCACTGCTGGATAAGAGAAAAAGCATCCAAAACAAAAATATAAATCCTTATGACTGAGACAACATGGGTCATATGACCATCCCTGATCCATCAACAATCACCAAGGGAAAACTACACTTTGACCAGTGCTAAAGGATAAATTCTCGTGGCTGTCGGAGGGTAAAAGAGTAGGAACTGAAAAAAATCTGCATTTTGTTATTGTTATGGTTTGGATATGAGGTGTCTCCCAAAGGCTCCTGTTACCTAATTCACAGTTGAAGTAATTGGATTGTGGGAGCTATAATGTAGTCAGTCCATTCTACTTTGAATGACTAGGGGGCAACTATGGGCAGGCAGGGCAAGCCTGGAGGAGGTGGTCACTGGAGACATGCTATGGAAGAGTTTTTCTTCCCTGTGTCCCCATCTCCCCACCGGCTCAGCTTCCTTAATGCCATGAGGGCAGCTTCCCTCTATTGTGCCTTTCCCCATGATGTGCTGCCTCATCTTAGGCCTAGGACAATGGACTGGCCATCTATGGTCTGAGACCTCTGAAACCATGATTCCCCAAATAAACTTTTCATTCTACATTGCCAATAAGCTTGTAGGTAATACTGATGTTGCTAGTTCTTCTCTGTGAACACAAGTTACTGGGCATCAGTTTTTGTATTCTTTACTGAAGAACTTGCTTCCCCAAGTTCCCAGTGTCTGGCAGTCTCCTGAGATAGTCACACTGTGTATATGGTCAGTCTAGCTGACACCTGAGCTCTGGATCTTACATGCCAGCACACTCCTCTCAGCAGCAATGGGACAGCAAATAATCAATGGTAATAAATAAACAATACGTTCTAGCTCTAATGGCAAGCCATTATGAATATCTCCCATTTTCTGACCCTATTTGTTTCATAGTTTCTACCTGTAGAATAAAGGAAGAGCTGCTTCCTCAAAAAAAGGCTGTCTTCTAGCAATACAAACCAGAGGGACCGGATGCTAAAAACTCAAGGGGCAGATGATAGATCCTTGGGAATCAATGTAGACTCCAGAGACCGAAAGTGGAGTCATGTGTGGATCTGGCTCTCCTGAAAAAAGGGAAAAGGTAGTGTCAGGTGAACACATAGGAAATAAGCAGCAATGGCTCTTAAATTTGATAGGATCTCAGTATCATCTGACCCTATCAAAAGCTATCATTACACTACCACCTCTCCTATCCTCACTCTAGTAGCTGGAAAGGCGAAATTCAAATTTTTTAATTTCAGAATAGCAAGTTTTAGATTTTGCTCCTCACCACTGAACAAATTTCTTAGAGGCAGTTCAATGCCACAGGAAACCCATGAAATTTGAAATTTTAGGATCGAAGTCTCAATCTCAGCTCTGCCACTTTACTGAGTACCTGTGTGACTAGACAAGTATTCTTAGTCTCCATAGGCTCATCTAAAAAAAAGAGGATGATAATAGCCATGCTTCTCCATAAAACTTGTGAGGGTTAAATAAAACAGCATAGGAGAAAATTTTTTTTTAAATCATGAAACACAAATGTCTGTCACTATCAGAGCTTTGGCTCTCTGAATACAAAAAGGAATAATCTCAGGTTTGCCCATTTCAGAGACCTCTGTAATTCTGACAAATTCTGTACATTCAGACTGGGGATGATTCAGCCCATGACTCCTCCATATACCAATAAAGTCCACCACAGTCCACAGCAACAGTTATGTTGGTGTGTGGCACAAAGCCAGGTCCCCAGAGATTCTGGGAAGCCTGGGTTGGATCTGTGCTAGTCTGCAACTTGGAATTTCCTGTTTCTTAGCAGTTTATGACACTGATCAGGATGGTTTACAAAGTAAGAAATCATTTCTAAGCAGAGAGAATACCACAAAAATTGTAACCTCAATACCACTGTCATTATTTCTAATGAGAGAACTAAGTAGTTTTCTAAAGTTTCTCCTAGCTCTAACATTTAGAATTCTGTGATCCTGAGCCTTGCCTCAGAGAAACTTTAGCCCAGATTTCACTGCTAACAAAGCGACTATTATCATGACCCCCAATTTATCCTGCCAAGTGTCAACCATTGTCCTCAAGTAGCTCTTTAAACTTATGTAACAGTTACCACCAGCCATTTGCTATAATCATGGATCAATGATTTTTAAAAAGAACCAAAAGTTAAAAGTACTCAAGCAGTAATGAGCCCCAAGAAGAGTACTGATTCTCTTCCTCAAGAAGTTTCCTACACTGAGTTTGGCTGAATTCTGGGCAGGAAGGCAAGGAAACCATGAACCTTATATACTGTTCTAGGAGAATAAGGAGGTCCATAGTAGTAAGCAACAGCATACCCTTTCTTGTTAAGGATGAGCTCACATGAGTTATAACTCTTTTTTTAATATTTATCTTTTTTTAGTTATAGATGGACACAATACCTTTATTTTATTTTTTATGTGGTGCTGAGGAACGAACCCAGGGCCTCGCACTTGCTAGGCGAGCACTCTACCGCTGAGCCACAACCCCAGCCCAAATTATAAGTCTTTTTATGAGATTCACTTTTACAGACTTTCAGTGCCAGCAGTGATTTCTGATGTCTTTTTTTTTTTTAGGGCGCACCTGATTAAACTTGGTTCATTTTATTTTATTCTTTTTAATGAGATATGGCTATGACAGAGGTCTTAGATGAACAGCCTTCATTTTCTCTCAATCTACCTCAATTCCTTATAAGGATAAAGATTGGTTTCTAGTATTTATAGTTATATTGTTGGACTACGGAGGAGTGAATTTTTATCAACACTATTTACCCAGCACCTCCCAGATTCAGGGGCTTGAAATCTTATTAAACTTAAGGGCTTGTTTCTTAAAATATTCTTTATTAAATAAACTTGAACAACCTTCCTACTCTCCTCCATTTTTTCAGACTAAAATAGTATTCTCTACCTCGGTCATCATTCCTTTGAAGTCCTACTGTATCTCTACAATCTGACTACAAAACTTTTCTCTTCTTCCATCTTCTCCCACCCCACCCCTATCTCTGACTCTAACACTTTTTAAAGGAAGAAAATGGAAGTTTTGGGGGACACATCCTATCGGGCACTAGTTTCTTGGATGAATGGGAGTTGATTTACCTTTTTTTGTGCATGTGGTGCTAGGGATTGAACACCCAGGACCTTGTGCATGGTAAGCACATATTCTATCAATAATCTACCAATGACTTACACCCCCCACCCCCGCCTGACCCTTGTTTTTACTGTTCTTGTTGTGGATTTTTAAGGATCAACTACAAATAAAGCCCTTGTAGTAAACAGATATTGTTTTTCCTAATCCATTCTCCTTGATGAAGCTCACTATAGGAGCCCTAACTTCCACAGGCCAAAAGTGAGCACATGCCCAAATTAAGCCAAACAGATTTCTCTACTCCAGATAATCTTAAACCAAATGACACAAGCATAAAACACAGCTGGAGCAGACTCACCTCAAGAAAGACAACCTAGGGGCTGGAGTTGTAGCTCAGTGATAGAGTGCTTGCCTAGCACATGTGAGGCACTGGGTTTGATCCTCAGCACCACATAAAAATAAATAAATAAAAGATACTGTGTCCATTTACAAGTAAAAAAAAAAAAAAAAAAAAGACAATCTAAGAGGCTGACTAGGGGCTGGGGATGTGGCTCAAGCTGTAGTGCGCTTGCCTGGCATGCGTGTGGCCAGGGTTCGATCCTCAGCACCACATACAAAAACAAGGATGTTGTGTCCGCCAAAAACTAAAAATATATATTAAAAAGTTCTCTCTCCCTTAAAAAAAAATAAAAAATAAAATTAAAAAAAATAAAATAAAAATAAAGAGGCTGACTAATATTGCTATTCTTTCTAAGAACGAGATAATCAGTTTTCCTTTTATCTACTCCAAAGCCTTTCAATAAACCTTTTGACCTGGGTTACTCAGAGTCACTTTCTGTTGTCTGCAACCAAAAAAGTCCAATAGTGTCTGAAGAGAACTCTAAATCCCACGCTTCCTTTCACAGCATTAGCTTTGAAAATTATAATACAGGCCTTTCAGCTCAAATTGCCATCTTACAATATTTCACTTAAATGATTTAATATAGAGGAGGAAAATAAGATACAGTATATATTTTTATATGTTCTAGGCCCCTTTGAAAACACTAGGGGCTGGGGTTGTGGCTCAGTGGCAGAGCGCTCACCTAGCACGTGTGAGGCCCTGGGTTCGATCTTCAGCACCACATAAAAATAAATAAAAAATAAAGATGTTGTGACCAACTAAAATAAATAAATAAATATTTTTAAAAAACACTAAATAATTCCTTCATTGTTTACTGCCAAACAAAGATGGCATTTAAGACAGCAAAGATGAATGAGTACTTTCAAAAAGTAATACCCTAAAAATTTCATTAGTGCAAAGCTGGAAGAGTCTACAATGTTGCATAACACAATGCCCAAGGTTGACATTGTTATAAATAAGGCAAGACTGCAAGATTCTGGCCATGACAGATCATTTGAAATCTGAACATATTAAAAACTCTAAAAACAGAATTACCTTCTTGAAATGTGCCAAGGAAAATGATTACAAAAAAAGGAAGCTGTGATAAAAAAATAAAAACTCAAAAACCTCGGTTCAACTGAAACTCCAGCCTGCTTCATCCAGAGATGCACAATTCTGAAGATCCAATAACAGTAAGAATGAGCTGAAGATGCTGTACCTTATGAATTCATGGCATAATGTTTTTTTTTGGTACCAGGGATTGAACTCAGGGGCCACTGAGCCATATCCCCAGCCCTATTTTGTATTTTATTTAGTGACAGGGTCTCACTGAATTGTTTAGCACCTCACTTTTGCTGAGGCTGGCTTTGAACTCAAGATCCTCCTGCCTCAGCCTCTGGAGCTGCTGGAATTACAGGCATGCACCACCACACCCAGCTAAAAAGAGACTCTTGAACACTCAGTCTGAGTCCAAGTTACCACAACACCAAAAAACAAAGACATCGCAAAACAAGAAAACTGCAGAATATGGTCATTATGAATTCAGATGAAAAGAATCCTCAAAAATACTAGGAAATCTTTTAAAAAAAAATAGTAAACATCTAAAAAGAATTATAAACCATTTTTAAGTGGAATTTACCCCAGAATTCCAAGTTTGTTTTAATTTCTAAAAAACAATCAATGTAGTATATCATATAATAGAATAAAGCACATAACACAAAACCCTGATTATCTCAATGGATGTAAAAAATAGCAATGACAACACCTTTTCATAATAAAAAAAAAAACATGGCAATCTAGAAATTAAAGTTCCTTTACTTGACATCAGGTGTCTGTAAAAACTCACAGCTAGTACCATACTTTTTTGTTGTTGTTGTTTTTAGATATATATGACAACAGAGTATATTCTGACATATTATACATATATGGAATACAACCCATTCTAATTAGGATCCCTTTTTTGTGAGTGTACATAATGTGGAGTTACACTGGTTGTGTATTCATATGTAAACAAAGGAAAGTTATGTCCAATTCATTCTACTGTCTTTCCTATTCCCATCCCCCCTCCCTTCCCTTCATTCCCCTTTGTCTAATCCAGTGCACTTCTATTATTCCCCTCCCTACCCTCCCTTGTTGTGGGTTAGCATCCACATATCACAAAGAGCATTCAGGCTTTTTTTGAAGAGGGGGGTAATGGCTTACTTCCCTTAGCATGATAGTCTCCAGTTTCATCCATTTACTGGCAAATGCCTTAATTTCATTCTTCATTGCTGAGTAATTTTCCATTGTGTGTATATACCACAGTTTTTTTTTTTTTAATCCATTCATCAGTTGAAGGGCACCAAGGTTGGTTCCATAGCTTTGCTATTGTGAACTAAGCTGCTATAAACACTGATGTAGTTGCATCACTGTAATATTATGATTTTAAGTCCTTTGGTTATAAACTGAGGAGTGGGATAACTGGGTCAAATGGGGGTTCCATTCCAAGTTTTCTAAGGAATCACCATGCTGCATTCCAGAGTGGCTGCACCAATTTGCAGTCCCACCAACAATGAATGAGTGAACCTTTTTCCCCACATCCTCAACAACATTGTTACTTATATTCTTGATAATTGCCATAATGACTAAAGTGAGATGGAATCGCAAGTGTGTTTTTTTTTTAATTTTTAATTTTTTTTTTAGTTATAGTTGGACACAATACCTTTATTTTATTTATTTATCTTCTATGTGGTGCTGAGGATCGAACCCAGCACCTCGCACGTGTGCTAGACAAGCACTCTACCACTGAGCCACAACACAAGCCCCTTCACAGTGTGGTTTTGATTTGCATTTCTCTAACTGCAAGAGATGTTGAGCGTTTATATATATACATATACATATATATTTTATATATTTGTGTGTGTGTGTGTGTGTGTGTGTGTGTGTGGTACAAGAGATTGAACTCAGGGCACTCAACCACTGAGCCACATCCCATCCCTATTTTGTATTTTATTTAGAGACAAGGTCTCACTGAGTTGCTTAGCACCTCAATTTTGCTGAGGCTGACTTTGAACTCACCATCCTCCTGCCTCAGCCTCTCAAGCTACTAGGATTACAGGTATGTGCCACTGCACCCAGCACATATATTTTTTGACCATTCATATTTCTCCTGTGAAGTGCCTGTTCAGTTCCTTTGCCCATTTATTATTTGGGTCATTTGGTTTTTTGGTGTTAAGTTTTTTGAGTTCTTTGTATATCCTGGAAATTAATTGTCTAGCTGAGGTAATGGTGATAAGATTTTTCTGCCATTCTGTAGGCTCTTGATTGTTTCCTTAGCTGTGAAGATGCTTTTTAGTTTGCTACCATCCTATTTATTGGTTCTTGATTTTCTTTCTTGCGCTATAGAAGTTAGTCATACTTAATTGTGAAAATCAGAAACAAGACCAAGACGACATTTCTGTTCAACAGGGTACTAGAGTTTCTAATCAGGGCAATCAGGCAGGAAAAAAGAAAGAAAATAAGTAAAAGACATCCAGATAGGAAAGAAATAAGTAAAACTACGTTTACTTGCAGGGAACATGATCTTGTATACAAAAAATCCTATGGAACAGATATCCAAAGAAAATTTAGAACCACTAAACAATTTCGGCAAGGTTGCAGGCCAGAAGAACTATGTTACAAAAACTGACACAAAAATTCTATTGCATTTCTATACACTCGAATGAACATTCCAAAACTTAAATTAAAAAATTTTTAATTTACAATAGCATCTAAAAGAACCAAACACGACTATAAACATTGTTGAAAGAAATAAAAGACCAAAAAAAAAATAAAAATAAAAAAAAAAAAGAAATAAAAGACCTAAATAAATGAAAGACATCCATGTTTATGGATTGGAAGGCAAATACTTCCCAAATTGGCCTATAAATTCAACACATTCTATCAAAATCCTCACTGGCATTTTTTTCAGAACTTGCAAACTGATCCTAAAATTCACATGGAAAAGTAGGGGGACCCAGAATAGAATAAAAGTCTTTAAGAAGAACAAGGGTGAAGTACTCATGCTTCCTGATTTCAAAAATTATTACACAACTATAGTAATAAAGACAGTATGATAATTAGTAAACAGGATTTTGAATGTTCCCAACACAAAGAAATGTTGAAATGTCTGAGGTGATAAATATGCCAACTACCCTGATCTTATCATTATACACCATATGCATGTGTTGAAATGTCACACTGTACCCCACAAATACATTCAATTAATACGTCTAAAAAAATATTAAAAACTTTTAATTAAGACAGTAAGGTAGTTGTAGCATAAAGATAAGCATATCTTTATATATCAGACATATAAATAGAGGAATAAATAAATTAGAAAAAAATTAAAATACTTAATAAAGATGTATAGATCTAGTTAGAAAAAGGTCATTAATGATCTTAGAGAAAAGTGGTCTCAGTGGTAAAAAATAAAACTTTCAGGGCCTGGGGTTGTGGCTCAGTGGCAGAGTGCTTGTCTAGCATGTGTAAGGCACTGGGTTTGATTCTCAGCACCACATATAAATAAATGAATAAAATAAAAGTTCATCAATGTCTAAAAAATATTAAAAACAAACAAACTTCCAGGAGTAATGTGGGAAGAAAGAAGGTGATAAAAAAAAAAAAGACAGTAGACAGAGACCATTCATTTAAGAAAGCCTTAAGCAGAATAGGAAGAACGTTAGTGTTGAAGGCAGAACTAGTGGAAAAGAATTGTAGAGCCAAGTTCCCTCAGAAAGCTGAAATGAAATGGATAGAGAGAAGAAATGGAAGAACTCTTCAGAAAAGATGAGGGGAACATACAGAAAGAGAAGATTGATGGCCTACTTTCTAATTTTGGCTTGCTAGGGAAAAACTTTTTCCTTTTTCCCACTTAAACATTATTCAACATATAAATTGTAATCATTTACCTTAGTTTAAATAAAAGTACTTTACATATTCAATATCATTACCATTAGAAATAAGCAAATTAAAGCCACAATGAAATACCACTACACACCAAAACAATGGCTAAAATCGAAGTAACAATAAATGCACCAAGTGTTGGTGAAGATGTTGTCTAAGTGGAATCCTCATACACTGCTGGTGGAATCAGCTACTTGAGCAGTTTCTTATGCAAAAATCTTTCCATGTGGCCCAGCAATCTCAATCCTAGGAACCTACTCTAGAGAAATGAAAACATTTGTCCATGCAAAGATGATACACAAATGTTCACAGCACATTAGTCATAACAGACAAAAAGTGGAAACAATTCAAATGTAGGTCAGCTGGTGACTGGATAAACAAAATATAGTACATACCAATACAATGGAACACCATTCAATAATATAAAGAAGTGAACAACTGATGATTGCTACAGCATGAATATAATAACCTAAAAAACATTACGCCAAGTCAAAGAAGCCAAACACTAAAGACTACATAGAATTCCATTTATATGAAAGGTCAAGGAAAGGGAGATTTACACAAACAGAAAGGGTTAGTGCTGGGGGTCAAACAAATGAATTTACTTCCAGATGATGGAAATATTCTCAAAAAGTATAGTTATGGTGGCTATACAATTCTGTAAATATATAAAAACCTTACCCACTTACGATGATGATTTTGTGGTATATAAATTATACTGCAATGTAATTTTTTAAAAGCACTTTTTATTTTTCCCCACTATTTTATGCTTAAATATTGTAATCATACCATGCCTAAAACTTCACATACTGCTTTTCTATTATCATGATGTAATATTATAAAGCTTTAATATTTTTTTGATATTTATTTTTTAGTTGTAGTTGGACACAATACCTTTATTTTACTTATATGTGGTGCTGAGGATCGAATCCAGGACCCCGCACATCCTAGGCAAGCACTCTACCACTGACCCACAACCCCAGCCCAATAAATATTTTAAATTACATTATTTCACTAAATTTTAGGGTGTCATAGGTATTTTAAATGACCTATGATTGTTTACTTAGGTAATATAAACTTTCTGCTTATCTGAATAATGCTGCAAAAATCTTTTCACACCAAGTTTTCTCTACTTGCTTAAGTTTATTTTACAGAAATGAAAATTACAGATTACCAATCACTTCAGTCCTGACATAACACTGCCAAATTATTTTACTCACAGATTTTATGAATTTACTCTTCCTTTGAATAACTAGTGCTTTGCTATTCTTGCCTGTTCATTCTTCCCAAGAACCTTGAAGATAAGTTTGTCAATTTTACCAAAAGAACTCCACCTGAAATTTTGATTAACATTATTGAAACTACATATTAATATGAAAAAATGAGGAAGTTCATTTAAAAAAGTTAATGTTAGATCTAAAAGATTTAACCCAATCACACAGTTGCTTCATTTATCCAGAATATAGCATCTTTCCATGTCAAATAACTATTCCTTTATTGACCTCTAAGGAAGAAAAGAAATACTGTGCTTGCACAGTATTATTGAAATAATCCAAGTCTAATTCAGTGCCAACTGAAAGGTTCCTCATTAGCATCTACCACATAACATTTTATGGCAATATTTACAGAAATATTGAACCACTGAACCAAACAAAAACTATACATACCAAATAAAATACATCATCATTTATTCATTTGACAATTATTTATTGAGTGCCTATGATGTGACATGTACTGTTTTATGAGTGGGATATATAATCACTCTCCTGGAAAGGGTGATTAACTATGACTGAGAGAAAAAAAAATTCTTTGTAAAAGTTTCCCAAGCCTCATATCCTTGGAGTTCTCATCATCCCCATCCTGCACATTCTAAAACCTATCACCACAACTTCCTTCATAGAAAGCATTCTAAATGACTGGACACATCATCAGGAGGAAATACAAATTTTTTGTTTTGTTTTGTTTTTCTTTAAAAAAATCAAAAGGGCTCAAGTTCAGAAAACACTTCTTTTTAAGTCTATTCTCACGGTCCCAAAATGACCCTTGTGGGGGAAAAACATAGACCTCTGAAATTTTAAGGAATCACTGGGACTTTTGTTTTCTGTCAAATTTAGCAGAGTTCTGTATTAAAATTAAGCATCATTTTCTATATTTCACCAATGTTCTTTGTCATAAGTATCACTGACAAAGGGAAAGCACCTGACAAGTACTATAAAATTCAGGTATAAAGTGAAGAAGGTTTCATACTACATATAACATACATACTCGTGAATAAAACATTTCATTGCAAAACACAAAGAAAATGATTTAAACAGATTGCAGATGTTCCATACTTTGTACAGATCTGGCCAATGTCCAAAACACAAAATATGTTCTCATTTCCTAATGTGGGTTAGCCAGCATTTTTTTTTTTTAAGTGAATTAAGTGGACTCAAAGCATTGCCTGCACTTTGCATGCTGGCTTCTTACAGAATTGTATGTAAGTAACTCAGGAGGAAAGTCTAGGCTAAAAATGCTGTCATGTATTACACTGCTTCCCATGGTGAAAACTAAGGGGGGGAAAAAAAGCACATTAAGTCCAGAAACACATTAAATTGCTCCAGAAATTAGCATTGGCCTTATAAACATCTCAAAGTTATATCATTATAATTATGGTCAATCTGATAAATCAGACAGATAATCTAGTGTTTCACACACATAGCTTTCTAAAAATTTTAAACACACTTTTCATCATTATCCTCAGTCATGTTAATACATTCAATGACCTAAAATGGGTTAGTGTGAAGATAACTTTTCAGATTCTCTGAAGCTGGCTTTCACTTTATTGGATTCATTTTTAAAAAGAGAAAACCAGTCTCAAATCATGTTTACAAAGCCTTCTTGCCTATTACAAAAATGCCACTACCCACACTCCTAAAACAAAAGTCTGCTCAATTGGTAGATGAATTACTCTATCTTCAGATTCCAATGAAGACTACTCCATCTTCCCTAAAACACGCTTCACTCTGACAAAGTCTACACTGTATTCCAAAGAAAGAACTATTATGGCAGCAACCCACTAAAACCCAAGGGAATCAAAATATTCTAATGCAGGCAATGACCTTCAACTGTGATATTTGGGACATCATATCCCCACACTCTCTGAAAGAGAAAACATAAGAGTAGTGATTGAATGTTTGTTTTGTTCTAAAACTTCCCATTAGAACAACAGGCATTCAACCTAAGCCTGAGGAACCATGCTCAAGTTTAACCTATATTCATATACTTTGGCTTCTAGGATGTCCAAAGAATAAATCTAAGCTCATTTGAAGATAAAAGTTAAAATGTCAAACGTCCCTTCTGGCTAATTACAAGCTTAGTGCATGTCATTTTTATCTGAGACCTTCTGCTTCTGTCTCTATGAGCCCAGGTCTGGGAGACTACCAGGAGGGCATCCAGCCCCTTGAAGCCAACAAGCCACAAACTAATCTGTGCTAGATATACTCTCACAATCATGTCTAAGGGTTTAAAAAGATATTCTCGCTCGCCTAGCCCAGGCGGGACCCGGGTTCAATCCTCAGCACCACGTAAAAATAAAGGCATTGTGTTTAAAAAAAAAAAAGACATTCTTAACCTCATCAAATTCCACCTCTGTCCTACTGTCCTTCAATGATGACATGTATGTCCTAGCTGAAATATAATTTATCTTACTTCCCCACAATTTGAAACTTAACTATAATATCACTAAGCATGGAAGCAACAGTCTAACTGCTACACTGTCAGTCTTTTGTTGAAGACAAATTGCCGTTTTGGAATCCAAACAGTGAGGAAAAACTTTATTCAAAATGTATATTTAACTTAAATTTAACTTCAAAATACAACTCCTCTTAATGAACTTTATCATCCTTTCTTCTTATAATGAAATCAGAAACTCCAAACTAGTCATTCACAGACCAAGTCACGTTACTCATGATACAAACATGAGACACAGGGAAATATATACTGAAAATAAAACAATTCAAGCACAAGCATCAGTAAGGAAAATTTGTTATCCATTTAAAAAATGATCATGGTTAAAATCCAAATGATTTACAGGGGCTTTTCTTTTATTGGGTCAGGGGGATCAGGGATTGAACTCAGGGGCACTCAACCACTAAGCCACATCCCCAGGCCTATTTTTTGTATTTTGTTTAGAGACAGGGTCTCACTGAGTTGCTTAGCATCTTGCTTTTGCTGAGGCTGGCTTTGAACTGGCAATCCTCCTACCTCAACTTCCGGAGCAGCTGGGATTACAGGTATGCGCCACCGTACCCAATTACAGGTGCTTTTCAATAGTCTCCATAACCAACGTAACCATGCCCATTAATCTAGACACCTTTAATATCTTTCAGTGAAAATATTTAAAACCCCACATGATATTTAACAAACAAACATATTTATACCACTGCTTCTTTTTTTTTTTTTTTTTTTTTATTTTTAGTTCTNNNTTTAAAAGGGGGGGGGGGGGTCACTCAAGTTACAGCCAAATTTGCTAAGGAATAGACAGCCAAGTTCTATGGGTTCAGCTGTAAATGATCCAAACATTAACTATATCCTTCAATGGAATGCCAATCAGCTAATAATCTTTGATCATTCAAAATGATTGGAATTTATCCCCACTTCCAGAAAGTATGGAAACAAACCTAACCAGAGGGGCTCACACCAACATTCACTTAAAGGGTAGGGAGAAGGGCTGGGGATGTAGTTCAGTGGTAGAGCGCTTGCCTAGCATACATAAGACCAGGCCTTGGGTTCAATGACCAGTACTGGGGGAAAAAAAAAAAATTGTAATTTGGTGGCACATACCTATAGCTATGAAGGTTGAGGCAGGAGTACCTCAAGTTCCAAGCCAGCCTCAGCAACTTAGCAAGACCCTGTCTCAAAATAAAACATACAATGGAAAAAAATGTGGATCAGTGGTTAAGCCCACTAGGTTCAATCCCTGGTACAAAGCGGGGTGGCGTAGCAATCTGAAAGCAAGGGGAAAATCAATAATTCAAGACAGAAAAAGTGCACCTAAACTCTACCATGAACAGTGTACTTTTCTGAGAACCTTCTAGGTCCAGTATTATATAAAAGTGATATAAAGTAAGGTAACACACATAATTATTGAGTAGAAGACTGGACAATATTAAACAATAAAGATAAAAGTAATTTGCAATCTGTCAATCTGTATCATCAGGTTACCAAGTAGTCACTAAGGAAGGCTTGTCTTTTTTTAATATTTATTTTTTAGTTTTAAGTGGACATAATATCTTTATTTTACATTTATGTGGTGCTGAGAATCAAACCCCGTGCCTTATGCATGCTAAGCAAGCACTCTACCACTAAGCCACAACCCCAGCCGGAAGCTTGTCTTTTTAGCAGTACTACAGCTGAGACTTGAAATGTCTTAAACAATCAGAATATCACCATTTTGCATTTCCCCCTAATGAAACAGTTATAAAATTGAAGTCTGCAAAACAGCACCCAGAAGTCAAACCAGCCTGTTACCTGCTTCTGTATGGCTTTGAGTTACATAAAATAGTTCTTACATTTTTACACTTATTAATGAAGTCTTTTGTTTCTTCATTTTTAGCTAATAAAAAATATAATAATAGCAAACACTACTATTAACCTGCTTGGGCACTGTTCTGCATGTTTGACACAGTAATTTGTTTAACATTGCCACAACCATATTGTGGGAGACATTATTTGCCTACCTCGTTGCTATTATTTTTCTGAGAGTTTTCCTGATTTTTACCACATGCTTTTTCTGCACTAATTGATATAATCACACTAACTTTCTCCTTTAGCTAGTGAATATCCTGTATTACAACTAACCTTCACCATGTTGCACCAACTTTGCGTTCTTAAAAATCCATTTAATCACAGAGTACTACATTTCTTTTTATATATTGTTGTTATATTTGCTTTTATTTTGTTAAGAAATTTTTACATCTATATTCATATATTCATTTGGAATATTGGTCTATGGTTTTCTTTTTTTTTGGTCCTGGGGATTGAACTCAGGGGCACTCCGCCACTAAGGCACATCCCCCGCCCTACTTCGTACTATTATTTAGAGACAAGGTCTCATTGAGTTGCTTAGTGCCTCACTTTTGCTGAGACTGGCTTTCAACTCGTGATCCTCCTTCCTCTGCCTCCCGAGACACTGGGATTTTTTCTTTTTGTGCATTCTCTGGTTTGGGCAGCAAGATGTATTAGCTTTATAAAATGTATGGGAAATATTCCTTCCTATTTTATTTTCACAAAGAGATTGTGTGCAATTTAAGATAAATGATGCTTTCAGAGGAACTGTTCCATTTCATCTAAGTTTTCAAATTTATGTGTAGATGTTAATATAATTCCTTTATTACCCTTTTAATGACTACAGGGTGGTATACCCCTTGCTTTATTTTTTTAATTGATCAATTATTTAATTAATCATCAATTTTTAATTGATTTATTTTTAGTTGTTGATAGGCCTTTATTTGCTTATTTATATGTGGTGCTGGGAATAGAACTCAATGCAATCGAACCCAGTGCCTCACACATAGGAGGCAAGCGCTCTACCGCTGAGCTACAACTCCAGACCCTCTCTTGCTTTATTTTTGATATTGATGATTAGTGTCTTTCCCCCATCAATTTTGCTAAAGTTTTGTCTACCATATTGATCTTTTCAAAAAAACGACTCTTTTCACTGATTCTTAAATTTTTTAGTTTTAATTATATTGGTTTCTCATGGTTTGTTTTTTTGTTATTTTTTGGTTTGGGTACTGGGGATTGAACTCAAGGATGCTCTCCCACTGAGCCACATCCTCAGCTTTTTTTATTTTTTATTTTAAGACAGGGACTCACTAAGTTGCTTATGGACCCGCTAAGTTGCTGAGACCGGCTAGGAACTTGCGATCCTCCTGTCTCAACCTCCAGAGCTGCTAGGATTACAGGCACACATTACTGTGTCAGGCTTGATTTCAGGTTTTTTATTTTCCTCTTGCTTGTTTTGGATTTATTCTCTTCTGAGGCTGGCTTGGAAACTGTGATACTGCTGCCTCAGCCTCCCAAATTGCTGGGATTACAATTGTGCGCCACCATACCTAGCTTTTTTCTTTCTTTGAAGGTTCTTAACATATGAGAGCTACAATTACTGATTTGAGACTTTTCTTGTGCATTCAATACTATATATTTTCCTCCCAGCTCTACTTTATGTCCTACAAATTTTGATATGTTGCATTTTCATTTTTACTTAGTTCAATGTGTTTCTTCATTCTCTCTTTCTCTTTGACTTATGAACTATATAAAAGAATGCTTTTTAGAAACATTGTTAGATTTTCCTATGATATTTAGGTTCCTGATTTGTAGTTTGATTTCTAGACTGATTCCAATTCTTTTTAAATTTTTTGAAGTTTATGGACCAAAATATAATCTATCTTGGTATACGTTCCATAGAAACTTTTTAAAAATTTTTTATTTGTTCTTTTTAGATGTACATGACATAAGAAGTGCCAAAGGAACTTGAGAAGAAAGTGTTCTGCTATTGTTAAGTATTGTCTCTGGTAATTTACTTTCTCTCAAGTCCACTTTATCTGATGTTTATATGATTGACTATAATAAAGTCACCTTTGAGTTCCTTTGACTGAATTTTGCAAAATGCATCTTTTACTTTCAATTTGCCTATACTGTTATATTTGGGGTGAGTTTCTTAGACGGCATATAGTTAGATCATGTTTTTTTAATATACATCAAGCTCTTTCAATTGGGAAATTAAGTATAATGGGCTTTCTCCTCTCCTTTCAGGATTCCAAAGACACAAATCAACAAGAGACATGCCACATACTATGTATGAAATATGCAAGAACCCAATACTTACCATCTATGTGTAGACATGGGATATGATGGAGATCAAACCTGAATCTTACCAAACTCACTTCTAGATCAGCAGTTTCCAAGGTGACCTAAGAAGCCACACTATTTTCATAACACTAAGATTTTTTGTTTCTATTTTCTCACTAGTATACAGTAGAGTTTTCCAGAAGCTCCATGACATGAACTATTATAACTGATTGAATACTCGTTCTCTTCTAGTAAGATTTAAAGAGTCTCGCAAAAAACTTTTTTTTTGTTTTAAGACACTCTTTTCACAAATTTATTTTTTAAATACTTATTTTTTAGTTATAGATGAACACAATATCTTTATTTTATTTTTATATGGTGCTGAGGATGGAAACCAGTGCCTCACGCATACTAGGCAAGCGCTCTACCTCTGAGCCATAACCCCAGTTCACAAATTTATTTTTTTGAAAAATAATTACAAAATACATTATTTATTTTAATGTGCAAAAAAGTTTATTAAATTTCAAATACTGTGAAGCTTTTCAGGGTACTTGTCTCAGTCTATTTTGTGCTGCTAAAACAGAATACCTGAGACTACATACTTTATAACAAACAGAAGTTTATTTTCTCTCAATTTTGAGAGCTAAAAAGTTCAAGACCAAAGTGTTGGCATCTGCTGAGGGCCTTCTTGCTGCATCATCTCATGGCAAAAGGTGGAAGGGCAAAGCACCAAGAGGGAACCAAACTCTCCCTTTCATAACGTCATTAATCATATCTCTCAAAGTCTCACCTCCCAATACTATTAACGGCAATTAAATTTCAACATGAGCCAGGCTCAGTGGCACATACCTGTAATCCCAGTGGCTCAGGAGGCTGAGGCAGGAGAATCCCAAGTTCAAAGCCAGCCTCAGCAACGGCGGTGAGGTACTAAAAAACTCAGTGAGACCCTATTTCTAAAGAAAATACAAAATAGGGGCTGGGGTTGTGGCTCAGTGGTGGAGTGCTTGCCTCACATGTGTGAGGCACTAGGTTCAATTCTCGGTACCATATATAAATAAATGAATAAAATAAAGGTCCATCAACACTAAAAAATATTTTTAAAAAATAAAATGAAATACAAAATAGGGCTGGGGATGTGGCTCAGTAGTTGAGTGCCCCTGAATTCAATCCCACAGCAACCCCCTCCCAAAAAAATTCAACATGAATTTAGAGGAAACATTCACACCACAGCAGTCCTCAATAATTTATAAGTGTAAAGTGGTCCTGAGACCAAGAAATTTGAGAACTGCTTCTTTAGATCAAATCAACAATTTATATAACAAAGGATGTTACACTATATACCCCAAGGGCGCAATCTACCAATCTAAACTATAACAAATTATTCAGGGCAAACAACAACAATAATAAAACAACATCACAAAAGCAATAAAAAAGATGAAAAGGTACCTATGTGCTAAAAGAGGCTGAAAGACTTATTAACCTTCAAAATACATAAGCCTGGAGGCTAGGGTTGTGGCTCAGTGGTAGAGTGCTCACCTAGCATGTGTGAGGCACTGAGTTCAATCCTCAGCACCACATAAAAATAAATAAATAAAATAAAGGTATTGTGTCCATCTACAACTAAAAAAAAAAATTTAAAAACCCATAAACCTTCTTTAGATTCTACTTTTAAAAAAATACAATAAAATGTTTGAAACAATAGAAATTTGAATATTAACTACGTAGATGGTGACACCAAGGAATCAGTATTAATCTTTTTCAAGTGTGATGATGTGGTTAATATTCTTAAAGTGCTTTTTAGAAGTGTCTTTATCTTTTAAGGATACATATTAATATTAATATCTCTATACATGACATAGAGGAGAGAGGAATGGAAAAAGATTGGCCCTCAGTCAAAGATTTACCACCAGTCAATAATTACTGAAGCTGGGTAGCAGGGCATGGAGATTCACTATTCCAGTTTTGTATGTTTGAAGCCCTCTATAAAAAAAAAAAAAAAAATTGGGTGCATAGATTTAGTGTTCCTCCCCCAAGAAGGCTAAATCATCTGTTTTCAGCATAAGTCCCATGCCATGATTAGTCTATATATCCCAAGTTTTGAGAGAATTGCTTTACCTAATTCATGAGTTTCCCATATAACATTCAAATAAATCTGGCCTCTGATTGAACACAACCATGATTGACATTTTCCTACCTCCTGAGAAACATTTGGCTATTCCCAGTGTCTTAAAAAATAACAATTTTATTTAATAATAACTAGTGACAAATTACCATTTCCTTACTTAAATTTCTTAAAGATGGGGGCTGGGGTTATGGCTCAGTGGTAGAGCGCTTGTCTAGCATGTGTGAGGCACTGGTTTGGAGTCTCAGCATCACATATAAATAAGTAAAATAAAGGTCCATTGACAACTAGAAAGATTTTTTTTTTTAATTCTTAAAAGATTTTTTTTTCAAACTTTTCCTATGGTACAGTACATACATAGTTGTTAATACAAGGTTTGTCAAGAGTTGAAGTGAGAATAATGGAAATCTGAGTTGCACACAAATACCTAATACATTCTATAGAAGGTCAAGAAGAAAAGCCTAACGGGTGCTGAAACAAGGACACCATCTTCAAAACAAAGGAGTTTAGGCTGGAGGCCTTGAGATTAAGATTTGAGAACTCCTGCCCCCTCAAAGACAAGGGGGTGGATTATTCCTGGCACAAGAATAACAAAAATCAAGGATTGTAATATGTTTTGCAATAAGATGATGTAAGCTGAAGAGTACTAGGGAATAAAACTGGATAGGTTGGTCGAGCTTGTAAAGGTCTTGAAACCTAGAAAAAGTAGAGAACTGTGATCCCTTTTCCACCAGTTGTGTGAACTGAGGAGACACAGAGCTCTGCAGGGATCTTCAGTGTAAACCTCAGCTCTGTCAGCAAAGTGTGACAGTGTTCTTGGCCATTTGAGTTCCTCACCTGTAAAATAGGCATAAAAATCATACCTCAATCATGGTGTGTCTGTGACAATAAAATTTATTGTGTAAAATAATAACTTTAAAGTATTTGTGTAAAAGTAGATAATTAATTTTTTTAAAAAATTGTTATTACCAAGAGTTGTTTGGTTTTTTTTTTTTTTAAGTGGCCTGGCAGGGGAATGAAATAAACTAAACAAGGAATTATATCATTTGAATTTCTTCCCAATTTTCCATAGATGTTGGGTCCCTGCCACTGTATATTAATGCACTATAGAGTCAAGTTAAGCCAAATGTGAAAGCTATCTTGTTTTCCTCAAAGTTTTGTGAGTTTATTCAAACAATGTCATAGACACTAAGCTATGAACTTTTCAATTCCTTAACAAATGAGGTTATAAAAAGAAAAATAAAGCCTACTTAGATATAGATTATATATCTTTGGATATTTAATATATTTGATTAAGATATTCTTTTACTTCCAAAGATTACAATTTGACAGAAAAGATTAGACATATATACCCAAAACCATAGTACAAAATAGAAATTGCTTGGGGAGAATTGATAAAGCTCTAAATTTCTAACTTCTCAGCACATGGCAGGAGCTCAACAAATGTTCCCAAAATTCATTACTTCAAGGGAAAAGTGGCAATTTTGCTCCAGCTGCCAAGAAGACACAGTACAGGCCAGGCGCAGTGGCACACTCCTATAATCCTAGGGGCTCAGGAGGCTGAGGTAGATGGAACACCAATTCAAAGCCAGACCAGCAACATAGTGAGACCCTCAGCAACTTAGCAAGACCTTGTCTCAAAATAAAATATAAAAAGGGCTAGGGATGTGGCTCAGTGGTTAAGTGCCCCTGGGTTCACTCCCTGGTACCAAAAGAAAAGAAAAAAACACAGTAGACAGTAATTCTCTAGGCCGAACAACATGAGGAAAAGCATTGAAATAGGAAATCATTAGATGCTTCTAGAAAATGGTGGTTAGGGTTAGAGAAACATAGACTAATGGAATAGTTTGGGCCAAAGGTGGGGCCAAATCACAAACAATCTTAATTATAGGCTCTAAAGTTTAGACCTTATTTGATAGGAAATAAGAAACTTATTAATATTTTGAAAACAAGGGGTAATATGACCAAAGTAGTACTTTATGAAAATCTGCAACCAGATGAATGAAAGAACAGTTAAAATTCTCAAGAGCAGGGACCATGTCTTATATTGCATTTCATCAGGTGTACTGGACAGTGACTCACACATTTAAAAAAAAAAAAGATAATCTGTTGAATATACTGCATTGAGGAAGAGGAAACTAGTGTAACAAATGCTGCATTTGCCTACCCTCTGGTTCCTCACTGTGCTAATAAGACAGATTTACATGTAATAGTAATGTGCCCTGCTTTAAAAATAAATATTTCCCAATAAGAAATAAACTTACAATCCATTCAAGCAAATGTTGACAGTATTCGTTACTTAACTGATCAGTAAAGAAGCCAGTCAATAGAAAGGAATCTCTTAAACTGTGACTTGTGGAGACACTGGACATGGATAAGTGAGTAGACCTTAGTTTCTGGGAAGGAAGGTTTCCAGGTGTAGACAAAGGCACCAAAAATACCATGCCTCCTAGAACATATTTCACAAAAGTAATCTATCCACTTAAAACACAGTGATATCTAGGACCCTGTACTAGAACAATTTGGGGACAATATTTCCAAATTAATTCAGACATTTCCAGAGTTGTTACTTTGTTAGTGGAGTTGCTAAGGTTTGAATATGACTTGATTATGTTCCCCAACAATTCAAGTATCAGGAGCTTGGTCTTTAGTGTGTAATTGCTGACCAGATGTCGGGACCCTTAAGAGATGAGGCTTAGTATGAGGTCCTTAGGTCACTGGAGCATTGCCCTTAGAAGGGCTTAAGGCAGTATCTGTGGGACCCTGAGTTAGTTCTCTGGGAGGATATTTATAAAAGGGGCAAGCCAAGCCCTCTCTGGATTCCTGTTTCAAGATGTGATCTCTCCTTTTGCAAGAACTTTCATCACTGTCGACTACCATGAAGTAACACAAGTAAAGGGAATCTTTGCCAGATCCTGTGCCATCCTGTCTGACTTTCAATCTCCAAAAATTTGTTAAATAAATTTCTTTTCCTTATGAAGTTAAGATTGTCTTGGGTATTTTGTTCCAGTAATGCAAAACTGACTATGATAGGGAGTTCAGATATACCTGACAAGGTCATGGCCTTCATGACATTTACAACATAGATAGGAAGGTAATATATAATGCTGTTTGAATACAGCAACAGAGAAAACTAGCATAGTACAATAGAGGAGACCTCACACTAATATCAGAAGTTTGCACTCTATTCCTAACTCTGAGCCAGGCACAATAGGCACATTCCTATAATCCCAGGGACTCAGGAGGAGGAGGCAGGAGAATTCCAAGTTTGAGGCCAGCCTCAGCAACTTAGCAAGACCTGTCTCAGAATTAAAAACTGAAAAGAGCTGGGGATGTGTCTTGAGGATAATTCAAATCCTAGTATCATGCCCCTCAAAATAAATAAATAAAAATCCTTAAATGAAACAAAAAAGCAGTTACGAACAATTTAACTTTTTTGTTTTTGTTGTTTTATAGTAATTGTAGATGGACACAATATCTTTATTTATTTATTTTTATGTGGTGCTGAGGATCAAACCCAGTGCCTTACATGTGCAAGGCAGGTGCTGTAACACTGAGCTACAGCCACAGCCCCACATATAACTTATTTTATTTTTTAAGACATTGATGGATCTTTATTTTATTCGTTTATTTATATATGGTGCTGAAAATCGAACCCAGTATCTCATACATGCTAGGCAAGCACTCTACCACTGAGCCACAACCCCAGCCCCCCCACATATAACTTTTAATTCCATTTTGGTACAAAAGGAATGGGTATAAACACTTGTTATAAATGTTTTTATCCTTTATGTTACTTGACTCTGAGGCTCCATACTTCTAGTATCCTAATGATAGATCTTGTGCCTCCTACCACCAGGAACACACTGTCAGCACTCAAACTAATTCCTAGCACCCCTCTTTCTACCTCTCAAGGCACTACAGACTCATCAAGCTCCAAAACATGCTCCAACATGAAAACAATGTAAAAAATGCCTACTCTCCCCACCCAGAGAAATGAGATGTCAGGATGAGAAAACCGCTGCTACTGAAGAATATACGGTATATGGCAACAGATATTACAGCCCATCTGAAGTATTTCAAAATTAAAGTTTTTGGAAGACAATGTAGCAACAGTCCAGCATGTAAAGTAGATGATATTCTCATGGGTAGAAAACCACAACTTACAATACAGTTACAAGAACTATAAAATCGATAAATGGTTTGAGATGATTTTCCTTCTATTTAAGTGCAAACCTAGTTAAGAACATGACTTATTCTGAGGTTTATTTAAATGATTACCGAAGAACAAACATAACATTAATGAAAATGGAGACTCTCCTGCTCTGATTTTTCTAAAGTTGTTGAGTTTCGCTAGCCCAGTAGAGGGGCTCTAAGGCCCTCTATGGGAGGAAAAGAAAGTTACTTTATCCACAAAAGGAAAAAAAGAGCCACCCATGAGATAGTCAAGAGGCTACAACAAAGGAAAAGGGGAGGGATAATAAATTAAAGGTAGCACAATTCTGATAGACAGTTTTCTCTAAGCCTTCACAACATAGAACAACCTAGAACTGAAGGTATCTTTTCTTTCTTTTTTTTAATATTTATTTTTTAGTTGTAGTTGGACACAATACCTTTATTCTATTTATTTACTTTTATGTAGTGCTGAGGATCAAACCCAGGGCTTCACACGTGCCAGGTGAGCACTCTACCACTGAGCCACAACCCCAACCCTGAAGGTATCTTTTCTACCACCAAATTTTCACTGGCTTTCTTTCTTAAAAATCAAGAACTCAACCTCCTAACCATTAAAAACTGGCCCAGAACACTGAAGTTTTACGAAGACACTCCCTGCCATTTCAGTTTCCCTCTTCATGACGGCACTAGACGTCAGGGGAATCACGGAAAAGCCCTAAGGGCAGAAAGTTACTTTTTCCATATTGATTCTTCAAGCCTTAGTTATTACCTCCTACTACAACTTCCCAAGACTACAAAGCACACACTACAACCAGCACTCAATAAGCATTTTTAAGAGTAGTCTTTATAAATGCTCCCTTTTAATTACCCCAATGCCTTCACATCCCTCATCAAATAGGATTATGTCTTTTAACAATGCTTCTCAAAGAAGACCTTTTCTAGGGGTTTGCCAGCTGCTGGTCTTCTAGCACTTACCAAGGCAGTGATAGTGTAACTGAACTCTTCATCTACACAAACTTGCAGAAAAAAAAAAAAATGCCTATTTCACTTTTAAGTGTCCTCGATAAAATGGTATAGGCACTTTGGAAAAATCTGTACATTTCTTAAAAAGCTGAACATACAATTACTGTACAATTTGGCAACTGCTCGCTCTTGAACATTTATCCCAAAGAAAGGAAAACTTACGTCCATAAACATTCATAGTAGCTTTATTCTTAATTTCCCCAACTGGAAATACCCAAATATCCTTCAGCTAAACAGTTAAACTGTTGTAGACCCACACCATGAAATTTTATTCAGCAATAAAAAAGAGCTATGATACATGCAATAAATACTTATGATTCCACTTATGTGAGGTATCCATGGAAGTCAAAATCATATAAACAGAAAGTAAAATGGTGGCTGCCAAGAACTGGGGGAAAGAAAGAATGAGGAGTTATTGTTTAATGGGCACAGAGTTTCTGTACTCTTTATTTCAGTACCAACAAAGGTTACTGAAACTGAAGGCAAAAAGTTCTGGAAATGTCTCATAGTGATGGT
The DNA here is from genome assembly GCF_001458135.2 of Marmota marmota marmota. Lineage (NCBI taxonomy): Eukaryota > Metazoa > Chordata > Mammalia > Rodentia > Sciuridae > Marmota > Marmota marmota. The sequence continues at coordinate 1,263,109 of NW_026000020.1, forward strand.
TGCGCAACAATATACATGTACTTAATGCCAAAAAATAAAAAAAAAACAAGGGGTTATCAATAGAAAATTCAGAATGGGAAGAGGATGGAATCAGAGTGGGACACTGGGTCAGGGAGAGACTCGAGGACCT
>NW_026000020.1:1263535-1274419 GCF_001458135.2 Marmota marmota marmota
GCCCTGTAGGCGGGCCCCAAAGCCCGAGGCTTTTCCGGGGCTCCTGGGGGATCCCGGCGGCGGGAGGCGGCAGCCGGCCACGTTACCTCTGACAAAAATGGCAGGACTGGCCTTTGCAGCCCCTCCGGGGTGAGGGGCAAAGGGACGGGCCCGGCTGTCCTTTGCTCGAGTCACCTCTGATGGGACTTGGCCAGTGGCGTGGTTCTGGCCGCAGGCTGTGGAGAGCTGCACTGGGTTTCACTCGCCCTGGGAGGGTCCTGAGCAACTGCGGGTTTCTTCTAGTACCAGGGTGTCGAGCAAGTTAGATTTCCCGGAGGGAGCTGTGGACTGGACCAGCCACTTGAGTCCTGAGCCCTACACAGAAGCCTGTTGCGATTGGGATACTCTTCGTTAGGACTTCCATTTTGCTTTTGAGTAGAGTTCCTCTTGCCCTAATTTCAGAATACTTGGCTAAAAATTGTGGCTGCCTCTAGGCCTCCAATTAGTGGTTTTAAAGTAGGTACACATTGTCGTCATGGTCATCCTATCAGGAATGCCTGTCAGTGAGCCTGCTTCTGTGGTTGACCAATGTCTGTCACAAAGAAAACTTGGGGAAAATACTGTCTGTCGCTCTAAAATGTGAAAACTGAATTTCTTACTGCTTAACTTTCTACAGATGTTTCCATGACTATTTCATTCATTTTTGTTCAGGCTGTCATCACCCAGCTTTTAAAAACGAAATTTGGTATTTGTAAGACTATTTTATTTGTATGCACACACACACACACACACACACAGCACTGGAAACATTTTAAAGGTTATATTCATAATACTAAACAGTCATAATAAACAGTTATTTAATATGTTTTTTCTTATTTTCTACCGCCATTAATCTCCATCAGACAAGTACATTAATGGGAATATTTTCCTGCTCCAAAATAAGAGTCTTGTTAGATAACTCTTCTACTTCTTTAGCACTAATTGATTTTCATCTCTCTTCTGTTACTACAGAAGAGTTAAACTGTATGGTGAAACAGTTGCATACTAACTGAGAATGAAGTCTTGGAATCAGTCTGGCCTGGATTCAAACACTCTCAGCTACCTATTGAGTGCCTTTTATACAAACCATCTACTTTCTGTTGATATTCTACATGCCTTTTTACCTTTAAAAATGATTTATTATCTCCTTAAAAATATATTTAACTGCAGTATTGTTATTATTTACCTTTCCTGTTTGTTCCATGAGATCCTTACCTTAATATTACCTTGTTGCCTTAATATTCTTCTTGTATGTGATACTGGTCAGGGGGGGAAAGATGGGTGTGGCTCTGAGCAGCATTCTTGGGGCCAAATAGATTCTCTGAAAACACCAAGGGTTTTACAAAGGTGATGGGTTGCTGCCTCAGAGTTTCAATCAGGGGGGCCAGAGCATCACCAATAAGTTTCCAAGGCTTGTCCCGACTCCCTCTTGATAAAAGGCACCTATTTCTTATGTGGTTTTTTAAATTTGGTTTTGTTTGCTTTGTAGATATAGATGGACAGTTTATTTTTATTTGTTTGTTTTTATGCGGTGTTAAGGATCAAACCCAGTGCCTCACACATGGTAGGCAAAGGCTCTGCCACTGAGCTACAGCCCCAGCCCTTATCATGGTTTTTGTTTGTTTATTGTTTATGGTGCTGAGAGATGAAACCTAGGGCCTCAGGCATGCTAGGCAAGTAGATAATATGCAAGATGTTGATAGAAAGAGGGTTTACCTTAAACATTCCTGAAATTTTACTCTGTTGAGCTGTACAAGAACAGTCTCATAACTCACCCCCAGGGTATTTTCAAGTCAGTAAAGTCTCATAAAAATCCAGTCTGACTTTACCATATGCCCTGGTGACCTGTATCTCACTATTTCACTCCTATGAAGGGAGCTGGTTATATCAAAAATGAATGATTGCACATATAGAAAACACCAGAAAAAAATACACCAAAATGTTAAGTGAGCTTTACACTTTTTGAATTTTTTTTTTTTTTGTACCTGGGATTTAACCCAGGGGTGCTTAACCACTGAGCCACATCCCTAGCCCTTTCTTTTTAAAATATTTTATTTAGAGACAGGGTCTCACTAAGTTGCTTAGGGCCTCACTAAGTTGCTGAGGCTGGCTTTGAACTCACAATCCTCCTGCCTCAGCCTCCCACGCTACTGGGATTACAGGCATGCACCACCATGCCCAGCACACTTTTGAATTTTTTAACTTCCAGTGCATAGAACTAGATTAATTGTAATTCTTAGTTCACAAAATATTTTCATCATTTATTTATGTTTACTTAATTGTTTTGTTAAACACGAGACTGTTTCTAATAATGTAACAGGAACCCATGAAAGCACCACTCAAAATGAAAACTAGATCTTTCATAGAAACTTACATAAACATATGGTTATCCATTGGGATATCTCCCTACCTCTTTCCATCCAAGGCATCCATCATCCTGAATTCCTTGTTTATCATTTTCTTGATTTTCTTTTCATATACTTTTTATTGACTTGGTAAATTTTATTTATACATATATATCATAAAGTTAGTTTGGCTTAACTTTATAAAAAGATGTACTATATAAAAGCTATTGAAACTTGCTTTTTCAGTTGATATTATATTGGTAGGATTCATTGATTTGTTTGACTACTGTGTTATTATATCATAATTTGTTAATTCATTCTCTAATTCATGAGCATTGGAGTTGTTTCTTTTAGCTATTGTCAGTAGTTCTCTTATAAAGATCTTGAACATGTTTCCTGCTATATAAATGTATGTATGAATGTCTCTTACACTTTTGTACCTTGGGGTGACAGAAGAACAAACTATTCTTTTTTTTAATATTTATTTTTTAGCTTTAGGTGGACACAATATCTTTATTTTACATTTAGGTGGTGCTGAGGATCGAACCCAGTGCTTCGTGCATGCTAGGTGAGCATTCTACCACTGAGCCACAACCCCAGCCCCAGAACAAACTATTCTTTTAAAGCATTTGCTCCAAATTGCACTCCAATGGCAATGTATAAGAGGTCTGAAGAGCCTATAGCTTCTTTGACCCTTAGTAATCACTTTTCCTTTTGCCAACCCAATGCTTATAAAATGTTCTCTCCATTTCAAGAATAGCAATGATAAGCCAGGCGGGGTGACACTTGCCTGTAATCCCAATGGCTAGGGAGGCTGAGGATCATGAGTTCAGAGCCAGCCTCAGCAAAAGCGAGTTGCTAAGCAACTCAGTGAGACCTTGTCTCTAAATAAAATACAAAATAGGGCTGGGTGAAGGGAAATTGAGGAACGAGAAATGGGTAAGCAAGAAATGGAAGAGGAAGACCAGGCAGAGATAACACTGAGAGTTTGTCAGAGCTGACAAATAAAGGCCATCTCTCGGTAGGAGAGAGAGGCAAAACAGGCTTGAATTCTGGGACTTTTATGGGGGAGGCTCAGGAATCAGAGCTGGGCAGGTCCTAATTCGGTGGTTGGGGTGGCGGGGCGTTAATGGTTGGGTTGGTATGAGGGAGTTGTGAGGACTAGCAATGATAGGACTAGCAATGTCTTCAAGTATTTGTGGGACATAGGTATTTCTATGATCAGTCTGCTCGTGTATTTTATTTTATTGCATTGTTTATGCTTATCTTAATGATTTGAAATAGATCTTTTTAATTTTTTTTTAGTTGTAGATGGATAAATACCTTTATTTTATTTATTTCTATGTGGTGCTGAGGATCCAAGCTAGTGCTATGCAAGTGCTCTGCCACTGAGCTACAACCCCAGCCCAAGAAAGAGATCTTTATATACTTGAAATCATGCTTATCAGTTACATTTATGTTAACATCTTCTCCCAGCTTGTAACTAATGTTTTCACCTTCTTTAAAATATCTTTGATCAGCTCACCAAATCAGGCAAACACAAAAGACTATTGCAGTCCAAATTTACCACTTTTTTTTCTTCAGTAGTTGACACCTGGAATCTTTTTCAAAAAAAATCCTTTTTGTACATTATTTTGACTAAAGTCCATAATTTACACTAGGGTTCATTCTTGGTATTATATATTCTGTGGGTTTTAACAGATATATAGTGACATGTATCCACCATTACAGTATCACTCAGAATAGTCCAAGTGTCCCAGAAGTTGTCTATACTCTGCCCATTCACCTACCTCCCCAACTCCTGGAACAACTGAAATCTTTACCGTCTTCAGAGTTTTGCCATTTGCAGGGTATCAGGCAGCTGGAATCACAGAGAATGCAGTTGGATAGTAGTAGGAAAGACAAACTTATTAAACAACTGATTTCTCCTAACTCTATTCCCAACACTCAACACAGAACACTTTTCTGATCACATGTCAGAGGGGTTTAGCACACCAAGCAATTCTTCAGCTCTAGAATTCTGTTCAGTTTTTCTGCCTGAAGTTAGAGTCAAACTGTACTGGTTAAGGGTTTAGCTCCCCCAAGACTGTCCCCCACTTAGTTCTCTAATTGGAAGTGGTAGGTAATGTCACCTATACCTCCAACCTATCCCTTAGAAATCAGGATTCTCAACACTGACTCCTTAGATTTGACAAATTCTCTGGGAGGCTCACCTAACTCAGGTAAATACATAGTTTATATATCAATAAAGGATATGATAAAGGATACAGATGAACAACCATATGATGAGGTACAAGGTCTGGAAGGGTCGCGAGCATAGAAGCTTCTGTTCTTTTGGAATTTGGGTACACCATACTCTTGACAAGTAGATGTATTCACCAAACTAGGGGCACTCTATTGCGGGTAATACTGGGTATTGAAATCAGGGATGCTTTACCACTGAGCTATATACCAAGCCTTTTTTATTTTTTTGTTTCAAGACAGGGTCTCGCTAAGTTACTGAGGCTGGCCTCAAACTTGCGATCCTCTTGCCTCAGCCTCCAGGTCACTGAAATAAGGCATGCACCACAGCAACCAGCTCCCAGGGACACTGAATTCCATAATTAAAGGATTTTTATGAGGATTTTATCACTTAGGAATGATTGATGATTAGGGCTGAAGCTATAATCATGGCTCTTCTAGGCTCTTCATTCATTTTCCTGCCCTTGACCTGACATCAGCCACTTTTCCAAGGATACTTGGATCCTTTTATTGGAGACTTAACCAAGAGCTAGGCATTACGTAGGTACATCTAAGCCTTCTCAGTAGATTGATCTAAGAATAGATACTTGCCCATTTACCATGGGCTTATGTACTGATAAATCCATTGTACATTGAAAACATTGTAAGTTGAAAGAGCCTTTAATACACTTAACCTACAGCACATCCTAGCGCAGTGCACAGAGTTCTGTATAGCATCAAGGGCTTTCCTTACAGATCATAGCATCACAAGATGGATTGGATTAACATAGTGCTGGTCCCAGAAACCTACAAGTCCAGAAGTCAAAATATGATTTCTACTGAATGTGCATTACTTTCATACCATAGTGAAGTCAAAAATGCTTAATTTAAGTACAACCATTGTAAGCCAGGAACCATTTTTACATGTTATGTACACTAATCCCTGGGTATACAATTTCTATTCCCATCTTTCTGTATATATGTACATGAGATGTACATATACATATATGTAAATATATAATATAAATATTTTAAAATTTATTTATAGATTATATATGTATATACATATATATGTTTTTTTTCCAGGGCTAGGGATCAAACCTAAGGCCTCATGCATACTAGGTAATGTCTCACTTAATGGCCCCACTGGCCTTGAACTTTCAATCCTCTGACTCAGCTACAGAATAGCTGGGATTGTAGGCATGCACCAACATGCTCAGCCAATTTTTAAAACATGATTTATACTGATGCCTCTTGCCCTAATCTGACATCATAGTATTCATTTTGGAATTCACCCTTAGTTTATTTATAATTTTTTTATGATAATAAGAAACCTGGCTTACATTCTGGCTAAAATTTTTATTCAGAATTTTTAATTTAAAATTTTGTTTTGAAAAATACAATGATTTTATACCCTGTATTTATTTCAAGGCTTATAAATTTTCAATTACTCTAAAGGTTAATGTAAAAGTTTCATATGTTTTTTAATCTTTGAGAGAAAGGGATATTTTAACTTAGTCTGTTATTCATGGATTACATTGTAAAAGTACTCTTGTAGCTCTCTGAGAGCTAATTTTTCTTGGCCAGGTTTTAGGGAAAGAGCAACTTAATCATCTGATTATACAGTTGGTACTAACATAAAAATAACTCAGGCCAACTTTTCTCAATTTACATTTTAAATAGGAACTAAGTAATCACCAAAATATAACTGGTATAGTGAACATGGGGAGTGAATATTTTTCAAAGGAGATATCTCATCCTTTCAGGCTTTCATAGATTGGAGTTCAAGGGAACCCCTAACTTGGCACTTTATTCCTGGAATGCATTTGGAATTAGTGTAAGAATTTAACAGAGAAATTCTTTTTTGTTTTAATTTTAAAAAATGACAGCGGAATGCATTACAATTCTTATTACACATATATACCACGATTTTTCATATCTCTGTTTGTATATAAGGTATGTTGACACCTAATTTGTGTCTTCATACATGTACTTTGGATAATAATGTCTATCACATTCCACCATCCTTGCTAATCCCCTGCCCCTTCCCTTTCCCTCCTATCCCTCTGCCCCATCTAGAATCAATTATTTCTCTCATGTCCCCCTCCCTACCCCACTATGAGTCAGCCTCCTTATATCAAAGAAAACATTTAGGCATTTTTTTTCTTGGGATTGGCTGACTTCACTTAGCATTATCTTCTCCAATGCCATCCATTTACCTGCAAATGTCATGATTTTATTCTTTTTTATTGCTGAGTAAAATTCCAATGTGTATATATGCCACATTTTTTTTTATCCATTCATCCACTGAAGGGCATCTAGGTTGGCTCTACAGTTTAGCTATTGTGAATTGTGCTACTATAAACATTGATGTGGCTGTGTCCCTGTAGGATGCTGTTTTTAAATCCTTGGGTATAGACCGAGGAGAGGGATAGCTGGGTCAAATGGTGGTTCCATTCCCAGATTTCCAAGGAATCTCCATACTGCTTTCCTTATTGGCTGCACCAATTTGCAGTCCCACCAACAATGTATGAGTGTACTTTTCCCCCACATCCTCACCAACACTTACTGTTGTTTGTCTTCATAATAGCTGCCATTCTGACTAGAGTGAGATGATATCTTAGAGTAGTTTTGATTTGCATTTCTCTAATTGCTAGAGATGATGAGCATTTTTTCATATATTTGTTAATTGATTGTATATCCTCTTCTGAGGAATGTCTGTTTAGGTCCTTGGCCCATTTGTTGATTGGGTTATTTGTTTTTTTGGTGCTTAGCTTTTTGAGCTCTTTATATACCCTAGAGATTAGTGCTCTATCTGATGTGTGAGGTGTAAAAATTTGCTCCTAGGACGTAGGCTCTCTTAACAGGGAGATTCTTAAGAATAGCTGTGTGAGCAGGGCACAGTGTTCACACCTATAATCCCAGTGACTTGAGGCTGAGGCAGGAGGATCACTGAGTTCAAAGCCAGCCTCAGCAATTTAGCGAGGCCCTAAGCAACTTAGCAAGACTCTATCTCAAAATAAAAAATAAAAAGGGCTGGGATGTAGCTCAGTAGTAAAGGGGCCCTGGGTTCAATCCCTAATACAAACAAACAAACAAATAAATAACTGTAGGTAACAGAGATGTAATAGGAGTCCCAAATGTGATCACTGCAAGTCATTTTTAAATTTTCTAGTAGCCACATTATAAAAAATAAACAGAAACAGGTGGAATTGGTTTAAACAATATATTTTATTTTTAAACTAATATGTTCTCAATGTTAAAAAGTCAACAAGTGCAGAGTACAGTGTCACACGCCTGTAATCCCAGCAGCTTGAGAGGTTGAGACAGGAGGATTGCAAGTTCAGAGCCAGCCTCATCAACTTAGTGAGGCCCTAAGCAACTTACCGAGACACTGTCTCTAAATAAAATGTTTTTTAAAAGGGCTGGGGATGTGGCTCAATGGTTAAGTGCCCCTGGGTTCAATCCCACATACCAACAAACAAACAAACAACAACAATAACAAAAAAAAAAACAAAAAAACAAAAAAAATTCAAGAAGTGATTACTACAGAAATTATTGAGACATTTTCTTCATACTTATGTGTGTTTTTTACATCTCGTTTTGGAATAGCCACATTTTTTATATATTTCTTTGATATTTATTTTTTACTTGTAGTTGGACACAATACTTTTATTTATTTATTTTTACGTGGTGCTGAGGATTGAACCAAGGCCCTTGCATGTGCTAGGTGAGCACTCTACTGCTGAGCCACAATCCCAGCCCTAGAATAACCACATTTTAATCGTTTAATAGTCACATGTGACAAGTTGTACTATATTGTAGTAGTTCTCAAACAAAGGAGTTCCTCTAAAAGTATTTCAAAGTTGTATCTATAAGAGAATTTGACAGCTAATCTGAATGATTTCTCCTTTTCCCCGAAAGAATCAGAAACAAAATTAAATTAGCTGCATATTTTAAGAGTCCCAGGAGAAATAAACATGGTTCAAGAGAAAGATCAAAGTCAGAAACTCAGAATGAAACATGAATCAAACACTGAACAATGTCCAGTGCTCAACATAAGTTTTAGTTTATAAGAAGATCACATTATACCACCAAATATAGAAATTTCCTAATTATGCTTAGTGTAGTAGGTACATTGTTACATTATTCTATAGAATACTATAGTTCTACACTTTTTAAAAAACTATATTTCACTCTTTGGGAATTGTATTTATTGTAATCTTAAGTTATACTAAAATAACCAATATAAAATACCTGTGTGGGGCCGGGGTTGTGGATCAGTGGTAGAGTGTTTGCTAGCATGCATGAGACACTGAATTTGATCCCCAGCACCACATAAAAATAAACAAATAAAAGAAAGGTATTGGGGCTGGGGATGTGGCTCAAGCGGTAACGCGCTCGCCTGGCATGCGCGGGGCACTGGGTTTAATCCTCAGCACCACATAAAATAAAATAAAGATGTTGTGTCCACCGAAAACTGAAAAATAAATATTAAAAAAATAAAAATAAAAAAATAAAATAAAGGTATTGTGTTCATCTACAACTAAAATAAATAAAAAATAAATAAGCAAGCACCTGTGAAATTGCTCAGAGTAGGTCTGAATCCTACTTTAGTTATAAGAAAGGGAATAAAAATCATGCTTTTGTGTACTAGCTATACATCTAAAGCAATGAGACCATCTAAGCAAACAAGCATGCTCTTCCCAAAGAACAGCTCTTTCTAAGAACCCGGAAAACCATTTAATACAAGTATGTACCATTTAATATCAGTCAGTTCAAACACTATTTTCCAGGTTTATAAGCTTGTTTATTTTTGTTATTGTTGTTGTTGTTCTTTTTAGACATTTATGACAATAGAGTATATTTTGACATATTATACATACATGGAATATAACTTATTCTAATTAGGATCTCATTCTTGTGGTTGCATATGATGTTGAGTTTCATGGTGGTGTATTCATATATGGACATAGGAAAGTAAGTTTCTTTAGTTTTATAAGCAGTTTAAAAAAAAATCCCTTTGGGATGGGAATGTAGCTTAGTGATACGTAGAGTGCTTACCTCGTATAACGTGCAAAGTCCTGGATTCAAGCCCCCACACCCACCCTCCAAAAAAAGTTTCTTTTCATTGAAATACAAAGTTTGATTGGATTTCATTTATCAATTTATTCTGCTAGACTAACATTGCCATAGCTATTCAGTGAGTAACATTTATATTATGATCCAACAAAGCAACCAGAAACATCATCACTGCATAATTAGGATATTCTGAAATCAGGAATACCGGGTTTCATAAAGTAAAGTTGATGAAACTAAGGACTTGGTGAAGTTGATGAAAGTAAGCACTAAATTTAAAACAAAATTGCTTCCTCAGGGAGTGTGACCTTCTGGTAATCCCTTGGATAAGAAAAAAAAAAACAAACAAGAAGCAGCCAGTTCTCAAAACAGGCTTTATAAGGAAAAAATAACCTATAATGTGGGTTTTTAGTACATCCCTTGGAAAAGAACTATAGCCACAAACAATGATTTAATTCAATAACATTAGACTTAAGTCTCCTGGGTAGTGGTAGTGATAATGGTGTGTTGAAACTAGTCTATAATTACACTTCTGAAATGGAACACAAAAATATCTAAAAATTTATTTTTTGTGTCTTATGTACCAGGCACTATGCTGGGTCAACCTTTTACCTGCACTAATTAGTTAATTAAGGTTATGAGTTTATTAGTCTTACTTGAAAATTAGGAATGATTCAGTGGCATTCAGTAGGAACTATACAAGCAAGGAATTATTTTTCTCATATAACAAAAATTCTAAGATTAGTTGTGGATAGTTCATTAATTAAAAACACAAGTTCCAGGCTGGGGATATAGCTCAGTTGGTAGAATGTTTGCCTTGCATGCACAAGACCCTGGATTCAATCCCCAGCACCACACACGCAAAAACAAAACAAAACAAAACAAAACCCCCCCCACAAATTTCATTTGTAAATCCACCATTCTTAGCATATTTGTTGCCAGGGGACTTAACCACTGAGCCACATCTCTGACACTTTTTATTTTTTATTTAGAGATAGGGTCCCACAAAGTTACTTAGAGCTTCGCTAAATTGCTGAGGCTGGCTTTGAACTTGGCCATCCTCCTGCCTCAGCCTCCTGAACTGCAGGTATTACAGGTGTGTGCCACTGCACCCAGCTATCTTTGTTTTCTTAAAAAAATTTTAAGGCTTCCCAAGTGTTCCACAGCTGATTTCTTTCTCCTCCTCCTCCTCCTCTTCCTCCTCCTCCTCCTCCTCCTCCTC
>NW_026000020.1:1277304-1281763 GCF_001458135.2 Marmota marmota marmota
CATCCTGTTGGTTTTATTTCCCTAGAGAATTCTGACTAATATAGCACTACATATCGAAACAAGATAAAATATGTTAATCAAGTCCTTTATAATGAGAAGTATTAAGAATCTTAATGATCCACTAAATATTAATGCTTTCTATTGATATTTGATATCAATTTTTTATCCAAGGTCAGTAGATTTAGTAAACACAACCCAAATATAGAGAATAGTTACAGATCCTAAAAGTGCAGCTTTCACACATGCACTGTTTTTTAAAAACGTTTTAGATGGATACAATACCTTTATTTCTTTATTTTGTTTATTTAAGATTCTGTCTGTTTTTTATGTAGTGCTGGGGATTGAATCCAGTGCCTTACGCGTGCTAGGCAAGTGCTCGATCGCTGAGCCACAATCCCAGCCCACATGTACTATTAATTGGCTTTGGATGCCATAACCAATTACTAGATGGTAGAAAACAGAAATTCATTTTTTCACATTTCCAGAGGCCAGAGGTTCAAGCTCAAGGGTCCCAACAAACTGGCTTCTGGTGAAGGCTCTCTTTCTGGCTTGCAAATGGCTGCCTTCTTACTATATTCTCCCAAGGGCTTTCCCTTTACACATGTGCAGGGGGCACAAGCTCTCGCCCCTCTTCCTCTTCTTATGAGGATAAATCCTCCTGAATTAGAGTCCTACTCTTAGAATCCCATTTAGTGTATGACAACTGGCCCCAAGGTGCTTCAAGATAGAGAGAGAGAGAGAGAGAGAGAGAGAGAGAGAGAGAGAGAGAACAATTTATTGGAAACCCACAGATCCCACAGATAGAAGCATGGTTCTTGGTGGCAGCAAGACCGAGTATATCCCTGCAATTTGGGTCAGAAGGAGGGGTTTCTATGTTGGTTAGGACAAAAATGACTTTATCCTAGCCAGAATGTATCTGGTTGGTGTGAAGCTAAAATTGTAGAGTCAGCCAGATTCCTGGCTCCAGGATCTGGTTGTAAAGCTCCACGTGCCTCTCTAATGTTTTTGCCTGCTTATAGTTTGCTGGGAAGCTATCTGTGGGAAACCACTAGGGTTATTCTGGGGCAATCATGGCAGTTACAACTCAAGATGGCTACAGGCGTGTCAAGCCGAATCCATACATTCCACCTCTGGTAACTGGATCTTTCAAGTCCATATACCTCCCTCTTGCATGATGTGCTCTGAGCCTGTGTGGGATTTCAGCATTGTGTAAGTGATATATTGCAAAGCCATTTGTCCAGCTTGTAAGCAGACTCCACAGCCACAGTGAAGGCACATGCAGAAAAGAGAATGAAAACAGTTAGGCAAATGATAACCACAATCAATTTTCTCCAACCAGGAGCCCCAGATGTGTGACATCAGGAATGTATACAACATTTTGTCTTGATAACATCACAGGTTCCATGAAAAACAACACAAAAAGTAGAAGACCACTGTGTGGGCTCTCTCTCACCCAGCGAGGAGGTCCACAGAATAGGGTAGAGGAGAGGGTGGCTGCAGAGTCACTAATCAAGACCTCTGGAGACCAAGCAGGAAGCAGGTCTGATTTTATAGTGCAGTTACCATGTATATATATTCAGGCAGTAGCTAGGCAGATTATAGGCAGCCACAAATGCAATTTCTGGCCAACTATCCCTGCAGCGACCAATCGAGGAGTGGGCCATGGAGCAAGCGCAGGGACTACAACACGTGGCCTCACGCCCAGGGCTGTGCCTATGGGGTAAGCAGTTTGCTACTTACACGCCTAGCACAGGGGAGTGGTTTGCCACTCAGATGCCCTTAATGTATGTCATATATGCTGTACTCCATGCACTTGTTCCCACAGACCACAGTTAAGGGCAGAAAAATAGATGTTTAATAGGGACTTGTAAAGGTCAATGTGCCCTATCCAGCAAGACAATGCTTGTAACATCATCTCTACTAGACAAAACATTGGCAGCAACTGGAGACTGATACCATGGAGCATAGTACACATATTAGTTAACAAGATGGGGTCCATGAATGATTCCTAAAACAAATGGTGAAATAGCATGCCAGACCATGAGGCCAACTATAGCCCCCCAGAGCATAAGCCATGACCATAGGTCAAGTCTAACAGGAACAACTGGAACCAAGGTGAACCAAGGTAGGAGGATCAGAGACTCTTCCCACCATGGCAAGAAATAGTCGGCCCATCCAGCTGGAACAAACTGAATGATCCCCTTGAGCCCCAAGTGAATTGTCTGCTCTTCTGTATTTAATGCTTGCAGCATGGAAAACAGCAGAATTCTGTTCACATGTCAGTCCTGGCAGTACAGCATCTGGATGCACAGCTTGGATGGGGATGGTCTTTGAGGCAGATGCTAGAGCTCCAGGGTACTCGTAAGGAGGATGCCTGCCAGCCATATGAGTATTTAAAATGTTAACATTTTTCCAAGGAGTCCATCAGGCTAAGTTGGGCTTGCCTAATAGGGCCCAGATCTGCTGCTTTAAGAAGTGATTCTTTCTTTCCATTAGCCCTGATGCCTGAGGATTAGTTACATAGCAGATGAAAGTGCCGTGGTACCTCATGTGCTTGTGTGAATCCTGGGCAGTAAGTCCTGTGAAATGGGTGCCCCAGTCACTGTCAATCAGGCACGAGTACCTATACATTACACTTAGCTTCTTAAGACCTTTGGTAGTGGCAGAGCGTTTTCACAGAAGCTGTGTCTACATAGGAAAAAGTACATTTATGTCCTTTGCTATTTGGTGAAGGGCCAATACACTCCATCTGTCAATATGGGTTGGATGCCTCAGTGTATCTATCCCCAAAGTTGGGTTAAACAATGGGGCTGGAGGCAGGAGCATACTTGATATTGGGTTGCAGCCATCACTAAGTCACTATATTTAAGGGGCAATTCTGTTGCCTTAGCTATGTTTCATCCCATTTTACCGCTTTTAAAAGTACTTTCTATGTAAGCAAACCAGATCGTGCACAGGGCCAAATCTGCTGCCTTTGTCAGGGCCCATGCCTTAAAGCATCCACCTCCGTAAGTCTTAATGTGAGCAGGTACATGACATACGCTAATCATGTCCCTGGTTCATGTAGCCATTTCCACAGTTGTTGCCACACTGTGGCTCCCCAGAGAGGCTATCCATGTATTGATCATTGTTCACTTGCCATTGCACTTTCCACAACGTAAGACCCTGTTCCACTGCCCAATTGTCAGTACAAACTATTGTAAGGGACCGGGAAACGTCGGAGGAAGAGACCACCAAGAGACTGTCTCATGCAACAGCAAAAGGGTTTATTTGGGGACCAGCATGCTGGGGCTCAGAGCTCACTAGAGCAAAGAGACATGGAGCCCTGGGAACAGCTTAAGCAGAGCTTATATACTTTTCTTGGAGAGGGCAGGGAGGGAAGTTCATTGACGGGTCAGGGCGAGTGGGCGGTTTGCCTGCAACTGAGTGAGGGAGTGCATTCTGCAGTTTGGCAGTTGGGGACAGCACATTCTGGGAACAAGATTAGCAAACAGTTCTCAGGATTTCAACAGTGTTTTGTTAAGCACACAGAAAAACGGAGTGACAAGTACCTATTTTATTAACCTTTCACTATCACCAGTCATGTCCAAGAGTTGCTACCAGTCACACTGCCCATAACTTAGCTCACTGACTGCTGCCAGCAGCAGATTGTATTGCAGTCACAGTCCACTCCCTTGGGCTCCCCCTGCTGGTCCCTGTAGACTAAGCATTTTCAGGTACAGGCCCGCCCCCTCTTGTGTTAGTGAGATTGTAAGCACAGAGGCCACCTGTGGTGGTAAGGTGGTTTCATAGGTAATGGGGCTCAATACTGTCTGCAGCTCAGGAACCGAAGGGGGTCTGTGCTACAGAGGATTGAGGCTGAGGGAGCAGGCTATCCTGAGTAGGGAAGTTTGCACTGTGACTAGTAAAGTCTTGGTCAGTGGCTCCACCTGCAGTAGGGCATTGTATGTGCTAGAAACTGCCATTCCAAAAGGGGGAGTATTTAGGTCAGCTTCCACAACTGTGACACATACCTAGAGGTAACCTTTGTCTTGTTGTTCTTGTCAGAGAGCATAGCTCATGCTATGTGCTGTTCAGGTGACATTTAACTGTAATTAGCACTCCTGGCAAACAGGTGCCCAGAGCACCTTCGTTTCTCAAATGCTTCCTGTTGGGGAACACCCCTGTTCCATATGGTTTCCTTCTTCTTCTTCAATTTTTATCGAACCCAGTATCTTACACATGCTGGACCACCACTCTGCCACTTACAGCCCCAGCCCCTGGTTCCCTTCTTATTCAGCAGATACAGCAGGTTTAGGCTTTGAGGTAGAGGAGGAGAGGAGGACTGCCAGAGCCCAGGCGCCCCATGGAAGCCTGTACAGTCTGTATAGGAGATAGAGTGCTGTGGTTCTAATCAACTAGTTGCTCGGCTACCTTGTCGCGGGCTGGGGGGCGGGGGGGGGGGGGGGAGTCGCGGAAT
>NW_026000020.1:1281771-1315734 GCF_001458135.2 Marmota marmota marmota
GGGGGCGGGGGGGGGGGAGTCGCGGAATCAACACACAGACTCTGGGAGCTGGTGAGAGAACTGGCTGGAGACCCACCTCAGGTTGTCATCCAGTAGCTCAGTTTATTTTTGGAATGCATACAACTGTTATAGGGTTCGAGTGGGGCGTGCCCGTCAATCATACATGAGCAAGACAATACCCAGAAGCCAATCATCTTCTGCCTAATGTAGCCACACTATGAGGATGTTCTAAATATTGCTATCATCAGGAAGGGTCTTTGTCCCTAGGGGAGGGGATTTCTAAGTTAGAAGTTCCATTCCTGAAGCTCCTGGCTATCAGTTTTCTGGCCTGGCAGCTTGGCAACGCTAACTACAAGTGCTAAGGATGTGGTTTCACTAACGGCTCGCTAGAGCAGAGCATCCCTTCCTGTTCCTATCAGGAGCAGGCGTTCCTATCAGGCCTGAACACGTGTAGATTCTTCAAGCACTCCGAGCTGCTCATAGCTGCTAGCTGTAAATTGAAAGTTATTCCGACAATGGAGGAGGTTTGCCTTTTATCTTTCACTGTACTGGGAACCAAGTGGATCTTACCCAGCCAGTACACCCCTGGGAACTTCACCGATGGATCTTGTTGGGGTTGACAGCACATCCCCTTGTGTGTGGATGAGAGTATAATTATTATACCAGGGAGATTAGCACCAACTATGTAATGGGCGACAATTTCCCAATTCCTAGATGCAACAATGCTTATTTTATTCTGATGGGTCTCAACTCCATATCCATCAATAACTCCCCAGGGCCCCAGAAAATGTGCTGGGTTGCTTTGGATCAGTATACTTCAGCACCTTCATCTACCAGAACGATGGTCTTCTCTTTGGTCTTGGAAAACAAGTAAAGAGTGAGCTCCATGTGAGGCCGCTGGTGGCCTGCATGGCCCTCAATATAGGGTGGCCTTGGCACCACCCCTGCTCACCAGAGTGTAGGGAATCCTCCTCCATCTCGGGAATTCCTGACCTTTTTCCACAGGTGGGGCAGAGGGAGAGGCGGATCTATTGGACTTAAGTTCCTTCCATAGGGCAAATCAGATTGTACTACTTTTTTTTTTTTTTTATCTTTTCTCTGTAGTGCTGACACAAAGCAAATCATGTTGTATCTGCTTTCTTATTATCTTAATTTGTCCCCTGTTTTCTTTCCCTCCTATTTTTATTTGTCCCATTTTCCTATCAGGCTTTGTGAAAAGGGGAATCAAATCCTGTTCCAGCCACCCTCAGTCTTTCCCACAGTAGCCTCAACCACCTCATAAACATGCTGCTTGGGACAACCCAGGTAAGGAGGAAGACAAAAGAGCCATGCCATTTTGGAGGGGTGTTTTGCAATAATTTATTTTTCATTCTGACAATAAAAATGGCTTTATCAGGTCCTTTTTTATTTTATGATTTTTTAAAAAAATATTTTTTAGTTATAGTTGAACACAATACCTTTATTTAATTAATTTATTTATTTGTTTTTCTGTGGTATGAGGATCAAATGCACATGCTAGGGTGCTCTACCGTTGAGCCATAACCCCAGCCCCTTTATTTTATGATTTTAAAAATTTGCTTTAATTAGTTATGCATGATAGTACAATACACTATAATAATTGTACATAAATGAAGTATAATTTCTCATTCTTTTTGGGTTGTACATGATGGAGATTCCTACCAGTTATGTAGTCATATATGTACATAGGGTGATAATGTCTGATTTATTCTACTGTCCTTCCTACACCTATACCCCATCCCCTCCATTCACCTCCCTCTACCTATTCCAAAGTAACTCTGTTCTTCCCTAGCTACCCCACCCTTATTGTAAGTTAGCATCCACATATGGGAGAAAACATTCGGACTTTGGTTTTTGGGGGATTGACTTATTTCACTTAGCATAATATTCTCCAGCTCAATCCAAATGCCATAATTTCATTCTTTATTTAAGGATGAGTAATATTCCATTGTGTATATATACCACATTTTCTTTATCCATTCATCTGTTGAAGGGCACCTAGGTTGGTTCTATAACTTATCTATTGTGAATTGAGCTGCTGTAAACATTGATGTCACTGTGTCACTGTAATATGCTGATTTTAAGTCCTTTGGGTTATAAACTAAGGAGTGGGATAGTTGAGTCAAATAGTGGTTCCAGTCCAGCTTTTCTGAGGAATCGTCATACTGCTTTCCATAATGGTTGCACCAATTTGCAGTCCCACCAGCAATGTATGAGTGCGCCTTTTCCCCCACATCCTTGCCAATATTTATTGTTGCTTGTATTCCTTTTTTTAAAAAACATGTTTTTAGTTGTCAATGGACGTTTATGTTATTTATTGATATGTGGTGCTGAGAATTGAACCAAGTGCCTCAAACATGCTAGGCAAGCGCTCTGCCACTGAGCCACAACCCCATCCCTGTTGCTTGTATTTTTGATGACTATCATTCTGACTGTAGTGAGATGAAATCTTAGAGTAGTTTTGATTTTCATTTCTCTGATTGCTAGAGGTGTTGAACATTTTTTAATGTATTTGTTGATCAATTGTATTTCTTCTTCTGTGAAGTGTCTGTTCAGTTCCTTAGCCCACTTGTTGATTGGGTTATTTTTTTGGTGTTAAGCTTTTTGACTTCTTTATATATCCCAGAGATTAATGCTTTATCTGAGGGGTATGTGTTAAGATTTTCTCCAATTCTGTAGGTTCTCTCTTCACATTACTGATTATTTCCATTGCTGAGAAGCAGCTTTTTAGTTTGAATCCATCCCATTTATTGATTCTTGATTTTACTTCTTGTGCTTTAGGAGTCTTGTTAAGGAAGTCAGTTCCTAGGACAACATGGTGAAGATTTAGGGCTACTTTTTCTTCTGTTAGGCACAGAGTCTCTGTTCTAGTGCCTAAGTCTTTGATCCACTTTGAGTTGAATTTCATGCAGGGTGAGAGATAGAGGTTTAATTTCAGTCTGTTACATATGGATTTCCAGTTTTCCCAGCACCATTTGATGAATGGGCTATCTTTTCTTCAGTGAATGTTTTGGCACTTTTGCCTAGTGTGAGATAACTATATTTATGTGGGTTTGTCTCTGTATCTTCCATTCTGTACCATTGGTCTACATGTCTGTTTTGGTGCCAATACCATGCTGTTTTTATTACTATAGCTTTGTAGTATAGTTCAAGGTCTGGTATTGTGATGCCTCCTGTTTCACTCTTCTTGCTAATGATTGCTTTGGCTATTCTGGGTCTCTTATTTTTCCAAATGAATTTCATGATTGCTTTTTCTAGTTCTATGAAGAATGTCATTGGGATTTCAATATGAATTGCATTAAATCTGTGTAATGCTTTTGGTGTATGGCCATTTTGACTATATTAATTCTGCCTATCCAGGAGCATGGGAAGTCTTTCCATTTTCTAAGGTTTCTTTCAATTTCTTTCTTTAGTGTTCTGGTAGTTTTCATTGTAGAGGTCTTTCACCTCTTTGTTAGATTGATTCCCAAGTGTTTTTTTTTTTTTTTTTTTTTTTTTTTGAGGCTATTTTGAATGGGGTAGTTTTCCTAATTTCTCTTTTGGTGGATTCATCACTTATGTACACAAATGCATTTGTCTTATGGGTGTCGATTTTATATTCTGCTACTTGGTTGAATTCATTTATTAGTTCTAGAAGTTTTCTGGTGGAATTTTGATCTTCTAAATATAGAATCATGTCATCAGCAGATAGTGATAGTTTGAGTTCTTCTTTTCCTATTTATATCCTTTTAATTTCTTTCTTTTGTCTAATGGCTATGGCTAGAGTTTCAAGGACTATGTTGAATAGAAGTGGTAAAAGAGGACATTCTTGTCTTGTTCCAATTTTTAAATGGAATGCTTTCAATTTTTCTCCATTTAGAATTATGTTGGCCTTGTGTTTAACATATATAGCTTTGACAATGTTGAGGTATGTTCCTACCATCCTTTATTTTTCTAGTGTTTTGAACATGAATGGATGCTGTATTTTGTAAAATGCTTTTTCTGCATCTATTGAGAT
The DNA here is from genome assembly GCF_001458135.2 of Marmota marmota marmota. Taxonomy (NCBI): domain Eukaryota; kingdom Metazoa; phylum Chordata; class Mammalia; order Rodentia; family Sciuridae; genus Marmota; species Marmota marmota. The sequence continues at coordinate 1,285,787 of NW_026000020.1, forward strand.
AATCATGTGATTCTTGTCTTTAAGTCTATTGATGTGATGAATAATGTTTATTGATTTCTGTATGTTAAACCAAACTTGCATTCCTGGGATGAACTTGATCATTGTGCACTATCTTTTAAATGTTTTTGTATGTGATTTGCTAGCATTTTATTAGGAATTTTTGCATCTATGTTCATGAGGAATATTGGTCTGAGGTTTTCTTTTCTTGAAGTGTCTTTGTCTGGTTTTGATATCAGGGTGATACTAGCTTCATAGAATGAGTTTTAAAGTGTTCCCTCCTTTTTTACTTCATGGGTTAGTTTGAGGAGGATTGGTGATAGTTCTTTGAAGGTCTAGTAGAACTTGGTTGAGAATCCATCTGGTCCTGGGCTTTTCTTTGTTGGTAGGCTTTTGATGATGTCTTCAATATCATTGCTTGAAATTGATCTGTTTAAATTTTCTGTGTTCTCCTGATTCAATTTGGGTAGGTCATATGTCTCTAGAACTTTATCTATGTCTGATTTTCTATTTTGTTAGAGTATAAATATTCAAAATAGTTTCTGATTATCATCTGTATTTCAGTAGTGTCTATCATGATATTTCCTTTTTCATCACAAATTTTAGTAATTTGAGTTTTTTCTTTCTCTTTGTTAGCTTGGCTAAGGATTTATCAACTTTATTTTTTCAAAGAATCAACTTATTGTGTTTTTGAAAAATTTAATTTTAATTTCATTGATCTCATCTCTGATTTTAGTTATTTCCTGTCTTCTACTGCTTTTGTTGTTGCATTTGGTGTTCTTTTTCTAGGACTTTGATATGTAATGTCAGGTTATTTGGTGACTTTCTATTCTTTTAATGAATGAGCTCAATGCAATGAAGCTTAGGTATAAATTTAACAAATGAAATGCAAGATTTTAACACTGATAACTATAAAACATTGTCAAAGTAAAAACCTACATAAACAGACATTCTATGTCCATGGATTGGAAGATCAAGTATTGTTAAGATGGCAATATTATCCAAATAGATCTACGTATTCGACACAATCCCTACCATAATCCACCTTTCATTTTTATAGACCCTGACTTGCAGATCCTAAGATTCATATGGAAATGCAAAGGACTCTGAACAGTCAAAGCAAACTTGAAAAGGAAGAACCAGGTTAGAGAACTTGCATTCCCAATTTCAAATCTTACTGCACAGTGGCTGTAATCAAGATAGTGTTGTACTGGGATACAGACAGAGACATCAATGCAATAGAACTGGAGTCCAGTGCAAAATCTTACATTAGATGATTTTCAACAAAAGTACCAAGACAATTCTGTAGGGAAAGAACAGTGTTCTCAATAAATGGTGCTGGGGGCTGGGGAATGTGGCTCAAGCGGTAATGTACTCACCTGGCATGTTCAGGGTACTGGGTTTGATCCTCAGCACCACATAAAAATAAAATAAAAGATATTGTGTCTACCAAAAACTGAAAAATAAATATTAAAAAATTAAAAAAAATAAATGGTGCTGGGGCAAATGGATGTCAACATGCAAATAATGAAGTTGGACCCTCCTATACCATAGATCAGAGCTAGATAGAGACCTACATGTCAAGAGTGAAAACTAAAGTTATCAGAGGAGAACATATAAATATATCTTTGTGAACTTGGATTAGACAATGATGCCTTGAATATGATACCAAGCGCATAGGAAGAAAAAAAGACAAAATGGATTTTGTTGAAGATAAAAATTTTTGTGTTGTAAATTATATCAAGAATCAAAAGAGCTGGGTGTGGTGGCACACACCTGTAATCCTGTGGCTTGGGAAACTGAGGCAGGAAGATTGAAAGTTCAAACCCAGCCTCAGCAGCTTTGTGAAGCCTTAAGCAATTTAGCAAGACAGTTTCTCAAAAATAATAAATAAAAAATGTTGGGATATGGCTCAGTGGTTAAGTGCCCTTGGGTTCAATCCCCAGTACAAAAAAAAAAAAAAGTATGCTGAACATCTTACGTCATTACAGAAATGCAAATCAAATTCACAATGAACTTTACATCTTTTATATTCACTTTACATCTACTAAGGTGGCTACAGTAAAAGGGCATAATTTTTGGTGAGGATGTAGAGAAAATGAAGATGTAGAGAAAATGAAGCCTGGTACCTTATTGATCTGATTGCAAAGTGGAATAGTGAGTTTAGAAAAACCAGTTTGGCTTTTGCTCATATAGTTAAACACAGAGTTGCCAAAAGACCCAGAAATTCCACTGTAGGTTTTTACCCAAGAGAAGTAAAAACATAAAAACTTGTGTGCACATTTTTATAGCAGAAATTTTCATAATAGCCCAAAGTTTAAAACATCCAAATATTCATAAATTAATCAAGAGGTATGGTATGTCATGCAATGGATTTTTTTTAAAAGAGAGAGAGAGAGAGAGAGAGAGAGAGAGAGAGAGAGAGAATTCGTAATATTTATTTTTTAGTTTTCGTCGGACACAACATCTTTGTTTGTATGTGGTGCTGAGGATGGAACCAGGGCCGCACGCATGCCAGGCGAGCACACTACCACTTGAGCCACATCCCCAGCCCCACGCAATGGAATTTTATCTAAAAAGGAAAAGACATGAAGTACTGATACATGCTCCACAGGGATGAACCTTGAAAACTTTATGCCAAGTGAGAGAAGTCAGTCAGAAAAGACCACATATTACATGATTTCATTTATATGGGAAGTCCAGAATTGATAAATCTATAGACAGAAATTAGATCAGTAGTTGCCAAGGGGTGGAGTGTGGTGATTGCCAATGGGTAGAGAGTTTCTTTGTGGGATAATGAAAATTTCTGAACTTAGTTTGTGCATTTCACAACTCTTGAATATACTGAAACCAAAGAATTCATATTTTAAACCAATGAATGTTATGGGATGTAAATTATATCTCAGTAGGTTTGAAAACAAAATACACATACAACAAAGGAGGTATGATGGGCTGGGGTTGTGGCTCAGTGGTAGAGTGCTTGCCTAACATGAGTGAAGCCCTGGGTTCAATCCTGAGCACCTCATTAAAAAAATAGATAAAATAAAGATATTGTGTCCATCTACACTAAAAAAAAATTTAAAAATAAATAAAGAAATAAACAAAATAAAGACATTGTGTTCATCTACAACTAATAATAATAATAATAATAATAATAATAATAATAATAAATTTTTTAAAAGAGGCATGCTTAAGGTGGAGGTTGGAAAAGAACCCAGAAAATGAAAATGTTTGTGCCAGATTTAAAAAATCCAACTCACTGTCACCCTGATTTCATATAGTGTCCACTTTTGTCCTTTGCATAACTTGTAACATGTAATTTCAAATATAAATATTTCAGCATTTAAAAAAAATTTTTTTAGTTGTTACTTTATTGATTTATATGCCGTGCTTCCTACATGCTTGGCAAGCATTCTATCACTGATCCACAACCATAGCCCTCCGCACATTTTTAAAAAGTAAGAATTATTTTCAAACATAGACATGTTATTATTTTTATTTATTATTATTAATTGCAGGAAGCCACCTTTACCTCGGCTCTACTAGGAAGATCCCTGGTAGTAGCTCCGGAGATGGCTGTGACCCGTTGGGAACTGGACGGCCCACCTATAACATTTTTTGGTGAAGAACATTCTTTGGAAGGCCTTTGATGTTCCCTCATATAAATAAACCAAGCCCAGGGTCCATTTTGCTTTTTAGTGTAGAAGTTTGATCCATCTGATTGGCTAGCCCGTCCTGCCAGGCTTTCTGAAAATATGTTCTGGGTCCTGCGGTTTTTTTATCATTCTATTTTTCTTAGCTTTTTTTTCTTTTTGCAGCCAGCCCATTCCACCGAGGAGAACCCCGTTTCCATTGCCTGCAAGGGCTGCGGCTGAGAATTGTTATTATTGCTACTGAGAATTGAACTCAAGAGTGTTCTACCACTGAACTATTCTCTGCCCCTTTTATTTTTAAATTTTGGGGCAGGGACTTGCTATTTGCTGTGGCTGGCCTCAAACTTACAATCCTCTGCCTTGACATTTGCTCATAAATCCCCACTGAGTTGCTGGGATTACAGATGTGTGCCATTGAGCCTGGCTAAACATGAACACGATATTATTAAAACTGAAAATTTAAAAATGTCCTTAATATCAAATATTTAATCAATATTCATATTTTCAATTGCCCTTTTCCCAAGAAGAATTCCCTTTTGGTGTGTTACTCCTTCCTCTGTTTCCTGTGTTTGCTGCTCTCCAGACCTGCAGTCCAGCTCTTATTCTGATATTCTTCTTCCCCATTTCCATTCTTCTGGGTTGAATTTTTCTTTTCTTTTCTTTTCTTTTTTTTTGGTGTGTGTGTGGGTACTAGGGATTGAACTCAGGGGTACTTGACCACTGAGCCACATCCCCAGCCCTATTTTTTGTATTTTATTTAGAGACAGGGTCTCACTGAGTTGCTTTGTGCCTTGCTTTTTGCAGAGGCTGGCTTTGAACTAGTGATCTTCCTGCCTCAGCCTCCCAAGTCGCTGGGATTATAGGCATGCGCCACTGTGTCCGGCTTTTTCTTTCCTTGTTTCTTTGTTTTTGAGCAAATTCTCTTTGATAGGTTCCAAGAAAGTGTTATGGTGAGTAATTTTTTTTTTTTTAGTTCTTAAGGATCTGAAAATGCTTTTCCTCTCCCATTTAATTGGAAGTTTATTGTTTATAGGATTTAAGGTTGCAAATAACTTTCCCTCAGAATTTTGAGGAATTTCTCCACTATCTTTTTAAAATTTTTTTTTTATTTTTTAGCTTTAGATGGACACAATATCTTTTTTTTTATGTGATTCTGAGGATCAAACCCAGTGCCTCACGCATGCCAGGCGAGCGTGCTACCACTTGAGCCACATCCCCAGCCTCTCTCCACTATCTTTTGATGGACAGTGTTGCTGTCAGGAGCGGTGAATGAATTATAGTCCTTTAACTGTTCAGTGACAGAGGTGATGCCCTCCAGGGAACTTGCAGCACCAAGGTGTTGATTTGAGACTGCCCCGTTGCTGCGGTGACGCCCTGTTCAAAAGGTTCTGTGGGCTGGGGGTTGTGGCTCAGTGGTACAGCGCTTGCCTCGAATGCGTGAAGCACTGGGTTCAATCCTCAGCACCGCATATGAGTAAATAAAGGTCCATCAACAACTAAAAAGAAGTTAAAAAGAAAGGAGGTTTTGTGCCAGTCACGGAATTATCAATTGATAATAACCTTGGGTTCAAACACCAGCTGCTGGAGGGTGTAGAGAATTATGGGTGCAAGCTCATAGTTCTAATTGGGCTGTTTATACCCTAACTTCAGTTCTGCTTCTTTATAATACATATGTATTGGAACTGATGTTTCAGTTTTCTTATTTCTTTAGAAATTCCTTCTTGTTTACATTGATTTTCAGGGACTCCTATTAAATTCTGAGCTTCCTGGATTAGGATGTCTTTCTGTTTTAATAGTTTAATTTGTCCACCTCTTTCTCATCATGTATTTTTGCTATTGCAATTTAGTTTTCAGTATTTCATTCTGTGTTTTGATTGCTCATATTCATTAACACGTTGATCTTATTTCATGTATGAAACATTCTCTTAGCTCTCTAAGAATATAACCTTTTTATATTTTCTTTTGTATCTTGAGATCTTCTGTTTTTTGAAGGCTTGCCTCAAATATTTGATTAGCCGAACTTCCTACTTAAGAATCCTACTCAACCGTTCCCACCTCCGGAACCTCTCACACCCAGGCTCACACAAGGTTGGTGGCGCCCTGGTCGCACTGCACACCTGCCCACCTGAGAGCTGTTTTTGTGTTGAGTGGTCACTGTGCCAAGTTATCACCACTGGGGGGCGGGAGAGTTGGATAGCTGGTACCTGGCCAGATGGAGATCAGATCTGAGAGCTGCCCCAATCAATAAATTGGATGTAATCAAACTAAAAAGTTTCTTCTCAGCAAAAGAAACAATCTGTGAGGTGAACAGAGAGCCTACATCTTGGGAGCTAATTTTTACCCTGCACACATCAGATAGAGCACTAATCTCTAGGGTATATAAAGAACTCAAGAACTCAAAAAGCTAAGTACCAAAAAAACAAATAACCCAATCAACAAATGGGCCAAGGACGTGAACAGACACTTCTCAGAAGAGGATATACAATTAATCAACAAATATATGAAAAAATATTCATCATCTCTAGCCATTAGAAAAATGCAAATCAAAGCTACTCTAAGATTTCATTTCACCCAGTCAGAATGGCAGCTATTATGAAGACAAACAACAGTAAGTGTTGGCGAGAATGTGGGGAAAAAGGTACACTCATACATTGCTGGTGGGACTGCAAACTGGTGTAGCCAATAAGAAAAGCAGTATGGAGATTCCTTGGAAATCTGGGAATGAACCACCATTTGACCCAGCTATCCCTCTCCTTGGACTATATCCAAAGGATTTAAAAACAGCAAACTACAGGGACACAGCCACATCAATGTTTATAGCAGCACAATTCACAATAGCTAAACTGTGGAAGCAACCTAGATGCCCTTCAGTGGATGAATGGATAAAAAAAATGTGGCATGTATACACAATGGAATTTTACTCAGCAATAAAAGAGAATAAAATCATGGCATTTGCAGGTAAATGGATGGCGCTGGAGAAGATAATGCTAAGTGAAGTTAGCCAATCTCAAGAAAACAAATGCCAAATGTTTTCTCTGATATAAGGAGGCTGACTCATAGTGGGGTAGGGAGGGGGAGCATGGGAGGAATAGATGAACTCTAGATAGGGCAGAGGGGTGGGAGGAGAAGGGACAGGGCAGGGGATTAGCAAGGATGGTGGAATGTGATGGACATTATTATCCAAAGTACATGTGTGAAGACACCAAATAGTGTCAACATACTTTATATACAACCAGAGATCTGAAAAATTGTGCTGTATATGTGTAATGAGAATTGTAATGCATTCTGCTGTCATTTTTTTAAAAAATCAATTAAAAAAAGACTCTTACTTAAGAGAGCTGTCAATTTTGGGTTGGTGGGAGGGTTTCTTGAAAAGCATTTTAACTATTGGATAATGGCAACAAACATCTCTTCACTAGGGAATTTCCAAATGTCAGTGTCTCTTGGTGTTTTCTTTTTTGTACCAGGGATTGAACTCAGGGGCACTCGACCACTGAGCCACATCCCCAGTCCTATTTTGTATTTTATTTAAAGACAGGGTCTCACTGAGTTGCTTAGCACCTCACTTTTGCTGAGGCTGGCTTTGAACTTGCAGTCCTCCTGCCTCAGCCTCCCAAGCCGCTTGGGTTACAGGCATGCACCACCATGCCTGGGTTTTTGGTGTTTTCTTTAGAAGTTTCCTTTTTTTTTTCTTATTTTTTAAAAATTAAAAAAAAAATTAGTTGTAAATGGACACAATACCTTTATTTTGTTTATTTATTTTTTATGTGGTGCTCAGGATGGAACGCAATGCCTCACACGTGAGGCAAGTGCTCTACCGCTGAGCCACAACCCCAGCCCCTAGAACTAAGTTTCTTAAGAAAACAATCCTGTGCTCAGAGTAATAGGGCCAGCTAAGAAGTTTCTGAGAAGAGCAGGAGTAAGGATGATGTAGGGTAAATGCAGCTTGGGATGAGTGAGAGAGGGAGACATTTAGGATGCAGTATTTCCCTTAGACCCCCCTTTTTTAACAAAAAATATTTTTAAGTTGTAGTTGTACACAATACCTTTGCTTTACTTATTTATTTTTATGTGATTCTGAGGATCAAACCCAAGGCCTCACACATCCTAGGCGAGTGCTCTACTGCGGAGCCACAACCCCAGCCCGCTTAGACCCCCTTTTTAAAATAGTTTTATGTTCCTTTCTGATTTATCTGATATTCTTAATACTGGACCTGAAATTATACTACAGAGCTATAGTATGGACGGGGGTTGTGCCTCAGTGGTAGAGCACTTGCCTCACATGTGTGAGACACTGGGTTTGATTCTCAGCACTGTGTATAAATAAATGAATAAAATAAAGGTCCATCAACAATTAAAAATTATTAAAACAAACAGCATGGCACTGGTACCAAAACTAGCTGAGACTAACTGAAGTCACCAAGACTAACTGAATAAAAGATACAGACACGAATTCACAAAGATTGTCATCTGATCTTTGACAGAGGTGCCAAAAACATACATTAAAGAAAAGATAGCCTTTTAAACAAATGGTGCTGGGAAAACTGAAATTTAATCCCTACTTCTCATCTTGCACAAAACTCAAAGTGGATCAAAGACCTAAGAATTAGACTAAAAACTCTGTGACTTCTAGAAGAAAATGTAGGTTCACCACATCAACATATTGTACAGGCAATGATTTCCTTAAGACTCCTGAAGAGAAAGAAATAAAACCAAGAATCAATAAGTGTGAAAAAATTAAAAAGCTTCTACACAGCAAAGGAACAAGAATATGAAGAGAGCCCACAGAATGGGAGATCTTTGCCACCTTCTTCTCAGACAGGGTACTAATATCCAGAATACATAAAGATCTAAAACAAAACAAAAACAAAAAAACAAATCCAATTAAAAATGGGAGAAATATAAATGGCCAATAAACATATGAAAAAATGTTCAACATCTCTAGCAATTGGGAAAACAAAACTCAAAACTATATTTGAGTCAGGCATGGTGGCATATGCCTGCAATCCCAGCAACTTGGGAGCCTAAGGCAGGAGAATTGCAGGCTGGAGACCAGCCTCAGCAAGTTAGCAAGGCCCTGAGCAACTTAGTGAGACCATGTCTCAAAATAAAAAGGGCTGAGGATGTAACTCAGTGGTTAAATGCCTCTGGGTTCAATCCTGGCACCCATCCCTGCAAAAGGACATTTGTTCATCAAAAAACTCAAAAAAGTGAAAAGATACGTTAGAAATGGAAAAAAAAAATATTTGCAGTTCTCATGAACCAGGTTTAAAAGACAAACAACCAATATAGAAATAGTCCATGGAATACATGAAACTGAAATTTCTTGGAATAGGAAATAAAATGGTTAATAAGAAAAGGTGCTCATTAGGAATTAGAAGGATATAATTTAAAAGTATAAGAAAATTATAAATTAAAACCACAATAAGATTCCACCCAGCAGAATAGACTGGCAAGAATTAAAAATCTGATATCAGTTGATAAGAATGTAGAGCAACTCTCAATCAAAAAACACATGGAGGGGCTGGGGTTGTGGCTCAGTGGTAGAGTGCTTGCCTAGCATGCACCAGGCACTGGGTTCGATCCTCAGCACCACATAAATGTAAAATAAAGATACTGTGCCCACCTTAAACTAAAAAATAAATATTAAAAAAAACCACATTGATACCATCAACTCATTTGGCATTAACTAGTGGAATTCAACACATGTATACCCTATCATAGAGCATTTCCATTGTCCATATATGCCAAACTCCTGTACCTAAGTTCTGTGAAAAATGCTGAATAAGGTTCATGGCAACATCATTTATAAAGAATACAAAAGTAGAAACAACTGAAATAGCTATTGATAGATGGAATAAATTGTGAAATATTAATAAAATGGAATACTAGATGGCCATGAAAACAAAGTATGGCTATATGCATCAATATTAATTATCTTATGTAATATTGAATTAGAAAGTAAGTCAGAAGAAAATGTGGAGAATAATTCAAATTTTATAAAGCTATAAAACAAGGAAACATAATTCATATAAAACATAGAAATGACTTGTATGAAGTTCAGGAAATTATTTACATATAGTAACCTTGAGGGGCTTTTGATCTTGGGAGGTACACACAGGGAATTTTGAAGGGGTTGGTATTTTAATTTTTTTGGCACTGGGGATTTAACCCAGGGGCACTTTACCACTGAGCTACATTCTCAGCCCTTTTTATTTTTATTTATTTATTTACTTAAATTTTTTTTTTTTTTAGGTGTTGATGGACCTTTATTTTATTCATTTATTTGTATGTGGTGCTGAGAACCGAACCCAGTGCCTCTCACATGCTAGGCAATTACTCTACCACTGAGCCACATGACCAGCTTGAGATGGGGTCTTGCTAAATTGCATAAGGCCTAAGTGGTTGAGGCTAGCTTGGAACTTGCAATCCTCCTGTTTCAATCTCCTGAGTTGCTGGGATAATAGGTGTGCACCACTGTGCCTGGCAGTATTTTATAACTTTTAAAGGTGAGTGGTGGATCTGAGCTCATTATGTATGCATGCTATATTCACTCTTTGTATTTATGACTCCTCACAATGATCACCACAAGGTGATTTTGGTGACAATCTTATCTTTTGTACTAGAGAGTAACCTGTAGATTAATTCAATAGGTGCTCTAGCTTCATTTCTAGCAGGTGGTCCAGGTGGAGCATGTACAGGTGGGGGAGTTATATTCGAGCTGGTCTTATCACTTCCCATTCTACCATCTCTGCTTCCTATACTGCAGGGTGGCACTGACACTTCCCTTCCAGGCAGGGCCTCTTCTGAGAATGAGAGTTAGTGTTACTAATATTATATAAGAACAATTGGTGCAAAGCCACACTGTTCTAGGCAAAACAGGATGCCAACCATTTAAAAAGTTTCCTTTAATAAATGCATTTTGGTAGTATAAGCGTATTTTGGCTTAAAGTTTGGGAGCCTAAAAATGTTTACAAAGACATTTCGAAGAGAGCTGTAGACCAAGTCCAGCATTAGTCACAACACTGGACTTAGTCTGGAAATTTGGATTCCAGTCCCAGGTCTGGGCAGGTATAGTCTTGAAAAGTAAGTCGTCTAAGGGAATGATGTAAGCATTATATTAATTTACTGATTAACTCAATCCCCCACTCCTGAACTACGCGGCATTGCTGCCATGTCTACTCCTTTCCAGGGCCACCTTTTCCCCTTTGTTGTGGCATCTCCTGCTTTTCTCTTTCACTTTGCTCTGTCCCTGCCCATTTCCCAGTTCAAATTCCCAAAGGGCCTGAACAAAGGCCTTCATTCAAGTCACTCCTTCAGCTGCAGACCAGATAGGCACCTGCCTCTGGTAGAATCAATGTCTATTTTATTCCAAGAAAGGCCAAGACCAACTGTTGCTTCCAAGGCCAAGTGTCAGATAGAGTGGGCATCATGGTCAACCTGGTGCATGCCAAAGTGTTGGTCTACATTCTTTGTGTTGGACTGGGTAGGGGTGGGTGGTCTCAATAAGGCCATGCTGGAACTCCTGGGCTCAAGGGAGCCTCCCAAGCAGCTGGGACTACAGGTGTGCACCACTGCAGTGGCTTGGTCTATGTTCTCTTAAGTACCCAGTAGGTCCCAACTGTGTAAGACAGTCATGAAGGAGTTTGCATTTCAAACTCATAAGGCAATTTAAAACCTCAAAGAGTCAGTGTCTAACAGAAGAAGAGTAGGCATAAAAATATAATATAGTTAAATATTTAATAGATATTAAAATAATCATTACATTTCCTCATTGCTAAAGCCAAAGAATATGCCTTTTGTAATCAAAGTAATTTTTATCATGCAAAAAGATGTTTCTGTTATAATCATAAGCATAGACTATATTTCAAGACAAGTTTAGATAGATTTCAAAAGGCCTAGGCTCAAAGAGAAAGTGAAATTTATTTAAGTGATACAGTTTACATTGTATGCTGCTGGCATACTCATATTCACAGTTTTATAAAGTAAAAAAAACTAAACTTTTAAAGTCAACTCTTAAATAGATGAATTTTCTTTAATACATTCACTAGTTAGGTCTGTTCTTCTAAGATGGGAGAAAAGACAGAAATAAGAAATATTTTTTAAAGAACAAACTCAACATGTCAGCAGCAAATTTCAGTTAATCTAAGTTGGAAACCAATGTTCCCAGTAATTGAAGTACAAAGTCAGTTCTTTAGCTGAGCCTGAACATTAAGAATATAAATTGCAAGACTTAAGAACTTGAGAGAGCATACTGTGTAGTGATTTATTAACAAATAAATATTAAAAATAGAATTCTCAAATTTTGATTTAAGAACACAATTTTGATCTAGTCAATAAAATATATTCAGAGGCATCAAAGGTAAGTAACACCAACATCGAGGGTTATTCACCAGAACTGTGAAGACACAGCACTGATCTACAAGTCGTCTTTCTAAAATCCCATGGGATGGAATGCTGAGGGCACAACACTCAAACACTAGAAGCACCAGTTTCAGGTTTAGATTCGATTCTAAGTAATGCAGTTGTTATTCTGAGAAATTCTTATTTGGGGAGATGGACAGAATTCTCAAAACAGACTCACGACTTGCAAGTAGTGGTACCATAACAAGAACCTAGAGACATATCACCAAATCAACCTCTGTTAAAGTGGTGGTCCCATGAATTCATAGTCAGTGTTACATCAGCCAGTAAACCAGCACTTTCGACAACATAACAAGTGTTGAGATAATATACTTTGGAGAAAAAAAAAAAAAAAAGAACAGTTAGTCTTTAAGCAAACAACTACCTTGCAATTTAACTTAACCTCATAATTAACTGAAGAGTATTTACTTCACAATCCTTTAACAAACAAAAATCAACAATAAAGCATTTTCCTTCATATTCTAATCGCCAAATTTTCTCAGCAACTTATTAATAACAACTTATCTGCAAGTCTGATCTTGCAAAAAACAGTCTTGAAACATTATTTTAAGAGCTTATATTCCAGTTGGTATGGTACCAAAATTTAGTTTAACTTCAAAATTCACAGAGAGGGGAGTGACTTCATCCTTTGTTTTCATTCCGGTGTCATGCAAGGCAGATCACAGAAACTGCACTGTCTGTGGTGTTGAGCTACAAGGCTGTGGACTGGTGTCAATACTTCAAGTTCTACTTTTACTCCAAGCTGAGACTCTTTATATACATCTGTTATATTTATGTACAGATATAGGAGGATGCATACATATATATACATACTTTTTAACAGAAAAATAACAGTAATATAAATGACCATTTTTTTTTTTCCCAAAATGGATTCTATTTGGTTAATAAAGAATTTTCTTTCCATCAACCTATCGAAGTCCAGACCAACTATGCAGATAGGATGCCCATCCAGAAGAACGGGAAGCACTTTCTTCCTCACCTGTGGAGGGTTAAAAAAAAAAAAAGTATTAATTTTTTCTCAATATGAAATCTATATTCTAGAATCACTCTCTGATTATATGGCAACTAAAAGACACATTTGTTACTATTCTAATTTCTTAAGAATATGAAATTGGATTTCCTAGGTTGAATCAAGTTAATGCTACTTTTATGTTTTATATTTTAATTTTGAAACAGTGACATGTAATCTAGAATTTAACACCTCAAGTGCATTAATTTCTTAAAAATCTAGCTGTAAAAATTACACAAAAATGATTCTCTACAAATAAACAATATCACCAATACATAAGAAATGCAACCACTTATTCTGAAACAGCATCTCTGCACATGATACTTTGATGTTACGAATCAAAGTCTGTTCTTGGATATTCAGTATATGTCTTCTTCTATAAGACAACTTCATAATAAAGTTCCTAGCACAACTAAGTAATGTTGACAACAAGAGAAATTTCTTTATATTCTTTTAAACAGAAACCTTTACATAACTTAACTTGGAGTCTACAACCAATAGAATTATGGTAAACCACAAAGCTAAACCCTAAACAACATTTTAACCATTTAAAAATCAGGTTTATTTACTTACAGTGAAATTCGCCCTTCTTGGTGCACCGCACTGAGTCATGATAAATGCAGATAGTTTCATACAGTCATGTACCACCACCCCAAGAGATGGCACATTCCCTCCTACTCAGAGTTCTCCCTGGATCTTCTTGGCAACATATGGTCTGTTTTGTTTTGTTTTTTTTTAATACTGGGAATTGAACCAGGGAAGGTTTACCACTGCACTAAGTCCCCAGCCTTTTTTTTCCCCCCCTCATTTTTGAGACAGGATCTTGCTAATTCCTTAGGGCCTCACTAAATTGCTGAGCCTGATCTAAAAACTGCAATCCTCCTGCCTCAGCCTCTGGAGTTGCTGGGATTACAGGTGCATGCCACCATACCCTGCTATTTTCTGCATTTTTAAAAAGTTGTAGATGGATACAATACTTTTATTTATTTGTTTTCATCTGGTGCTGAGGATTGAACCCAGTGCCTCTCTCATGCTAGGCAAGCACTCTACCACTAAGCCACAATCCCAGCCCTTCTGCATATTTTTAAATATACAGAGTACATGTTGGACTTTTATAAAAAGTATCAAACTTTCCCCAAAGTATTGTAACATTTTTTAAAAAAAATATTTTTTAGTTGTCAATGGACCTTTATTTTATTTATTTATAAAATCTAGCTGTAAAAATTGAGGATCGAACCCAGTGTCTCACACATACTAGGCAAGTACTCTACCTCTGAGCCACAACCCCAGCCCTGGCTGCAACATTTTGTATTGCTGAGAGTTCCGGTTATTCTTTTTGCCTTTTTATGATTAACATGATGCTGGCTTAAAGTCCAGAAAAATTCTAGGCTTCCAAGAAAATTTCAGAGTCTCTCTTGCTTTTTTCTTTGTAACATAATTTGTACATTAACATGTCATACGATCTATATTTTCATAACCTTGGAAAAAAGTGAACACTCCTTTCCATCACATCCTTTCCCTTCTTCCTCCCATCCCTAGAGGTAATTGTTATTGCATTTAGTGTGTACCCTTTCCAATCACCTGTGTTTTCATACAGATATATACAATAGTTGGATCTCATGGAGAAAAGCATCATCAAAATTTTAAATGGAAGAACTCTTTCTGTGGTTGACAAGCCATTTCCTTTCCTTTTCTGCTATAGTCTGTTTTTACTCTAATAGTACTACCTATGAAATTCTGTGTAACAAATCACTACAAACTTGATGGTTTTAAACAATACACATTTGTTATCCTGCAGTTTCTGTGGGTCAGGAGATCAGGAATGGCTCTGTTTCAGGGTCTCTCAAGGGCTGCAGTTCAAGATGTTGGCCAGGCTGGGTTCTCACTGAAGGCTGAACTGGAGGATTTGCTTCCAAATTCATGTGACAGTTGGCAGAATTTGTTCCTTGAGGCTGGTGGACTGATGGACTCAGTTCCTTGCCACATGGGCCTCTCCAATATGGCAGGTCGTTTTATTGAAATATACAAGTAGAGAGAGTCTTCTAGTAAGACAGAAGTCACACTTTCTTGTAACCCATCCATCTTGCTGTATTACTGCTTCAAAATAAACTCACTAGGTCAGCCTTCTGACCATCAAGACAGGATTACATAAAAGAGAAAATTTCTAGAAGAGGGAATAATGAAGGTAAGGACTTTCTAGAAGTCTGTTTTCTGCAATCAGCATGGAGAATAACTTAAAGCTGAAAGAGGGCCAGGGTTGTGGCTCAGGATAGAACACTTGCCTAGCATGTGTGAGGCCACTGGGTTTGATTCCTGGCACCACATAAAAATAAAAACAAATAAAATATTGTGTCCATCTACAATTAAAAAGATATTAAAAAAAAGAAAGCTGGAAGAATAGATATTGTTAGGGGATGAACAACTGTGTACTAATTATATTTTCTGAGTGAGACCCACTTGCTCCCAAGAATAATGAGTCAGAAGATTGGAAACATTTCCCCAAACTGAAATGCAGACCGTTGGATGTTCATCTGGGCTGAATGGTATACTCGAAGTATAAGTCTTGTGACATAATAAATATTCAGCTGTGTGCTCACTTCTGGTAGGGCCTGTCCTGATTAGATAATATTCCTGGCAGCCATTTTTCTCCCTCAATAAAAAGAACTGGAGAAAAGCTGGTCAAAGATAGGATGCATTTGCTCTTGCTCTGAGCATCTGTTTTCTTCTGATAAGTTTTTCATTCTCTGCAAATCAAATCAGATGAGTATGCATGCTCTTCCTGCCAGTTTGCAGATAATTTGACAATCTTGGCCTGTTTTCCTGTTGTGTTGTTAGCCATTTCCCTCTTTATTTACTTTTAAATATTACTGGACCTTGGCGAATATACGGTGTACTAAGTTACAATATAGAGATCTGTAAATTGTAATCTAATTGAAGAGTAAAGAAAATGTAGAGAAACAACTTTTAGTTGTAGTTTGAACAGCAAAACTGAGACTCTGATTCTGCACAGAGTAGTACTGTACCGCTAACTTATTTGGGGAGCAAAGCTGCTTATCATTAAGTTCTATCTCAAGTAGAAAAGAGAAAATTTCCAAACTGTGCTGAGCTCTAACAGAGAGGGGGTAGTGTGAGTTAATATTTGTGGTGTAAGCAGAAGAGCAGCCTATACTTCTTAGCAGTATCTATTTGACGCTACTTGTGTAGGGACTACTGCTATACTCTATGTTGATTTATCATACACAGAAATGTCACAGACTATCCTGAGCAGTTCATGATACCTGCTTGGGGTTTAAGTTGGATTTGTAATGAGTGTTTATCAAAAGGAGTTTGATGTTACTTTTTATTCTCTTCCTAAACTGATGTTTTGCAAATATTTTTGACCTTACCATACAGTGAGAAAAACTAAAATTTATAGCAGGAACTGATATAGGCAGAGAGACACCAAAACTCATGTACATACCTAGAATTTCAAGAAATAATGCTTATTTTTTTCCCTCTGGTACTGGGGATTGAACTCAGGGCCTCACAAATGCTAGGAAAGCAACGTACTAGCCCTTTATTTTGAGACGGGGCCTAAGTTGGCCCTGTATTTGCAATCCTTTTGCCTCAGCCTCCTGAGTAGCTGGGATTACAGGTGTACACTGCTGCTGTGCTTGGCTCAAGAAATAATTCTTACTTTTACTAGATTCAATGTATTCTTATGTTTGTCTTATTCTTTTTATTGTATTTGCTTTTTTATATGGTACCATGGATTGAACCCAGGGGAGCTTAACCACTGAGCCACATCCCCAGCCCTTTTTTTTTTTTTAATTTTGAGATGGGGTTTTGCTAAATTGCTGAGGCTGTCCTTGAATGTGCAAGTTCTCTTGAACATGCAATCTCTTGCCTCAACCTACCCAAGCCACTAGAATTATAGGTGTGCATCACTGTACCCGTATGATTCTTTTTACTTTATTTTTATTTATTTATTTTGGGTACCAGGGATTGAACTCAGGGGCACCTGATCACTGAGCCACATCCCCAGCCCTGTTTTGTATTTTATTTAGAGACAGGGTCTCACTGAGTTGCTTAGTGATTCACTTTTGCTGAGGTTGGCTTTGAACTCTACTTCCTCCTGTCTCACACTCATTAGTTGCTGAGATTACAAGTGTGTACCACCATACCAGGCTATTCTTTTTATTTAAAAAAATATATTTTGGGTGTTATTCACCAAATTAATTTCAGTATCTACTAATTGGTAACAACCTAAATGAAAATTTTGCTATCTACTTTATACAAAACCAGACATGATAAATATTGCTATGAAGATGATGAAGGAGGCAAGAGGTACCTGTGTTTTGCTCCAAAGGTCCAGTTCCTTCAGTTCAGGAAGAGTGGCTCTTAACACTCTTTCTGATATCCCACACGTGTTGATTATTATCTGTAGTTTAGGGCCTTGGCAATGATATGTGGGCCATCAGGCGGAAGGCCCCTATATGTAGTACACTTATGAGTTTTCTCTGTGTCTTCCCTTCTTGAACTTCAGATCTACCTAGGGAGATTTCCTTTTGCCTAAAGAATATCCTAGAGAATTTCCAGTGAGGGGAATTTTTAAAAGTCAGTTTGGGAAAAAAGTCCATGAAACATGCTTTTACAAGGTGGGCAGTCATCCCTTTGACTGCATTATACCAATGCTGTTAAGGAGTCCACGGTGAGGCTTAATTGTATTTTTTTTCAGTGCTTGGGATTGAATCCAGGGGCCTTCACCACTGAGCCACATCCCCAGACCTTTCTTAATTTTTTATTTTGAGACAGGGTCTTGCTAAGTTGAATAGAGCCTCTCTAAATTGCTGAAGCTGAACTTGAACTTGCAATCCTCCTTCCTCAGCCTGCAGCTGCTGGGATTATAGGCATGTAGCACCATACTTGGCTATTTGTTACTCTTTTGTCTCGGGTACTGGGTATTGAATTTAGGGGCATTTAACCACTAAGTCACATCCCCAGCCATATTTTATATTTTCTATAGAGACAGGATCTCACTGAATTGCTTAGTGCTTCACTGTTGCTGAGGCTAGCTTTGAACTTGTGATCTTCCTGCCTCCGCTTCCCAAGCTGATGTGCACCATCAGGCCCGACCCTATTTGTTACTCTTTTTTAGGTGAGGAAATGTGTCTTATTTCTCTGGCTGCGTTTGAGGTTTGTCTTTGTCTTAGTCTTATTTACATATTTTTTAGGGTTTCCTGTTTGAGATTTTACTGGAGTTTCTGAACCATGGCTGGATATCCTTCATCAGCCAAAAAGAAAATGTCAGCCATTCTTTTCACATATTATCTCTGCCCCATTCTTTCTGTCTTGTCCTTTGAGAACTTTTATTATTTTAAAACAATGATGTCATTTATTTAAACTGTTTATTCCAAGATACACACATATACAAACACAAATGCATATGTGCATTCACTTAAAATTATAGGACTAAATCAGCAACTTTGACCAAATCACAACTTCCTCTTCAATTCCCCTTCACCCTAAATTGCTTCTCTCAAATTCTCCTTCCTGTTCTGGAAGACTTATCAGAAGTCTGCAGGGTTAGTACAAAGCATATTCCCAGCCCAGATCACTCTGTACTTTTCTCTAGGAGTGTAGGACACCTTCCTTACCAACTTCTTTTTCTAAAGGATTTTCCCAATGAGGAACTTCATTTTATAATTCTAAGCCAAGAGCAGTGGGTGTGGGAGGGAACAGAACTTCAGTTATTAGATATATGGTCAATGTTTTCATTCTATCGTTTTTTACATTTTATTTTCTTGCTTCTTCATGGTAAATTCTGCAAAATTCTTTCTAACCTGTATTCTGGTTTATATATTCTCTCTTAAATCATATCTGCTATTAAACCATCAGTTTTTGATTTTTATAAGTCTGCACTTTATGTGTGAGGTCTTGAGGGATTGAATCCAAAAGCCTGAGCCACATTCCCAGTCTTTTTTATTTTGAGACAGGGTCTCACTACGTTGCTCAGGGCCTCGAAAGGTTGCTGAGGCTAGCTTTGAACTTGCAATCCTCTTGCCTCAGCATCTTAAATTGCTGGGATTGCAGGTGTATAACACTACACCTGGCTATAAGTCTTTTTTTTAAACAAGTTATCTTTTATCCACACAGATAAGAAAAGTAAATGATATATAAAGATTTAATTTGTTTAATAAATTAGTGGAGTTTTCCTGTTCATTTACAGGATTTTCCAAAAGTAGGCAATAGAATTCTAAATTTCTACAGAACTCTTCTATTTATTTTATGAATAATTATTTAAAAAAACACTGTTATGGAAACTTTTAGGTTAGTTTCTTTTAGGTCTTTTAATCAACACATCTTAAACTTAATAGGAATCACTTGGGTTTTTATAGCATTTAAATTACATAAAACATACTAGGCTTTTAAAAGGGAACTGTTATTCATGCTAAGTATTTTGATAATATATCAGTGTTCTAATAAAAGCTATCTTTGAATTTAAGAATACATATGTCATTCTGAAAATAAGTTAGAAATAAGTTTTTAAATAAAGAATGGCATATAAAAGCAAATTTATGATTTAGGATAACTATCTTACTAAAAATATACATGATATATTCTTATTTTGGATATTGTGACAAAAATACTCTTGTGGCTATGGTAATATACTCAGTAGTTAGCAAAACAAAGTTTACCATCAGTATTCAGAATATTCCTGCATCACTAGGAAGATGTGTTGTAGGAAAACAGATTCAAAGAAACTATTAATACTAAATGTGAAGTATTCCTGCAAATAATTAGGTCTGAATCTTATCAGGCCTTTGGATCAGGGATTCTGAAAGTATGATCTCCAGAAAAGGATTATCAGCATCAACTTGCTAAAATGTAAAATGTTGGCTACAGGTGTAGTTAGGTGGTAAAGCACTTCATGTGTGAGGTCTTCAGTTAGATTCCTAGCACCAAAAATAAAGAAATAAAAATACAATATCATAGGTGGGGTCCAGCCATCTTTTTTTTTTTTAAATACTAGAAACTGAACTCAGGGGTACTTAACCACTGAGACACATCCCCAGCCCTTTTTATATTTTATCTTGAGACAGGGTCTTGCTAAGTTGCTGAGGCTGGCTTTGAACTTGTGATCTTACTGACTGAGCCTTTAAAGCCACTGGGATTACAGGTGTGTATCACCACATCCAGCTTCCATCTGAGTTTTAATAAATGCACCAGATGTTTCTGCTCACTCAATTTGAGGACCATTCTAAATTTACCAGTTAGGATTTACAGGGGACAGAGAAACATGTTAAAGAGCATGAATCAGATGAGAAAATCAGTTGAAAGTGGTACATTCTGGGTCACGTGATGTCTCAGAAACTACACAATGCTACCTCAAAGATATTTTTGCCCCTACCCAATTGCATCTGGATCTAATCAGAGAGCTAACTTCGTACTTATGTACAATACTGGAACAAATATTGCTACCTTGGAAGTACCAAATTCAGAATACTGAACTACTATAGGACAAATGACTAATTTCTTCAATTAATAAATGGCATATTTAATATGGGAACATGGAATTATTGCATACTAAAACAACAACAAAAAATCTAAACATACAAAAAAACACAAGCTGCCTAGTGCGGAGGTACATGCCTATAATCTAATTTCAGCTACTTGGGATGCTGAGGTACGAGGATGGCAAGTTCTAGACCAGCCTCAGCAATGTAGTGAGACCCTGTTTCAAAAGACAAACAAACAAACAAACAAAAGAACTGGAGATGTAGCTTAATGGTAAAGTATCCCTAGGTTCAGCCCTCAGTACCAAACTAACAAAACAAACCCCCTTGAAAAACAAAATACATCCCTCCAATGAAAAATCAAAACACAACAAAACAAAGGAAACCAACCAAATGCAATGCATGAGCCCTATTTTTGATACTTAAAAAGACATTTGGGTTGGGCTGGGGTTCTGGTTCAGTGGTAGAGCACTCGCCTAGCATGTGTGAGGCCCTGGGTTCCATCCTCAGCACCACATAAAAATAAATAAAGCTATTTTGTCGATCTATAACTACAAAAAAAAAAAAAAAAGAAAGAAAAAGACATTTGTATCTTTTTATAGGAATCATGTATATGAAAATGAACTGAGTACAGATGATGGAGGAATTCAGGGAAATAAATTGAATTGTGCAATTTGCTTTAAAATCTCTAGTGCTTCCTATGTCTGCCAAAAGACTGACCACGAGTTGAAAATTATTAGGGATGGGTGACAGCTACAAAATACATTACTGTAATTTCTCTGCACACTTGAAAATGTCAAAATTAAAGATGTTTTAAAACTAAACCCAGGCTGGGGTAGTGGCTCAGTGGTAGCGCACTCGTCTGGCATGTATGAAGCATTGGGCTGGATCCTCAGCACCACATAAAAATAAATAAATAAATAAATAAATAAAATAAAGGTATTGTGTCCATCTACAACTAAAAAAATACTAAAAACAAAAAAACAAAAGACACTAACCCTAAGTGAGGCATGGTGGTGTGTGCAGATAGTCCCAGTTACTTGGGAGGCTGAGGCTAGAAAATTGTTTTAGCCCAGGAGTTTCAGACCAGCCTGGGCAACATGGTAAGACCTCCATGTCAAGAAAGAGAACAAAAACAAAAAATGAAACAAAAACAAAAAAACTAACCCGAAAATAAAATCATGATGCTTAAGATGTAGTATGAAATCAGGAACTGTAGCAGCTGTATGAGAAGCATTTCCAAGTGTTTATACAACACACCATCAAATTGACATGAAAATTTAAACTGCACAACAGGACAGCTTTACAGCTTCATTCACCTGGAAAGAGGACAGCAGGATATGGGCCATATAACTGCTGTTCCTAGACTGTCTGGAGGTGGGAAGAGGATGGGGGTGAAGTAGGACAGGAACAGCTCAATATTATGTTTTTTTTTTTTTTTTTTTTTTTAAAAAAAGTATGCCGGGCACAGTGGCACATGCCTATAATTCCGGCAGTTTGGGAGGCTGAGGCAGGAGGATTGTGAGTTCAAAGCCAGCCTCAGTGGTGAGGCTCTAAGCAACTCATTGAGACCCTGTCTCTAAATAAAATATATTAAAAAATGGCTGTGACTGGAGTTGTGGCTCAGCAGTAGAGTGCTCGCCTAGCACGTGTGAGGCCCTGGGTTTGATCCTTAGCACCATATAAAAATAAATAAATAAATAAAAATAAAGGTATTGTGTCCAACTACAACTGAAAAATAAATATTAAAAAAAAAATGGCTGTGGATGTGGCTTGGTGGTTAAGCACCTCTGGGATCAATCCCCAGTACAAAGAAAAAAAAAAAAAAAAAAGTATGATCTAAAACAAAACCACATTCATATTCAACTCAATACTAGAATTCAACTCCAGAATACAAATCTAATCTCAAAGAGTGAGAAGATCAAAATAAACAATGTATTATATTTTCCTGAGTGTTAAAATTATATAAATGTACTATATGTTAAAATGTCAACTTTTCAAATCTAGTCACAGGCATATATGATGGAATTAATTCAAGTGAACAAAATTTAATAGCTACAATTTTAAAAATTATAGTATCATGAAATATGTGTAGGCACATAAATTGTTAACTATAGGCCAATGGTTAGTGTAAGTTATAAACAGAAGTGGAAGCTCCTGTCACATACCTTGAGCAATTGTAGCAAGTTTTCCCTTTTCTTCTGGGCTGAGTTGCAACATTGTATCTATAACAGGAAGAAGCCTCTCTCTTTCACTACCTGGTTTCAGGAAAATGAACTGCAACAAGACATTCTTCAAGTACTCCAGGTTAGCAACAGACTTCTCCCTCTCTTGATTTCTTTCCAATCTTCTTATTTCACTTTTGAGGAGCTGTTAGAGAAATGAGTTAAAAATAGGTTTTACTGGTTTCTGGTCAAACATGGCAGACTAAACACATGCATTTTTCTTTTCCCTGAACATCTGTCTCCCCGTGACAATAAAGAAAGCACTAGGAGAGGAAAAAAGAATAAATGAGATTTATCAAAAAATTCCAAGAAGATGGGAAGCAGATAAAGGAGTGGAAGTGACTCAGTCCAGTGGCTTCCCAACTACCACTGACTAGAGGAGGGGATGCATCCTGTGTAAACACTGAGAAGTTCCTGCCTTGGAAGCACAGGGCATCATGGAAATGGGGCTGAAAACTGGAGGACTAATGGGAAATCTATAAAATGAACAACTGCAGACATAAGTTAGTACTATGATGCTCTCACCATCTTCTACTCTCTGTAGAACATGAGCTGAGGAAGGTAAGCAAGTGTGAAAACAGGCACTGAAGTAAACATCCACAACTTCTACTAACCTTATGCCCTTGCCTTGCTCACAGAGCTCAGGCAGGTAAGATGTTCACAGTGAACAGCACTTGACCAAAACAAAAGTCAAATTCAGGATAATGTGAACATTCAGGAGCTTAAGACATCTTAACTACTACCAGAAAAATGAGGTAAAGAATGATACAAAAAAGGTAGTAGGAAATTAAAAATCTTTGAGGATGATTTCTAGGTTTAAACAAAGCTGTAGTTTTTGTTATACAGTATTTTATAATTTTAGGTTAGTCCAGGAAAGTCAGTTAACTCCGTCCTAAAATCCAGGGCATTTAAAAAAGTGACCACAGAGTGCAAGAAATCATGCAAGTGTAAATCTGTGGAAATACAACATTTAAATACGTCACTTAGGTTTATTGGGCTAGTCAATGATTTGTGAGATATAATGATGTTTTGATAGACGAAAAAATGTTTTATAGGTAAATATTGAGGTATTTAGTAACGGAATATCATATATATATGTAAATAATTCAACATTAAAAAAATAATAATCTGATAAGGATAGGTGGTGACCCTACACAGAGGCAGAGCAGATCTATCTGGAGCAACAACATGCAGAAGCAGAAGAATGTATTTCTCACGCAGCAGTTAGAATTTTGCCCCACCATTTACCAGCTTCATTTTTTCCCCCTCCTTTCCAGGGACTGTGAGGGTTAACTAAGACAATATACATGTACAGTTCAGGACCTGGGTTTTGAACACGGCTCAACAAGTACCATGAGTTTATTCTTGGAGGTGATTTATCAATGAGCCAGGGTGGAAATATATCATTTAAGCAATATTTAACTGCTCTGAAACGTTTCTGGATATTTCATGTTGACTTTAAAGAGAAAAAACTTCCTATGCCACTTTGCTATCTCTGCCTACTAACTGTGCTAAGTAAGTTCAGTGTCACAAACATCAGGTGAATAATTTGAGTTAGAAGTGCTTCATTGTTTAAAATTGAAGGACCCATGCTTATTAAGTTTTACTTAAGCATATGTGGAACTTATATCACTCCAATTTCTAAATCTATTATGATTTCTTAGAAAAAGTAGGAATTAAGAGTGTATATAGGGGCTGGGGTTGTGGCTCAGTGGTAGTGTGCTTGCCTAGCATGTGTGAGGCACTGGGTTCGATTCTCAGCACCACATACAAATAAATAAAGGTCCATCAACAACTAAAAAATATATATAAAAAAAGTGTATATAGTAGACATAAAAACAATCAATATTTCTTCCCATCAGGAATCTAATATAGGGAATAATCAAGATGTTACAGATATGTCTGAAATATGAAGATTTAAACTTGGGTATGTGTAGAGGGTCAGACAATCAAATTGGTGCAGAGCATTCGCATGGTGGTCAGATTTTTATTACCTCACCTTGATTTGCTCCATAAGAATGGCATTGGTTGCTTCTGTTTCCCGAAGCAGGCCATTTAAGTGATCTGCGCTTTTTGTGGTAGAGCTGAGCTTCTGAACCAATTCTTCTTTGGTAAATTCAGCATGCCATACAGGAGGTTCTGCAAGATGTTGTTCTAAGAATTAATTTTCACACCAGAGATTAAAGATAAAGATTCTAAATAAGAAAAACATTTAGGGGCTGGGGAGGTGGCTCAAGCGGTAACGCGCTCGCCTGGCATGCGCGGGGCGCTGGGTTCGATCCTCAGCACCACATAAAATAAAGATGTTGTGTCCACCGAAAACTGAAAAATGAATATTAAAAAAATTCTCTCCTTAAAAAAAAAAAAAAGAAAAACATTTATATATAAAGTATATAAATAAGTAAGAACTCTGCATTATTATGTAAGTCGGCTTTGTTTGCTATTCATTCAACATATCCCAATTCAAAGGTTACATGCTGAATAACACAAATAAGACAGAATCTGTGTTGTAATGCATATAGTTTAAAAAGGAATACAAGCCCTGTGAGCCTTAATTCTAAATTCTGTCAGAGCTTGTGTTTTCCGATTTTTTTTTTTTTTTTTTTGTGGTGCTGGGGACGCAACCCAAGGCATTACACATGCTGGCAAGCACTCTATCACTAAGCTAAATCATTTTATCGGTTTCAGTATACACCTTCTTTCCATCTATTAATGTTCCATGAACTTACATTATTTCACTTATGAATGAGGAAAGCTGTAACATTTACAGTCCATTTATATCAGGAATCTCCATAAGAATTTTCTATGAGGTAGGAGAGGTACATTATGCAAATTTTTATAGATAAGGGATCTGGCTCAGGATTGACAAGTAATTTTGACAAAAATCACAAAGCCAAGTCTCATTCTGGAGTCTGCCACTACAACATCAGATCATTCCTTGTCACAAGTACTGATTCTACCTAAGGGAACTATAACTTGCACTTTTCACCCATACGATCAATGACCATGGATACAAATGGCTCTTATTCTAGGTGGTTCCAAAACTTCAGAAAGATGATATATTCCCTCCTAAATTATGAATAGTAACATTCATTACAGATAAGAACAAAATATACCAAAACTACATTTACTAGAGCAAATTTAGCACTACTTCATCAAGAAGAAAAACTGAAATTGTCAGTGTCTTCAAAGGGTAAGAGACTAGTTTATTTACTTGCTAATACCACTAAAGGACTTTCAATCATATATTTCTGGCTCAAGCGTAGGGTAGAACTAGCATTTTATTTTAAAAAGACATCTGTTTCACACTGCAGGAAAGTTTTCATTTGAATAAGTAGCAGAATATTGAAAGGCATTTTATTGGAAAGTGGTTCAAAAGGCTGTAAAAATTAGAGTAATATTAATTCAAAAGATAGTACAATTGAATAAGAGAAATATTTAGACAGTGTAACATACCAAGTTTAGTTTCAGGAGAATTAAGAAGCTGCTCTAAAGATTGTGTGTATGTGCTGGCAGAAGACGCAGACTCGTTATCAGTTGTTTCCATTCCTTCTCCCTCTTCTCGGGTTACAGTGTGCATATCTAGAAGGGGTAAGTCTGTGTTTCTCCTTTCTCGAAGGTTCTTCAAAGGTTGGTGGGAAGAAGCTGGGCCTATTAAATATTTTTTTTAAAAGGTATGAGATTGTTCAAAACTGATGGATTCAGCTTTTAACAAAGATACTCTATTAAAATAAAATGATTCTGGGGATGGCAAAGGAACTTAAAGACAAATGGAATATGAAAAGAGAAGTGCTAAAACCAGTCCGAACAATAGTCACTGAATTTTTAAACATTTTAGGCTTTCTTTTTTTGGTGGTGCTGCCGATTGAACCCAGGGCCTTTTACATGTAAGGCAAACACTCTACCAACTGAGCTATATCCCTAGCCTAAACATTTTAGTCATTTGAGCAGAGCTATTAATTGCTACCATCTAGCTATGATAAACTGTTGGATAAGACAAAGATCATAATGTTGTACTACTTATGTTCATTAATTTATGGCAGAGGGCTAAACGGTTACTAAATTTTGTTAAAAAGTCTACCTATTTTTGTGGGTTAGGTATTTCCCGTCACTGCATTCTTTCTAACACAAAACACTGCTGCAGTCTGCTGGGCAGCCGATCTTGATGATGCTGATAATGAACACTTGTACAGAACTGTCATGTTCATAATATAGTTTCAAAATACATTACTTTATTGAGTCTAAGAAATCTGAAGTACAGAGAACTTTAATGACTTCACTCAAGGTATCATGGTTGTTAGGGACCAAATTCTAATCCAGATTTTTTTTTTTTTTTTTTTGGTCCCATGAAGTTG
This sequence comes from Marmota marmota marmota, assembly GCF_001458135.2. Taxonomy (NCBI): domain Eukaryota; kingdom Metazoa; phylum Chordata; class Mammalia; order Rodentia; family Sciuridae; genus Marmota; species Marmota marmota. The sequence goes on from NW_026000020.1 coordinate 1,312,946, forward strand.
CCTCTACTGTTCTTTCAACCCTAAGTTAGCTCTCTGCCCTTTCTGGAGCATTTTCCTGGGGTTCTGATATTTCACCAACTGCTTATTTCCACTGTTCATTCCTAGAATACAACCTCTTGTGTGACTTATTTTTCCATGGCTGATTACTTCCTATTTTGACTCTTAGTACATGTCAAAAGTCTCTGAAATTGTTTTCTGACATTGACAAGTGACCTGTAGATGCCATGTTCCATTGACAACATCATCTGTGTGAAACAAACACAATAAAATTATGACTAAAGCACAGCATTAAGATGGTTGACAATTTCCCAATTCTTCCTGGGAGAATGCAAGATTAAGATTCCAACGAATTAAAAATTAGAAAGGGAAAGCACTGTACTGGCCAACAATTCTACGAGTCAGTGCTGTTTCGCCCCTTGCTCTATCTCTTAATGGTTTTAGGAAAATTTGATATATTTTGATGATCTACAATGGAGAACATAAAGTATCCAGTGGTGAATACTAGAATTAGAGTATTTCTCATTACAATGAGTATGTCTTCAGTCAGAGAGAAAGAAATACTCATTTACATGGAAGATAATAAATTCATGAGAATCAGTATTTTAAGAGGTAACACAGGCTGCTCTAAGTATAATCCAGAAGGGTTCAAATGGTTAAAAAAGGTTCTTAGTAAGCAGAAATTCAAAATTTTAATCACAGAACTGATACTGGTTGCCATCTAGTAAATTCTGACTTTCTTGTGAATTTGTGAACAATGTGTGTATTCAAGTGACATCAATATGTGAAAAACATGAACAACTAGTACTTCCATGGGTACATACATACTTCTTGTGGTTGGTTCACTCTTGAGCTGGAAGAGTTGAGCTTCCACCTTAGAGAGCTGCTGCTGTAAAGTCTCCATTGTCTTTCTGTGCTCTTCTTGCAAATGTCGCACTTGATCTCTGAAGCTGTTTCGGAGGACCTCGTTCTGGGATGTTAGCTGACTTACTGTCTGAGCATGTTCAGACTTCAGCATCAGGTTCTCAGATTGTACTGAACACAACCTGAAGAATGAAAGGAACTTAATTCATATGTTGACTCAGCCTTTCTCAACTGGGTTCTGCAAAAGAATCCTGAGGACATCTAATAAACGTATGTATGAACCAACTTGTCGCCTATACATCTATAATGTACTGCTGTGTTAAAATCTAGATGACTAGCTGTCCTCTAGTTAGAAGTCTTTTTTTGTGTTCTACAGTTCAGATACAGAGCCTTGGTTCAGGGACTCTGTTGTGTGATTTAGGCAAGGAAATTTCTTAATGGTTCATCATAAATTAGGACTATATTTAGGGTATAACATATACTATCATAATTACCAAAATGCCTATCATCATCCTCAACATCTTCCTAGCTTATATAACATCTTTATTAAAATAATATTTTCTTTAAAGACATAATTTTTTTTAGTTGAATATGGGCACAATGCCTTTATTTTATTTATTTATGTGGTGCTGAGGATTGAACCCAGTGCCCCATGCATGCAAGACAAGCGCTCTACCACTGAGCCACAACCCCAGCCCTAAAATTATGCTTGTAATTAACCCATTTCTTCAGGTCATTTTATGTAGCAGCTTCCACAAATATAACATTATTCTTTTCTTTATTACCATGAAAACATGAAAAATAACACTTTCTATAAAGAGAGTCTTAAAGGAAAGTATCCATTTTTGAGTGAATTAATATAAAACTTAAATACAAAGACCTGGTTTACTGTAGCTGCTTCCAAATTTGAGTGTACATCAGAATTGTTGGAGTTCCTCTTAAGAATTCAGACATCTGGTTGTGGCTCAGCGGTAGAATACTCATGTACCACATGCAAGGTGCTGGGTTTGATCCTCAGCACCACATAAAAAAATAAATAAATAAAATGAAAGTATTGTGTTCAACTATAACTAAAAATAAATATTAAAAAAAAAAAAAAAGAATTCAGACGTCTAATTTTCATGCTACAGTCATTGAATCAGAATCTCCAGCAATAGCTCTAGGAATTGCCAACTTTTAGCAGTTTTTTCATGTAATCAGCATGACACTAGTTAGTAGACCTTACACTTTGGGAATAACTACTTTTAATGATTTACTTGTAGTTTTAAAGTTTTATATGTTTGGTTTTGGTTAAAAAATTTTTTCCTTTTGAGTTTTTTGTTTCTTTGGTATTGGGATTGAAACCAGGGGCACAAGAAAGTCAAGGAAGAATTGTTAGGAAGTCACAACTTTCTAAGAGAATAAAGAAACACTGAAGAGCTAGGCAAGGCTTCTAGCTTTCAGGCAGTATCAACGACACTTCTGAATTTACCCATGTGAAAACTAGATGAGCAAACCCCTTTCATATGGAATTGGGATGAATATGCTAGTGAAAGTTCACTTTCCTATCCCATTTGTTACTGGGATGTTACATTACCTGGGCTCTCTGGATAATGTATGTAACAGGCTAGCATAATTAGCACATTCCTCTGGAGCTGTTTTTCTAATTTCATATAGAAAAAGTATAAATATTCAAACATTTAAATAACAGAGACCATCAAAGAAAGTATTTTTGAAGGAGGAAGGCCAATTTTTAGTATTTAAAAGAATATATAGTAGCTACTCAAAATATTCAATGGATGATTAAATACTTTAGAAGCATCAATTATTAATTGTCCTTTGTGTTAGCAATACTGGAGACACATACACACACGTGTATTATATACATATATACATACACACTTATACACACACACACACACATTTTTTTTTTTTTTTTTTTTTTTTGA
>NW_026000020.1:1315752-1370679 GCF_001458135.2 Marmota marmota marmota
ATTTTTTTTTTTTTTTTTTGTGGTGGTGGTATTAGGGATTCAGGGGATTGAATTTAGGGGTATTTTACCACTGAGCTATACCCCCATATATTTTTATTTGTTATTTTGAGACAGAGTTTCACTAAGTTACCAACTCTAGCCTCAAATTTGCAATCCTCCTGTATCAGCCTCTTGAGTCGCTAGGATTACAGGTATGTGCCACTGTACCTGGCTAGCAATGCTTTTGCAATAACTTTTCTATAGTAAAGAAAAAATGCTGAAAATTTCTGTTGTAAATATCAAGTAAATGTAATTATTTATAAGCTAATCTAATGGAAACCCTGCTGATAGTAGTTAAAATGTTGGTAGATCTTCCCTGAAACTTTTGGTTTACGTGATTAACATATAAACTACATGTTAAAAAAAAAAGTGTAAGCCAAGAAATCACTTCCTTTCCTTTTTCAGGTTAGCATAAGATTATGTATATACTATAAACACAATTTTGGCAGGTAAAGTACCCTAAAACCCTTCAGGAAAGACACTCAAAAGAAGAATTCTTTCTCAGTGCCCTAAGATATAACAAGTATTACCACCAACTTCCTATTATAGGAGGTCAAAAGTTCTTCTTTGCAATAAACTATTTATTCTGCCTATATTCCTGAAGTCTAATAAAATATTGTAATGATTAATAAGATATGATAAGTTGAAAATAGAGTTGCAAAGGTGAGCTGCATTTTATTTTTTAGTTAGAAGCTGTTTAAATGTTTTCCTTTGGAAATGAAGAAAAATGCTTATAATTTGACACTTGGGGTGGAAAGTAGCATTTTCTTTCTTCTGAGGCATTAATTGTCTTTTGTGTTAACAGTATATATATATGTATATATATATATATATATACATATATACACACACACACACATATATACATACACATGTATGCATATATATACATATTATAATTTTGATATAATCCATGCAATATTCTATATAATATATATAATCCTTCCTCTTTTTTTGGTGGTACTGGGAATTGAACCCAAGGGCACTTTACTACTGAGCTATGTCCCCAGACCTTTCTATTTTTTAAAAAAATTTTCAGACAGGGTTTTGGTGGTACCAACTATATACTAGTAACTCTTTTTAATAACACTAATATTCTAAAAATGACAAATACAAAAACAATCCAAAGAGGGAGGCTTTATGGTAAATGAAACAAAGTTATTAAGCCTTTAGAAATGTCTACTTATTTTTAAATCTGTACTTATTCCAAGGAGCAACATATTAGTAGTTCTAACAAAGAAACACTGCTGACTGCTACAAATAGCATTAGCGCTACTAGCAATCTTACTTTTCTCGAAGTTCCGCCTCTTTGGATACTGTTTCTTGAAGCATCCTGTTGTGCCTCTCCAGAAGAGTATCATGCTCAGATTGCAATGTCTGAAGTTCAGCTACATTAATCTGTAAGTTACTTTGGCTTTCTTGTAATTTGATTTTCAGTTGATCAATTAACATTTCCATGTGTTCCCTAAAATAGAAATAAATAGTTATAAAACATGAAAGGAGTGAAACTCCCTTTTGTGGTTTCCAATATATTTTAATCATTTAATCTTTCCATGTCATACTCATTATTATGAATGATTCTAAAGCAAATATAATTATCGTAAGGATTCAAAGAATAGGATTAGATATAATAAAAGATGTTAGATTTTAAACCTCTGGTGCTATAAATTTACAAATAAGAAGTCTCTGAATTTTAAAAATTTATACAGTGGAATAGAACATTAAACATCATCAAAATAGCTTATTTATGTTATGAATTATGCCATTAGTTAAAAAATAACCTACATAGTTCTATATTAACCATTATGAGAACTATATTTAGACCAAGCTACAGTGAAAGACAAGACCTGAAGAAAAGCAGGTCTTTTTAGAGTTAGAATAAAATTTAGATGAAAACAAATATTTAAAATCCATAATTTTGACACCATCCACACAATATTCTATTCATTTTTTTTTTTGAGAGAGAGAGAGAGAGAATTTTAATATATATATATATATATATATATTTTTTTTTTAGTTTTCGGCGGACACAACATCTTTGTTTGTATGTGGTGCTGAGGATCGAACCCGGGCCGCACGCATGCCAGGCGAGCATGCTACCGCTTGAGCCACATCCCCAGCCCCTCTATTCACTTCTTTAAAAAAGATTTCTTTTTTGTAGATGGACACAATACCTTTATTTTATTGATTTATTTTTATGTGGTGCTGAGGACTGAACCCAGTGCCTCATATGTGTAAGGCAAAGTGTTCTATTAGTGAGCTACAACCCCAGTCCTATTCATTTCATTTTTTAAAAACATATTGACTGTATAAGAAAGTAGAAAAAATGTAAAACAATTATATTCAAATGGTTGGAACCCAATCTTCAGGCATGCTCAAAAATGGCTCTTGAAAATGGTGACACTTTTTCCTAAGGCATCAAAATTATATCTTGGAGAAAAGGCAGCCTTTTTTAACAAACGGTGCTCGGAAAACTATACAGCAATATGTAGAAACATGAAATTACACACCCACCCCCTCACCTTGCAGAAAACTCAAATCAAAATGGATCAAAGACTTAGGAATTAGACCAGAAACTTTACAACTAGAAGAAAACATAGGGTCAATACTCCATCATATTAGTGCAGGCACCAACTTTGTTAATAAGACCTCCAAAGTGCAATAAATAATACAAAGTGGAATGCCATCAAACTAAAAAGTTTCTGCACAGCAAAGAAAATGAATTAAGAACACGAAGAAAGAACCTACAGAATGGAAGAAAATCTTTGCCAGCTACTCCTCCTACAGGAGATTAATATCTAGAATATACAAAGAACTCAAAAAACTTAACATAATAAAAACTCAAAACAAATAACTCAATCAATAAATAGACAAAAGAACTAAATAGAAATGTCTCAAAAGAAGAAACACAAATGGCTAACAAATATATGAAAAATATATGTTCTAACATCTCTAGCAATCAGGAAAATGCAAATCAAAACCACACTAAGATTTCATCTCCTTCTAGTCAGAATGGCAATGGTCAAGAATGTCAACAACACATGCTCGTGAAGTTGTGGGGAAAAAGAAACATTTGTACATTGTTGGTGGAATTGCAGACTAGTACAACCACTCTGGAAAATAGTATGGAGATTCCTCAGTAAACTAGGGATGGAACCACCATATATGACCCAGCTATCCCACTCTCTGGTATTTTCCCCAAAGCTCTTTAAATATAGCATATTGCAGAGATATATTCACCTCAATGTTTACAGCAGTACAATTCATATTAGCTAACTTATGGAATCAACCCAGATGCCTCTCAGTAGATGGGATTAAGAAATTATGGTTTATATACACAATGGAGTTTTACTGAGCCATAAAAAGAATGATATTAGGCATTTGCTGGTAAATGGATGGAAATGGAGAATATCATGTTAAGTGAAACAGGCCAAACTCAGAAACTCAAAGGTTGAATGTTTTGTCTCAGATGTGGAAGCTACAGTAAAATAAAAGAAATGAAGGGGGAAAGATAGGACTATATAAAGAACCAATCAAGAGCTAGGGATATAGCTTAGTTGGCAAGTTTCAATCCCCAGCACCAAAAAAAAAAAAAAGAACCAATCAAGCCAGATGAGGTAGCGCACACCTGTAATCCCAGTGGCTCAGAGGGCTGAGGTTGAGGCAAGAGGATTGCAAGTTCAAAGCCAGCTTCAGCAAAAGTGAGGCACTAAGCAATTCAATGAGACCCTGTCTCTAAATAAAATACAAAACAGGGCTGGGGATGTGGCTCAGTGGTTGAGTGCTCCTGAATTCAATCCCTGGTACCTCCCCCCAAAAACTTAATCAAATATAAATTAATAGACTAGCAAAAGGAAGTCAAGTAGAGTAGAAGAAGGAGAATGAGAAAAGGGAGGGAGGATGAGAGGGAAAGGGGGAGGGAAAAGGAAGGGATCATGAACTGAAATCAATTTCTACTGCATGTATGAGTTTCTTGGAATGAACTGAACTACTATATTCAACCTCTATTAAGAGAAGATCAAATTTTAGTCAAAGTGATGCCAAATGTTTGTTAGTAATTGTTAGGTTGGTTTGAGGTGGCTAAGGGAACAAAGGACCAGGTGACCAACACATGCAAAAGAACCACCAATCAGGTGTCGACAGAACCACCTGTCAATCAGCCAGGTCTCCTGACCAATCCTGGATCTCTGCAAGCTCCCCCAACCAACCCAGTAGGACAAGGGACTCTAAAAACCTCCCTTTCCTGTCCCAAGCCCTTCCTTCCTGCCCTAAACCCAATAAAAATTCCAATCCGGCTGAGCCTGCGAGTCTTCTGGACCTGCTCTGTTGGATTGGAGGGTCTTGCCTGGGAACAAATATCAATAAAGCCTTGTTCAGCAGCCTTTTAATCTGCCTACTTTTGGTCACCGGTCCCTGACCTTACAGTAATAATATATATAAAATTCTATAGTTGAAAGAAATCAAAATACGATTTTCAACCTACTTGGTGAAGAACCTGTGTCTCGTGTTTTGTTTTTTTTTTTTTTTTTAAAGACTTTACCTTTCTTGTTTAGCTCCTTCACTTTCAGCCTGAGACACAGATTTGTTTTTCTGTTGCTTTAAAACGTTGTGAACTCTGACTTTGTAGCTCTCAAATTCAGAAGTTACAGCAGCTTGTTCTGCCTATGATATTTAAAAGAAAACATTTTCTATTTATAACATGATCCCATTTTCTTCCAGGTTAACAAACTAAGATGAAAATTTGTTTTTGAAAATGAATAGCTAAGATTCATTTTAGCCTCAATTAACTTCATAAAAAAGTACACTTCTGTTGGTCTTACACTTTTTTAAAGCCTTTCAAGGATATAATTTTGTCTAACAAGAAATTCTTAGATTTATTGACTACCCATAAACTTTGCAATACACTATTTGCTTTTGTAATTTTATAAAGTTTTTTTTACTTATAAGTTAAATTCTGCGTCATCCACTGAAGTGATTGGTAAACTTACACAACACTACTGCAAGATCATTTATATAAGAGCTGTACCTCTACAAAATTACTGTATCATTTCTAATTGTTTTGTATGTTGAAGACAAAAAGTTAGGTTCCTATGAACGAACACTCTATTAGAATGTCATTTTATAACTTGTAAGTCCTCAGATTCATAATACTTTTAAAATAAAAAGGTTTTACAAATAAGTGATTTTCTTTCATACATAAATTACACAACAAGATTTAAATGGAAACAATATGTGCTCATATTTTTCTTTTTGGCTTAGCAAAAATTGCTATTCAAATGATTCTTAAGGTGAGGATGCACTTTGGGGTAGAGTAGGCTGAGCCAAACCAAGAGCTCATTTAATTAAGTGCTCTTAACTGCAAACCAATGAAAAGGAGATCACAGCCCTGAGTAAACTGCTCACTAGCAGTTAATAAAATCCCCTTGGGAAGAGGCTTCTGTTATGAGGGATACACCTTTGCAGCACGGCTCTCTTCCTGAAGTGCAGCCACTCTCTGCTGGTATGCACTCATTGTGCGTTGGTGCTGCTCTGCAGAGGTCTTCAGGTGCTCGTGAAGTTTGTGTTTCTCAGATGTTACTTCAGCGAGTTGAATCTAAAAGGTAAAAGCTTTAAGCTTAGCTCTGGTAATTCATATCTTCACTGGTTAAAGATATTTTCCTTAAAACATGAACTTTGAGATAAGTATATATAAATGATAGAATTAAGTAGTGAAAAAATTTTAGGTATTATTTATTATTATTAAAAAAGTAAAGCAATATGAAAAGACCATTTATTATGCTAAGGTGATTTACTTTTTCTTAAACCAAAATTAATAAAGAAATCAATCCCCCAAATACCAGATTGCATATTTAACACTTCAAAACATTTTATACACCCACACACACAAATATATTTTAAACAAATATATAAAACTATTTCATGAATTGCTTTGTGTCAATGCAATATCATTCAGAGGATTCAGATGAGGTTTGAGGCTATATTTATTTTATTATGAACTATATTCTACATTTATTTTATTATGAACTATATTCTTCAAATGCATGAAAATAATCTGGCCTGAACTAAATGGTTTACCAGTTTTATACTACCTGATTTACTGCTTCTACTTCCTCAAAATGTTGAGAAATCCTTTTCAATATCCTTAGAAGGTAATTCCTTACAGGATAAATAAAATCCCTAGAAAATAACTCATTTCAATATGGAATTTTTTTTTTTTTTTTAAATCTTAAAAAGTACAAGGAACCTTACTTTATAGACTTCCACTTGCTGTTGACTGGCTTCCAGCTCACCCTTTAATGATGCTTGAAGTATTAAATGATCAGTTTCCTACAGAATGAGAATCTTGGTTAAATTAAAAAATGAAATTATTTATAAATAAACTATGAATACATATTAAAATGAAAAATGAATAAATTAACATACTGCCTGCTTTGAATCTGCTAGTTCCTTTTTTGTTTTCACAAGTAACTGCTTGATTTTGGTGTTTTTTTCTTCATACTGTTGCACTGAAGACTGTAGTGAAGCTAGCATGGGAAATAATTTCAGCAGAAAGAGATGAAACAGTTTTTAATGAGTGAATATAAATATGTCAATGATGAGTCTTTTCTTTGTATTAAGTTACCTTTGTATTAATTTGTTTGAGCTTTTTATTATGATATATTTCAAACATACTTGACAGTAGTAACTAAGGTACAGTAAACTCCAATGTACCATCATCCAACTGAACAATTACTAATACACCCAATCTTATCTCACCCAGACAAGGAGTCAGCAAAGTCACAGGCTATTTTTGTGAATATAGTTCTATTAGAACAGCAAGGCTCATTCATTCAAAACAGTCTATGGCTGCATTTGTGCTAAAACAGTGACTTGAGTAATCACCACAGAGACTGTGCAGCCCATAAAGCCTAAAATATTTACTATCCGGCTCTTTATGGAAAAAGTCTGTCAACCCCTGACCTATACCTTACCTACTCTCTGAATCCCCTCTGGATTACTTTAAAGCAAACCTGTTCATCTGTAAATATTCAGTGTATATCTCTAAAATAAAGGTCTATATTTGCTCTATCTCTAAAAGATAAGAAATCTACTTTAAATAAGTACCTCAAAAGAGAGTCTGTATATTTACAATTCTATCATATTAGAGGCACATTCCTACTTGATCATCTGTTTTTCTTATAGTAACTCGACGTTTTAAAAAAAAATTTAGCTGTAGATAGATACAATATCTTTTTTTTGTCTTTTATTTATTTATTTTTATGTGGTGCTGAGGATTGAACCCAGTGCTTCACGCGTGCGAGGCAAGTGCTTTACCACTGAACCACCCCAGCCTGCAGATGTTTTTTGTGAGAGGGACTGTCAGTAAAAGAGAGCACACTAAGGAGCCAATCAAATCATAATAAAGAAGAAACTTTGCTGCTTACAGAGGCAAAGAAGGAGCAAATATCAAGTAGGAATAAGTGGATTAATTGTGTAGACCACAAGGAGCCTCTGCAATGAGCAGGAAAAATCTGGCTGCAGTCTGTTATAAAATAAACCAAGACTATGTAACAGTGACTTTGTGGTCTCTGAAGCTTCAGAGATTTACAATTTGGTCATTTACAGAAAAAGTGTGCTTAACTCCTGATCTAGACTACTTACATGGACACTATGTGGTTGGACTGTTGAAAAATCATATAAGCAATGATTAACTGTACAAACTTAAATTCACACACATATATTACATTACTTGGCAAACAGGAACAGGAGTGTCTTAACTATACCTAATTCAGTTATTTCCTGGCAAATATTTATCCAGTTCTGAAAAGTATTTTATAAAGTCCAAATTACATATGAAGTCTTACAAAGTGCTCTAGGGGTTATAATAAGCAAGACAGCACTATTTAAAAGTTAGAAAGAAAAACAAAAGGTTACATAGCTCCACGTCTAAAGTTTATATTCACTTTATGTGAAACTCTGAGGGAGATTTCACAGAACAGGAAGCATTTAGGATTAGAATCAGGATTTTAGTATTAAATGCTTCCTGTTCTAGGAGGATAGGCATGAAAGAAATGAGGAAAATGAGGTCATGAAAAGAAGAATCACAGTAGATGAAATACACACTTGTGGAAAACATCATGTCTCCAGAAAGCTTACAGCCTTCTTTACAAGCTGTGAGAATAATGAGAATTAAACTGAAAAGTTAGAATGGGACCACATGATGAAGGGGTTTGAAATTAAGATGAACCTACCTTAATTTATAAGGCAGAGTGAACAAACTACATTAAATTTTTTTTTTTTAGTTGTAGATGATCACAATACCTTTGTTTTATTTATTTATGTGGTACTGAGGATTGAACTCAGTGCCCCACGCATGCGAAGCATGTGCTCTACAACTGAGCCACATCTCCAGCCCTTTTTGTTTTTTATTTTGAGACAGAGTCTCCCTAAGTTGCTGAAGTTGGACTTGAACTTCCTATTTCCCCGCCTCAGCCTCTCTGGTCCCTGGGATTACAGGTATGCAGCACTGCACCTGGCTGGAACACTATCTTAATGCTTCCTTTTCTGCTAAAAGTCCTTAGGCCAGCAATTCAAGGATTTCACTGACATGAGGTTGGTAACTTTTCCCAGATTCTCTTATCATCTAAATACTCCAACATAGCAGACTATCTTCCCCATCTTTGAAAGTGAACTGAATACTTCACCTAAGTATTCATATCCTTCATAAACAGAATAAAAAATACACATAAAATCTGAAAGAATGTTGTTTTACACGATGTGGTACCAGGAAAAGCTGTTTCTTCATAAGCTTGCTTTATTATTGTGGATACTATAAACCTTGTAACTGATGTTTCTGCCTTTCTTCTGGTTTCTAGGATGCTAAAAGTCAAATTTAAAGGAGACCTCTAGCAAAAGCACAGAAGATGTATACTTTATGTTTTAATCTTTTATCTGACTCAACTGTTGAGATCTATTTCAATGTTTTCTTTCATGCTAATCCCTCATCACTTATATCTAAAATTTTATTGTATGGTAATATCTTTGTAGCCACCTTAAATTATTTTATGGAAATTCTGCTTCTTGCTCTGAGTAACTGTTAACAGTCTAGACTTCCCTTCCTGTCATAAACTAGGAAATGAAACAAAATACATAAAAAAAAACTTTTCTGAATTCAGACAATGAGCAGTGCAGGACTGTGATCCCTGAGAGAAGGTAAACAAACATGGTAAACCCTGTTACTTGTCTTAACTCTGCACAGAAGCAGTTTCTGGACTGGTGCAGGGATGTGAATCTGAAATAGAGCTGGTCATCTGAAATGCAAAGAACTGCTGTGGAAAGAACAATAAACGGAGAGTTGTAATCTGGACAACTCTGAGGGATATAAATCAGATGAATCTCTGCCAGCCAGAGTGAAGAGACTTTGCAGTAGAACTTTGATGAGCACCACCTTAGTGGTAGGTTGAACCAGACCTATAACCAGACCTACACTCATCCTAAAGGACATGAAAAATAATTCATAAAAATACAAAACTTAAATACAAATAACTTGAATGTTGAAGTTTACATTTTTAAATGAACACAAAAATATCTAGCATTCAGCAATGAAAAAGTCACATCTAAATTTTTGTTTACAAAAAAGCAGAATAATGTTATTTACAGGAAGGAGGGAAGAAAAATGAATGAATTAATCAACAGAAATAAACAAGTGAAGTAAATACAGAAAGAGTGAAATTAGCAAAAAAGGGCATCAAAATAGTTATTAAATATGCTCAAGAATTTAAGGAAAACAAACATATAGAGAAGAGAGAAATGGAAACTATATTTTAAAAAATTGAAATTGTAGAAATGAAATATGCAAAATCTAAAGTAGACATATTGCTGAATGGGATTAACAAATACCATAGATCAGAGAATTTGAAGACACAGTGATAGAAACTATCCAAAAAGAAGTTCAGAAAGTACAAAAATCAAACAAGCAAGCAAGAAAACAAATAGAAGGAAAAAAAAAAAAAACCCGGAATAGAGTATCACTGACCTACAGAACTATATTAAGTGGTCTAAAATATCTAATTAGAGTCCTGGGGATGGGCTGGGGTAGTTTAGACAAAAAAAAAAAAAAAAAAAAAAAAAAAGGAAATAATGGCCAAAATGTACCAAACTTGAAAAAAATTTATAAAAACCCTATACATCCTAGAAGCTGAATAAACACAAGCAGGATACAAAAAGGGGAAAAAATATACCATAGAATTCTATACCCAGCAAAAGCATCTTTTGGAAATGAAGGCAGAGTAAAGACTTTTTCTAACAAACCAAAGCTGAAAGAATTAATTGACAGTAGCTTATGGGCTGCAAGATATAAGAAGCTATTCAGCAAAAGGAAAGTCATACCTAATGGAATTTGAATATACACAAAGGAACAAAGAACACCAGAAATGGCAAATATGTGGCTAAATACTGAAAAAATTCCTAAATTTTAATTTTTTTAAAAAATAGGAGTTGGTAAGCTTCTCCTAAGAGGTTGAATAATAAATAATATAGTATTGTCAGCCATTAATCTCTGTTTCATCTGTGCTGTTGACACACAATAACAGCCAGACACTATAAAAAAATTAACATGGCTTGTTTCAATAAAACTTTATTTATAAAAACAGGAAGCTGGCCTGTAGGCCATAGTGTGCTGACTTCTGCTTTAAAAAATAACTATTGGGGCTGGGGATATGGCTCAAGCGGTACCGCAATCGCCTGGCATGCGTGCAACCTGGGTTCGATCCTCAGCACCACATACAAAGATGTTGTGTCTGCCGAAAACTAAATTAATAAATATTAAAATAATTCTCTCTCTCTCTCTTTAAAAAAAAATAAATAAAATAAACTTAGAGTCAGTTGTCTTAAAAAAAAAATAACTATTATAGGAGCTGGGATTGTGGCTCAGCCGTAGAGTGCTCACCTAGCACACGGGAGGCACTGGGTTCGATCTTCAATAAAGGTATTGTGTCCAACTACAACTTAAAAAAAAGAAAAGAAAAGAAAAGTTTGAGATTAGCCTCATTAACTAAGTGAGGTCCTGTCTCAAAAAAAATAGATAAATAAAATTTAAAGAAGAAGATAACTATTACTGGGTATGGTGGCATGTGCCTGTAATCCCTGCAGCTCAGGAGGCTAAGGCAGGAGAATTGTGGGTTCAAAGCCAGCATCAGCAACTTAGCAATACCCTAAGCAGCTCAGTGACACCGGGTCTCTAAATAAAATATTTTAAAAAGGGCCAGGGATGTGGCTCAGTGTTAAATGCCTCTGGGTTTAATCCTTGATACCAAAAACAAAAAACAAATAAATAAACCCAAAACTATTTTCAAACAAAAATGACAATTCTGAATTGAATTAAAAGATGAATATAACATATTCATTCATGAGATGCAACTAAAGAATGCCTAAAGGGAAAATCATAGTTTTCAATGCTAACAACAGAAAATATTTTATGGAATCAGGTGTGGACCAGTTATTTCTGAGACAAGAAGACTGCAAGTTCGAGGCCAGCCTTGGCAACTTATTGAGACTCTGTCTCAAAACAAAAAATAAGAAGGACTGGGGATAAAGCTCAGTGGTAGAGTGCCTATGGGGTTCAATACTCAGTTAACTCCCACATTAGAAAAAATTATGGATAAAATGGATAGAATTACATTAAAAAGAAATGCTTCACTGTAAAGGTTCTGTGTTTGGGACTGGGGTCTCTGATGAATTCATGGCTGTGGCATGCTTAGCTGTTAGGAAAGTTTCTGTGCAAAGGTATGGAATGCCTAGCTGCTATAGCAATGCCCTATATGAGAAGGCTCTGTGCTACAGCCTTATCAGCCTAGACCTTGATCTCAAGCACACAGCTCCTGGGAATAAACTCTCTTGTTACAAGACAACCATAATGTTTCACCAAGCTCTGCTGAGCCTGAACCTGTCCACATAACAGTAACTTTTAAACAATGGACTTTCTTGAGAGAGATACAAAGCTCCTAACATTGCACATTGCAACTATAGTACGTAATATGCTGCATAATGTTGCTAACTCTGTAATCAGCCTAATGTCACAATGAACAATAATGTACTAATGCTGCCAGTGACCTAATGTAACCTATTGATATAAATAAAGCTGGCAGCTTGGGCAAGAGGCCTTCATGTCATTTTGCTATCCTGCCATTCTGCCACTTTGCCTCTGCACCTTGCTTCAGTCTCCTTTTGTTTTCTTTGCATTTCATTACTATTTAAATTTTCCTAATCTGTTGACAATCAGCAAATCTTGGACAAAGATTACTTGTATCTTCATATTATTCACATAACAAAAACTTTAAGAATAAACACTAGCATGCACTGTCAAGACACACAGTCAAGCACCAGCATGGACTGTAAAAACCTTAATGGCAAATGGTTTTACAGTCCTTCTGTTCCTAAACAATGGTTAGCACTATGTTAGACACACCCAGTAATGCCCCTTCCCCAAATCTGTTACAATGAAACAATTTTAACATAAAGTGAATTTCATTTTACTCACTCATCTCTTCTTGTAGGTTTTCTTGTTTCTGTTTTTGAATTTTTATTTCTTGCTCCAAATCCTCTATCTTGCTGTTTTTATTATTTAACTTTTGATTTAGTTCTTTCATCAAACGTTCATAATCGGCTATTTCCATATTCATCAATGTAGTTTGTTGGGCATCCTGCACATTTTATAAAAGATTCAGTTATTAATTTCACTTGTTAGATTGCTAACATGATGCCGTAGGAATTAACAGGTTGTTATGCTCTTCTACAATACAGAATAGTGTAAACAGTAATGAAGAAAATAGAAGTTGGATATTTCAGTTTCTAATTTCATAAAATCAAATATATATATATTTTAACAGCTTAACTCAATTTTCTTAGCTATATTGTATTTCATTAAAAAAACTTTCATTAACCATAATTAGTAATTCAAGTCTTGTGGGGACTCTTATTTATGAAATATTACTATTATTTTTTTGGTACTGAGGATTGGACTCAGAGGTGCTTAACCACTGAGCCACATCCCCAGCCCCTTTTTAATATTTTATTTAGAGACAGGGTCTCATTGAGTTGCTAAGTGCCTTGCTAAGTTGCTGAGGCTGGCTTTGAACTCGTGATCCTCCTCCTGAATGCTGGGATTATGGCTACGCACCACTGCAGCCAGCTGAAATATTAATATTTTAAGTGGCTCTTATAGTACTTTTCTTTTGACTTTAACTAAATCTTCATAGATCACATAACAATCACGTATAGAAAATGATATATCAAATCAAACTCTGATTAATTCATAAGCCCAGATTCTTTTGAAAAGACAGAGAAATGAATTAAAATTCCAATTTATTGGGGCTGACAATTTATGAGGGTTATTTTAGTACCATACACAACATTTAAAAATATTCCTTTTTGATATGTACAGAGTAGCTTCATAATATGAACAATGACATCAGTTTTCTTTTCTTTTTAGCAACATTTAAATTTTTTTTCGTAATTGTTGATAGATCTTTATTTAATTTATTTATATGTGGTGCTGAGAATCGAACCCAGTGCCTCACACATGCCAGGCAAGTGCACTACCACTGAGCCACAGTCCCGGCCCATGAAATCAGTTTTCAATCTTGGTGTTTTATTTTACCTTTTTAACCAGCTCTAGTTCTTGCATAGTTTTCTGAAGCTGTTTCTTTTCCTTTTGAAGTTGTACCTGAAGTTCTTCGAGTTCTTTTATAGTACTGGAATGTTCCTAAAATTAAAAATACCCCCCCCCCCCAAATCGATCAACATTAAAAAAACTACGTGTGTTAGGGGTTATAAAATAAATCTGATACACAAAGACTCAAAAAATTTGGTGACCTTTCAATATTTAAAGAATAAACATGCAAATATCACATCTTAGATTCTCAAAATTAGAGCTGGCATACATAAAGCAATTAATTAAAGACTCAATTGAGTTGTTTCCTTAAATGATATTTTGGTAAAAATATCATTATATATACGTGAATCATCTCACAGGACTGTTTTTACCTTTATCTTCTGTTCCTTCTGAAGTTTTTCCGTTTCCAATTCTTTGTCCACCATTGCTTTGGCTTTTTGGACTTCTAAAATCTGTAATTCTAATAACTTGGCATTAGACTGTAGTGTTTCAATACGAGCCAGGAAATCTTCATTATCAGAATTTAGTTTTTCACACTGGAATGACAAATGATTCATTTTTGTAAACATGCAAAAAATATATTCAAGGGAGGAAGAAAAGGTACATTAATAAGAATATTGGCATACTGTGAAAAATGAAAATTTCAAAATAAATCCCACAGGATGACAATGTTAAGTTTCAAAACCATCAGTGTTAATATTTATATGGCAAAATTTATAAAAGACCAGATGCATCTATAAAGTAAAAGATGAATATGAAAAACAACAGGAACAAAACAAATCCAGTGGGACTGAGATCAGAGCAATAAGTTATTGTTTTGTTAAATTAATCTCCTGATTCGGGGTGGGGGGAGAAATACTGTTCCTGATTGTATTTTAATTTTATTCAAAAAGTATTGGAGATTAAAATATATTAAAATTTTCATGTCTGAATTTACTCAATTTAAAATTACCTGAAAAGTTGAATTTCTTAATTGTTTAGTAAGATCTTCTACTTGATGTTCAAAATTACTAGCACGTTCTTTTTCCACATCCAACTGCTCTGATTGCTTATCATATTCTAATAAAAGATTCTTCAATAAAAGACAAAAATATTTAACTTTAGGTTATTATTATTCATTCAATAGGTCAGACTGTACAATCAATAAAGCCTGACGTAAAATGTATAAGTCCATTTGAGATGTTAAATATTTACATATAAAAATACGTCAATGAAAATGTAAATTTACATATAAAAATATGACAAGATTAATATTCTTAATATTTAAAGAGATCTTTAAAACCCCAAATTTAAAATTTATATATGAGCTTATTCATCTTTCATGAACCAGTTAACTGGAGATATATATATATAATTTTTTTTTTTTTTGTGCTGGGGACTGAACCCAGGGCCTTGTGCATGCAAGGCAAGCACTCTACCAACTAAGCTATATCCCAGCCTGCTCCTTTATATTTTAAGAGACTTTATAATCTAATCTAATAATTTCCTTCAGAGGAAGACCAGGTATACTAATTTAATAAAGTTCAATTTACCAATCTACACAAGTTACTTAAATTGCTTTTAAATTTAAAAAGTCTTTTGTATTAGAAGTCAGTCAAAGGATCAAGTCTTTTACCCTAGGTTAAAAAAAAAAATACTTTTCAAAAATCCTAATCCACCCAGAATTATTTTGGTGTGTGCAATAAAATAAAAAACTGATTAAATCCGCAATAGCTTTCTAATTCCTTCTTTTGGCACTGGGGATGAATCCATGGGTGTTCCACCACTGAGTCACATCCCTAGTTCTTCTTATTATTTTTAAAGAAAGAGTGAGAGAGACAGAGAGAGAGAGAGAGAGAGAGAGAGAGAGAGAGAGAGAGAGAATTTTTTTTAATATTTTATTTTTTAGTTTTCGGCGTACACAACATCTTTGTTTTTATGTGGTGCTGAGGATCGAACTTGGGCCGCACACATGCCAGGCAAGTGCGCTACCGCTTGAGCCACATCCCCAGCCCCAGTTCTTATTATTTTTGAGACAGGGTCTTGCTAAGTTGCTGAACTTGGCCTGTAACTTGGGATCTTTCTGCCTCAGCCTCTGAAGTAACTGGGATCATAGGCTTGTGCCACTGTGCCTGGTTACCAATTCTTCAGTAATTTCTTTTTCTTTGTTATCAGAGACACAACCAGAGATGCTTAACCCGTGAGGCATATCCCCAGCCTTTTTTTTTTTTTTTTTTAGAGACAGGATCTCACTAAGTTGCTTCGGGTCCCAACTAAATCTTTGAACTTGTGATACTCCTGCCTCTGAAATCGCTGAGATTACAGGCTTGTGCTACCATGCCTCGCAGTGATTTCTATTTTTAAGTTTTCCTGAGATAGTATAGCTTAGTTGGTGAAAGAACAGGTCTGGAATAGTTGGTAATATCCCAGCTCTGCTATGTTTTGGGACCCTGAAGTCTCTAACTTTTAGTCTGTGACCTTGAATCTCTATGCCTCAGATTCCTGACCTATAAACTGGTGAAGCTAATAACATACTTCTTGTGGTTGTTTTGAGAATTAAGCATACTAAGACATTTAGAAGACAGCCTGGCATAAAAGTATGTGTTGTTGTTGTATAGAAGTCTCTGTCTCTTCTGTTAATCTCATTCTCACATTAGAATTCTACCATATTTCTATAGCTTAATAGGAAAAAAATTTAGTGTGTAGAGGTCACTTCCCTTTTACATTTTCAGAAGAATTAACTAATCTTGCTAGTTTATTTTCCATTTAAAATTTGGAATAACTGTTATGATCCCCCCTCCAAACCCCCCCTCCTTTTTTTTAGAGAGAGAGAGAGAGAGAGAGAGAGAGAGAGAGAGAGAGAATTTCAATATTTATTTTTCAGTTTTCGGCGACACAACATCTTTGTTTGTATGTGGTGCTGAGGATCGAACCTGGGCCGCACACATGCCAGGGAAGCGCACTACCACTTGAGCCACATCCCAGCCCCGCTAGAATTCTTAATAAAATTGTTTTTGAATTTATAAACAATTTGAGAACTAGTATTTCAATAATATTCAGTTACCCTACATAAATTTTGAAGTTTTCTTTATTAAGTGCCCAAATGCTTATTAAAGTTCTCAAAATTTTATCTTTTATCTACTAAGGGATTTTCTCTTTTTATCAAATCCTACTGATTACTGCTCATTCACTTCTTCCTATTTACCTTTGTTTTGCTACATAGTCTGTATCATGTCTTTTTTCTGTTTGCCCATTATTGCCACTGGAATTTAAGTCCTAAGAGGGCAGGAGTTCAGGATTATTTGGTTGGTGGTAGTCTGTTTGGCTGACCACCATCAGGTCCAGAGCTTAGAATTCAGTCTAGGCATGTAAATATTTACTGAACAAATAAATACATGAAGAAATGTAATGACTTTTATATCGTACTTGGTAACTTTGTTGGATTTTATTTTTTGATTTTTATAATAGTGCTTTATTTTATTAAAGTAGATAAGTATATTACTTCCAAATAACAATGCTTTTATTTCTTGTTACTATTTGTGTTAAGCTTCACATTCATTCAACTTGGTTAGAACAATATTACATAGTTACAATAACAGCAACCTTCTCTTACTGGTTTTTATTAAGAAATCGCCAAACAGAATTTTACTTTCAAAAACAATAAAGGTACTACGTAAAGGCTAACCACACTACAATGTACAAAAAAAAAAAAAAAAAAAAGCCAGGGAAAAAGATTTACTAACAAGTACAAAAATACAAGATGATTATTTTATAGATAGGAACTTTACATTTCCAGTTCCTTCCTTCCTCCATCCCTCTCTCTCTTCCTTCTTCATTTTTGGTGATACTGGAGATTAAACCCAGGAACATTCTACAACTGAGCTTCATACCCAGGTCTTTTAATTTTTATTTTGAGACAGGGTCTTATTCACTTGCCAAGGCTGACCTCAAACTTGTGATGTTCTTGGGCTGGGGATATAGTTCAGTTGGTAGAGTGCCTGCCTTGCATGCACAAGGCCATGGGTTCAATCCCCAGCACCAAAAAACAAAACAAAACAAGACTTGTGATGCTCTATATGCGTGTGCCCCTGTACCTATCTTTCCATTTTTTTTTTTTTACTAGTTATGAATATAACTTGTTATTAAAATAACTATTTTACCTTATAGCTTTCTGCTCCTTGAATGAGATCTCTCATGGAAGTAGACAACTGATCCTTTTCTGAACGAACAGATTCGAGTTCTTCCCTCAAAGTCTGGGTCTATTTTAAATATACAGTAAATTAAGAGTAAAAACTCTAGATTTTCCAAAACCTAAGATTCTTGAATCTTGTGTTTTTTGAGTTGGCTTACCTCTTTTCTGCTGGAATCGAGTTCTTTCTTTGCTTTCACAGCAACTAATTTTATCTTACTTATTTTTTCCTCCTTCTCTTTGGATTCTTTTTCCAGATTCCCTAAAAACAGAAAATGAAAGGATTATATGTGAAGTACAAGGAAAAAACATCAAAATTATCTGATTTTTTTTTTTTTTTTTTTNGGGCCGCACGCATGCCAGGCGAGGGCGCTACCGCTTGAGCCACATCCCCAGTCCCTCCAGGCCTAATTTTTTTTTTTTTGTATTTTATTTAGAGACAGGGCCTCACTGAGTTACTTAATGCCTCACTTTTGCTGAGGCTGACTTTGAACTCTTGATCCTCCTGCCTTAGCTCCAAGCCACTGGTAATATACTTGTTCATTTTAACCCTAGAAACTGATTTTTATTTTGGAACATAAAATCTTCAGTTTGAAGTTAAAGTAGCTAAAACATCAATGTTACCATTAAGTGAAGGCTTAATCATTCATTATCTAAGTAATTTTCAGTTCTTAAAACACTACACTTTTTAATAATCTTGGATTTGGAGAGGTTAAGACTCCTGTAGTGTTGGATTTTCAGGAAATGCAGGTATGCTAGGATTTTTGGTGTTGGTTTTAAATTGGGACCAAGTAGAAAAGGTATCAGATGCAGTAAGTTTCTATGTACAGACCTCATCTTGGTTGGTGGATCTAAATTTCACAGCTAAACATGTAATATATTAGACCTAACCAATTTTGATCTTTCTCCTTAAGCTCTTTACTTTTCCTATATGAACTCTGGGGTTCAGGACTTTTTTTTTTTTTTTTAAATAGTTTTATTTAGTTGTTGACAGACCTTTAACTTATTTATTTATATGCGGTGCTGATAACCTAACCCAGTGCCACACAAATGCCAGTCAAGTGCACTACCGCTGAGCCCCAGCCCCAGCCTCAGCCTCTCAGGACTTTACTCTTTGAATATCTTTACTTATGATCTGAATTCCTGTCCTTACTTATTAATTAGTGTGTACCTGTGCCACACTGTGCAGCAAAGGCCAACTGCTCCACTTCTGCATTTCACTGCAATGCCATCTCACCTACTCTGGCATTAGAGCAGCAATTTTACCCTCTCCAGTGGATATTCCCCCAACAGTTTATAAACATGCAACAAGAAAAATCTCAAGACATCAAGATCAGGAACAAACAGTGAGGTAGTTACAAAGGTCAGGGGAGAGACTGCAATTAGATGAAACATGCTATTTTTCCGATTTAAAAAAACAACTCATTGCCCCTCTTTTATAGAAACACTCTTCAAAGAATTGTCTATATATGCTCTCCAAATTCTCTTCCTCCATTTTTTTCTTGAATCCACTGCAATCAATCTTAGACACTAGCACATCCTGAAACTCCTCTACGTTGTTTAGTCTAATGGTTAGTTTTCAGAGCTCATTTTACTTGACCCATCAGCAGAACCTGCTACGGATAACATTTCCCCACTTTTTTCACTTGCACTTGTCTTAACTTGCAAGAAATTTTATGTTCCAGGTTTGTTTGTTTGCTTTTTTAAACTCATTGGCTGCTCCTTCTCAATTTCCTTTGTTTTCAGCATTTAAAAATATGAAACTATCTATCTCTGGTCCTCATCTTTTTTCCATATTGCTGGGTGATTTGAACTCATGGCTTTTAATACCTACTATTTAATTACAAATTTTTATCTCCAGCCTAGTTCTTTCCCCTTAACTTCAGATTTACATAAGCATTCTGTAACTCCAGATTTACATAAGCATTCTATCTGACATTTTCACTTGAATTGGTATTTAAAGTTAGTCTAAAACTGAGCATCCCTCCATGCCCTGGTCACCCACAACAGAAAACTGAAGTTATTCTAAACTCTTTCAATTTCCCGGCTACCCCAATCTAATTGGTTATTAAATTAAGGAATCATAAGCATGTTATACAACACTTCTAAATCTTCAGTTTTAAATGGGAATAAAAGAGTTATTCCATGTAAACCATGTGGAATAAAAAGATTAGAATAAAGTCTCATTTCCTCTGCACATCACACTAGCATGTTCATGGTCAGGAACTTCCTGGTCTGATCCTTGACTCTGAAAATGTTAACATATGAACACCTCATGTTCCTTCTTGCTGCAATCCCTTCCTTTCTTCTTGTGTCGTATTTCCCTATCTTCAAGACCTAGTTGAAGGGCTGGGGTGGCTCAGTGGTAGAGCACTTGCCTAGCATGTGTGAGGCACTGGGTTCAATTCTCAGCACCTCATATAAATAAAGAAAATAAAAGTCCATCAACAACTAAAAAAATTTTTAAAAAAAGACCTAGTTGAAAATGCTTTTCTGATATTTTTCTTAACTTACAACAGGCAACTTCTTATGCTATCAACATTTTATCTTTGTCTGAACCTCAAACTATGGTAATTAGAGCTTCCCTAGACAGTGAGCTCTTTGAGAACATTGTCTATATGTTATTCACCTTTCTATTAACAATGTCTAGAGCAGGTGGACATTCAAATAATATCTGATCAATAAAAAATCCCCCAAATAATCATGTAACCATTTACAAATGGTGTCACATTAGTGTTTTGTTGGATTAAACATAAAGTGACAATTGAAAGGAAAAGCAAACAGATAGCTGGGGGCAATGGAGGTTAAAGGCAAAGATAGCTACATTATGTTTTTAACAATGCATTAATTAGCTACTTTATTTCCTGATCTATTCTAACCAGAATTTGTCTAATGGTGACAACATAGAAAAGCATAGTTACCTATTTTTTCTTCCAGCTCTTTTACTGAAGAGAGTTGATCATTATTTATAGAAGATGATTTCTCTATGGAATTCTAGATTTTACACGGGAAAATAAAACAAAAAAACAATAACAGAATTTATTTACTTTCCCATGATGAAAAAAAGCAAGTTGATTATCTGTGTTGACAAACCAGGTAACGCTAATGTTATGTATATGGCATTTACTTTGAGAACTAATAGTACTCAGAGATCAAATATATGTGTAATAAAGAAATGATCAAATGGTGATTATAGTTTATCATCTTTTACAACACAGTTTTAAAAGAAAACCTTAAAATTGTAGCCAAAGTGAAATAGTCTACTTTTTGCTCAATAGTGTTCTTTGAAAAAGATACTATGCATAAGAATGTAACTCAAATTTCTTCATGATCATAGTTTTGCTAGTGACTACACACTTTTGACCAAAATATTTTAAACCCCTAATCATTTAATCTTATATAAGTTCAAGGTTTTAAAATGATTACACCCCTCCAAAAAGATCAATGTAATAATAAACAGGATATATAACATCAACATATTTAAAGCATTTTTCAGAAATTTGCCACTTGAGCATTAATGCTAAAAAATTTACTTCTGACTTAAAAGTGGAAAAATTTTAATGTAAAATTTTCTAGAGTCTATGACCAGAACTAAGAATTTATTTGAATCAATAAAGTTCAAATAGTTAGTACCTTTAATAATGTCAACTCTGCTCTCACATCTTGCAATTCAGTTTCTTTTTGTTCTAGTAATGCCGTTAGGTTTTCATGTTCTGTTATACAAGATTTTTCATAATGGGTTTCATTTTTGCTATGTAATTTTTGAGATACTTCTTCAACCTGAATTAAAAGATTCTGATTTTCAAGTCTTGTTTTTTCATTAGCATTCTTCATTTCTAGAAGATCAAGTTGCAGTGCCTCTTTTTCTGACAAGATTTCTTCTAACTCTTTTCTTAAAAGAACTTTTTCTTGTTCATAGTCTCTTAGTAAAGACCTAAGTTCTTCACACTGAACAACATTCTCTTCTTGAAGGCACTTAATCTCTTTTTCTAACTCTAAAACCCTTTCATCACATTGAAAAATCAAGTTGTGTTTTTCTTCATTTATTTTTGTTAAGGATTCACCTATAGCTTGTAGGATATTCCCAACATCATCTTCTTCATTTTCTTCTAAAACCTTTGACCCTAATTGTTTCAGAAAACTATACAACTGGGTTTTGACAAATGACTTCTGGACTTGTTCATTTTCAAACAGTTTATTTAAATTTTCTCGCTCTACAACCATGACCTGAAGTTTCTTTTCTAATTCAGTAATATGTTCTTTTAAGATAAAATCTTCTTTTTGAGAATGAAGAGCTTCCAAATCCTTACTCAACTGGCTGTTTTCAGAGTTTAGTCTATTATTTTCCTCATGAAGAGCCTTTACTTCAGATGAAAACATTGCCCGGTCTTCAGAGAGGGTTTTCATTTGAACCATAAGTTTTTCTATTTTTTGGTCATTTTGATCCTTTTCTTTTAAAGTCTCATCTAGTCTTCCTGTTAACTCATTTACCCTTTGTTCTAGTTCACTGTTGTACTGGGCAGTTTGCTCAACTCTTTCCTTTAGTTCTATGGCTAAGCTCTCTTCTCTTTTACATTTTTTATGGAGACTATCTACTTCTTCATAGGATTTTTTAATTTTACTTATAAAATCATCTTTTTCCTCAGTAAGAGAACTTATCTTTGTTTCTAATTCTTGTAACATCGTATCTCTTTCACTGAGACTAACTAAGTACAATTCATTCTTTTCCTGAAGGCTTTTTATGGTATTTTCAAGTTCTGGTACTAATTCTTGTTGAGATAATAGCTTTTCATTTTCTCCCTGGATTCGATTCACAGTTTCAAGAAGAGCATCTTTTTCATTAAATGCGGTTCTAAGCTTCTGCTGAAGCTCATGAACATCAGATGCTTGCTGTTGTTTCATTGACTCAAACTCTTGACTTATTTTCCCAGCAGACTCCCCCAGTTCTGTTTGTAAAATTTCCATAATCTCTCGCAAACTCTCATAATTTAAGATTGCTTCTTGCTTTTCTTGTTGTAGGTTTTCACACTGTTCCCTAAGACCCTGTATTTCAAACATTAATGCTAATTTTTCTTTTTCCGAACCTGACAAAAACGTCTCATTTAGTTCTAACATTTCTTTTTGATGTTGTTCCTTAAGACTGTGTACTTCTTTGTTATGTTGTTCTTTAGTAAAGCAAAACTGTTTATTTAAATCTTCTAGCTCATATTTTAATTTTTCTATTACACACCCCTGTTCTTCTTTAGCTAATAGTAGTTCATTAATTTTAAACTCTAAGTCTTCTCTTTCATGAAAAAACTCATCCCTTATATGTTGGGCATCCATTTCAAGTTTTAATTTAAGATTATTCATATAAGTTACCTCATCTTTTAAGATACTATGTTGAGATTCAAGTTCTTTTAAGGAATCTTCTAATTGTTTTACTTTTTCATTTACTACTTGTTCTACTAAAGTACCTTCTTGTAAAAGCATAGAACACATTTGATTGTCTTGGTTAACATTTAAGTTTTCCAATTCACATTTCTCTTGACTACTCTTCTCAGTTGCCTCCCATTGTTTTACTAAGTTTTCATTTAGCTTGTTTAACTTGTTTATTTCTGTTTCATGTTCTTTAGTTGATGTTTCAATTTGGCACATCAATTTCCTTACTTCTTCTTTGTGGGTAGCTTTCAAAAGCGAAAGTTCTTCTTGTAAACTATTAATATCTTTTTGGTAATGCTGAGAATTTTCCTCAATGACTTTTTGCAGATGAGTAATCTCTTGGTTTTTTTCATCAGTGGTAGCTTCTAACTGCTTTTGCAGATATGAAATTTGCTCCTCAAAGGCTGACCTAATTTTTGGAATTTCTTCTTGTAATTTTTTAACAGTATCTTCAGATTCACTGTGAAATTTGAGCTGTTCTGAGAGCTCTAA
Organism: Marmota marmota marmota; assembly: GCF_001458135.2. Classification (NCBI taxonomy): domain Eukaryota; kingdom Metazoa; phylum Chordata; class Mammalia; order Rodentia; family Sciuridae; genus Marmota; species Marmota marmota. Next base: position 1,339,524 of record NW_026000020.1, read on the forward strand.
TTGTTTATTCATTGCTTCTTCCAGTTTCTCTTGTAAGCCAGCTTTATCTTCACTGTGTTTGGAATGCACTACCATCAATTCATTTTTCAAATCTTCAATTTCTTTAACATAGTTTCTATGTGATTGTTCCACTTCCTTGTGCAAATCTTCCATCTTAGTTACAGAATTCTGTTATGAAAATAAAACAAATAAATCAAGTAAGACAAAAGAAACCCGTACCCTGAAGAAAGATATTGACACTGGCCAATAGAGCAAAGTAAATGAAGGGAAATATACTACAGAAATATGATACTGAGATTCCAACAGTTTTCCTTAGGCTCTATCTACTTTAAGTAGAACAACTAAGATCAGCAATATTAAAACTATTAAAGTAATACCTAACAACTAGTAAATCTCTGAATTTAATTTTCTTTTAAAAAAGTGACAAATCATATAAGTTGTATAAGGCATAGAACTTCAACCTGAGTAGATTACCTAATAGGCAAGAAAGTAGAAATATGATACTGAATATCCTAGAACTGAATACATAACAGTATTTAGAGTTGTGTGAAAAAATGAACTTATTTTCATTTTTCTTGACATTATAAGTATTAAAAGAAGATGTAACAAGTAAATGTTAGCTTTAGCTTTGTATAACTGAATGACTGCATTTACTTTATTTTTTCTTTTTGTTTTAATCTTTCTTTTTTCATAAGACTGGATTAGATTTTTTTTTTCTTTTCTTTTTTTGTACCAGGGATTGAACCAGGTGCACTTAACTACTTAGCCACATCCCCAGCCCGTTTTTTATTTTGAGACGAAGTCTTGCTAAATTGCTTAGGGCCTCCCTAAATTGTTGAGGCTAGCTTTAAACTTGGTATCCTCCTGCCTCAGCCTCTTGAACGGCTGGGATCATAGACATATGCCACCAAAACTGGCAATTAGATGCTTTTAAAGGGTTTAGTTAGCTAAAAAATTCATGCCTACTCTATGTTAATAAAAAATAAAAGAACATTAAATATTGTCTTACCTCAACCTCTTGTTTCATTTTAGTATTTTCTTTCTTCAGAGAAAGACACTGTTGTTCAGTCTCTGCTTTATCCAGAAGAATAGCATCCAGACGCTCAGTCAATGCCTGTTTTGGAATAGAAGGATTTGTTTGCCTGGGGTTAAAAAAATGGTGGTCTGGGCTGTGGTTGTGCATCAGTGGTAGAGCACCTGCTTAGCACGTGTGAGAGAGGCACTGTGTTCAATCCTTAGTACTACATAAAAATTAAGTAAAATAAAGGTATTGTGTCCATCTACAACTAAAAATAAATAAACGTTATAAAAAATGGTAGACTGACCACAGGCATAGTTATCACATCTTTCCCAATCCATGTTAAAGGGAAAATAAAAGATTCAAAAAGGTATAAACATAAGAACAAAGAGAAAAGGAGAAAAGATATAGGAATATGAGAACTTCAACACATTTTTTGGAAAACTTAAAGTGTTCAGAAAGATATAAAAACTGAAAAATCAAGTCAGAAATTGGAAAAAGATATTCAAAACATGCATAATCAAGAATATCTCTATGTAAAATATATAAAAAATTCTACAAATCAATAAAAAAAGGCTCACTTGTCCATGAAAAAAAATGGACGTTGGATAAAAAATGAGTGACTCCTTTCAGGATCACCATGACCTTTCATTTTACACTTATTTAATTGGCAAAAATAAAATGTAAGACAAAACCTAGTGCTGAAGAGGATATGGATCTATCGGATCCTGGGTATGTTATTGGTAGAAGTGAAAGTTATTTCAAATACTATAAACTGTTTGACATAATCTCCTACAGCTGAACATTCATGAAACTTTTTTTTGGGTGGGTACGGGGATTGAACTAAGGAGCACTCATCCACTGAGCCACATCCCCAGCCCTATTTTGTATTTTATTTAGAGACAGGGTCTTACTGAGTTGCTTAGGGCCTCGCTTTTGCTGAGGCCGGCTTTGAACTTGCTATATCCTCCTATCTCAGCCTCCTGAGCCACTGGGATTACAGGTGTGGACCAATGTGCCCAGCTAGGATAATGGCTACCTTGGGTATGAGAAACTGGAGGGGTAGCATAGGATAGTAGGGGACTACTTGGGAAGATGTATGTTATTTTCAAGATACTAGATTTTCTTTTTGGTTCACAAGTGATCAAAATATTTCAACCTGAAGGAAACAGAAAATGCAAAAGCAGAGGTAAACTTTAAGACAGCATGAATTTATTTCCTCAGAAAAACAGAACATGTTAAATTTTCAAATAAGATGTATAAATTTTCAGATATCAAGAATGAGCTCTTCCAAATTAAACATTCAAACCCCCAAATAGAAATTTCAATATAATTGTGGAAAATTAAAAGTCAATGACATTTCTCAGACAAAATGGAAAACTGGAATGAAAATATAATTCTAGATTAGCATTCCAAAAAGTTCTGTGGCATTTTCTGTAGACTGTCTCATTTAACCTCTATGATCAACTATTTTTTCCTTATCTGTCTTTTTTATAGATACCATAAAGGTTAAAACCTTAAACCTCAGGCCTCCCCAGTTGATAAGATAAAGATGCAGGAGCACAGAGATGAAGGAATTGGTTCTGATGACAACACCATTAGGAGACTGAACCAACTCTAGGACTGCCTCCCTTTGAACTCCTTATGTGAAAGAATATTAATTAAAGGCATTTTTAAATGCACCTCCAATGCACTCATTCTTAAGAAGCTATAGAAAGATGTGCTCTATCAAAATGAGATGGTTAACTGAGAAAGTGAATGATGAGAGACCCTAGCAAATGGGGGCCTGATGGAGGAAAGCAGTGTAGAAGTTCACAGGATCATCACCAAAGCCAGTTCCAGGAAAAATGTGTAGCAGACCTAGAAAACAAGCAGACCAAACAAGTATATGAAGACAGAAGGCAGGAGAGAGCCATGCAAATGGAGAGAAAGCTGAAGTAAAGCTGAAGTAACCACAAGTCTTTGTAACTGATACATGTAGAGGATAAAGGAAATCGCAAAGTTAAGGCATAAGTCAAAAAGCACAAAGCCCAGTGGTGCTGCTGACCCACCCAGAGGAGGAGATTTGGTCATGTTACACTTGAGAGGATGACAAGTGAAATGTGTGAGGGTTTTTTCCCTAGGCAGCTAGAAATATAACTTCAGATATGGGTCAGTAGGCACATCTAATGATGTAGATCTACCTACAGATTACACGTATCTTTAGAACAATGAAATTCTGAGCATGGCCAGGTTTTCTGAGAGGAGCAGGGAGGAATAGGGCAAAGACTGAGGTATTTAAGAAGTATGTGGGAAGAAAAGGGGAGAAAATATTCATTTCAGATAGAGATCTAGAGGTCATTAGCCCTATTTTTTTTTTTTTTTTTTTTGTTAATCAGAGTGGTAAAAACTTAACCAAGTCCAGAGAGGAAGTGGTAGACAGAATGCCAGATAGCCTCTAGCAAACTGACATCCCTCAAGGAAATTCTATTTATCATCTGACATTTCCTTTTGGTAAATAAAAATTGAAGCAATATTCACAATTGTTTCATTACCTTAATAATATCATCAGTTCCTCCATCAACAGGTTTTGATTTGAATTCTTCAACTTCTTTTTCCAATTCTAAATAATTTGAAAAAATTTTCCAGTTCAGAAAATAATCACTAAATTGATAAGTACATTCTTTAAAAAAAAAAAAAAAAACCCTCCATAACCTATAAATTTGAATATATTTAAGAAGCAGACACTTTGAGAAATATTGACTCACATAATAGCATCATCTTTTCTTTTCCTTTTAATATGGAAAACTTAAGATAAAAAAGTAGAGAAAATAGTATGATTAATCTGTATATACCCATCATCCTGCTTTAGTGATTATCACACTGACAATATTTCATGCTTAATAGCACTCACTTCCTCCTTCCCCCCTTACCTATTATAAAATTTGAGACAGGGTCTCACTATATCGCCCAAGCTAGTCTCAAACTCCTGGGCTCAAGCGATTCTCCCTTGTCAGCCTCCAAAGTAACTGGGACTATAGGCATGCACCACTGTACCTGGCCATCCTGATAATTTTGAAACAAATCCTAGACATATTATTTCAGTTATAAATACTTCTTACTGTATAATTTTAAAGCAAGAACTCATATTAAACCTCATATTAAACAAAAAAACTTGGCTCTGGAGCCTAGAACATCATTTTCAAATAAATTACTCTCTTAATCATAAGCAGATTCAAATTCTAAAACATAATTTGACTTCCTGATAGAAAATAAGTCTTGGCTTTTTTCTTTTTAGATTGGGCAGTGAACATTTTTAAGTCATCTAAAATTCAAGACTTCAGCCACTTAAGCTATTAGCATTAATTTCCTTTTGAAATAAAAATTAAACAGAATAGAAAAATCAACCAATCCCAGCAAACGTATACATTTCAGATTTCCAGGAATTTATTACTTAAGGACATTGACTATGTCTCTGGGCTTACCACTTTGTATCTCTAACATTTTAACTGACTCTTCTAGAAAACACACTTAACTCAGAGGAATCTACAATCCACATGAAGGAAAAAAAAATGCTTAACTTTACAAAATTAAAAATAGTCCTCCCTAACTTTAACAATTCAAAGATAACTGTAATTTAGACATGCAAATATTAAAAAAAAAACAATAACAAAACGAAACAAAACACAAAAAGAGGTAAGTGTTGTTAAGTAGTGAGATTCTACAAGTGACTAAGATGCATTTGGAATCATGAAAACTAAAAATGGGCCAATGTACTATTTAAACTACCATTTTGGGCTGGGATTGTGGCTTAGCAGTAGAGCGCTCGCCTAGCATGGGCGGACCTGGGTTCGATCCTCAGCACCACATAAAAATAAAGGCATTGTGTTGTGTCCATCTATACCTAAAAAATAAATATTAAAAAGTAAAAATAAAAAAAACTACCATTTTTAACCAAGATAAATATTTTCAACCTAATACCTGTACACCTTGACTTAGCTTTCTGTAACAGCATCATTTGCTTCTTGGCAAACTTGATGAGATCTTCCTTGGGCAATGTTTCCAGCTGAAAGGTGTAACAACTTGTTATCACATTTCCAGAATGTCACACAAAAAACCATAATGTCTGCTTAAAAATAAAAACATTCTACTGACTAAACCTTTAAGCCAATCAAACACCATATTTTATTCCACATTTTTTAAAGTAGATGCTACTTCAACTCAAGAATCAGTTATTAGCAAAAAGAACACTTAACTTCTTACACAGATTATTGTGACAGAGGTTCTAGATTTTGATTTCTTAAACTGTACAATTAGGGATTGGAACTAATACTTCTTAAAATTCCTAAAGAGCTGTAAAATTCTATGCCAAGCTGAAAGAAGTCTCTGGTCATATGAAAATTTATAACTACAGCAACAAGATACATCAGGAAACTTTTCAGCTTTAACTAAAAAATTGGGCTTTCACAACTTTTGAAAATTACTTAACCTCTGTGGATTCTCATTTGTAAAATAAGAATAATAACAGTACTATCTCATGGTTATCATGAAGCTTAAATAAAGAAACCCAGTGCTTAGGCAAGGGCCTGAAACTTGGCATGCAAACAATAAATCTTGGCAATAAATCACTATCATCTGAAATCATTGAATGTTAAATATTGTAAGGGGCCATAAAAATGATCTAACTCAACTCTCTCTTTTCACAACATAGGAACTAGAGCCCCTTGTTTCCTACCCTAACTCAATGTTTTTTTCCACTGCATCACTATAGAAATCTTTATAAATCAGACTGCTTCATTTAATGTTTGAAAAACTGCAGGATCTCTTAGCAGTGCAAACCAGGAGCAGGAAGTAAACAAGAACGGGTTTCTCCATCAGGAAATCAAGGTTGGGGGGAGTAGGAGAGAGAGGACAGAGAAGCGGAAAATAGATGAGTAACTGTCAATTAAAATTGAAATGCCTTGAAGAGGTCCTTTCTTTTAAATAGGCCTCCCTCTCCCACATCAAAGTTTTTCTAATCCATCACCCTTCCACTCTGGAGCGAGCCTGCTGGTCAAACACTCTCTTCACCTTAGACTTCCCGGTCCCAGGGGTGGCTGCTGAGGCCACCCCATCTTGAACAGGATCCTACAAAATAAAATCAAACCCAGGTGTCAAAGGAACTCTTTTGCTGATCCCAGGCTTAGCGCGTGAACCCCGCCGGTCGGGAACCCCGCGCGGGGGACAGCCCTCAGGTGGGAACCCCAACAGCGGGGTGCTGGGGCGGGTCTCCGCTGGCGGGGATCTCACCAGCCGGGCTCCAAGGGACAGGTAACCCAGGGCAGAGTAAGGGAAGGCGGCGGCGTAACCCTCCCGGGCTCCCACCCTCGTCCCAGTCGTGGCGCGGGAGGCTCGGCGGCGGGAAGACGGACCCTGCCAGGCCGCCCGGCTAGGTTACCTCCATCGCCTCCGGACGGCACCACGGCCACCGCCGCCGGGCTTCCGACTGCGGCCGCCTCTGACGTAGCCTCGGCTGCGGGTCAAAGGTCGCGCTCTTCGGGGCGGCCCCGCCTCCAGCGTCTCCCAGGCGACACCTCAGCAGTGCTTCCGCTTCCGCCTCTCCGCTCCGGAGGCTGTTCCCTGGGCTCCGCAGCCGGGTCTGGGGCCAGCGTGGCCGACTAAACCGAGGTGCCGTCGGGTGTGCGCTTCACTCGGCTGGGTCCCGGGCCTGCGGGTCGCGAACTCGGTAGGTCTGAGTTCTGTGACTCCTTTCTGTTGGTGATGGGGTCCGTGCGAGGGGAGATTACCAGAAGAAAGCCTGGGACCCCACTTCACAGGCACCCCACTAAGATTTGCTTGTGGGATCACCCGAGCTCCTACTGTGCCCCCCACAAGCCTTCCTGCTTAACTACTGAAGAGTTTGCTGTCATCCTGACCTTCCATTAGCGTTTCCCATTACACTGCAATTAATAAGGTCACCTGGAACAACGACTCATTTCCCTGTGGTTTGAAATGGCCGAAAGAATGCCAAGAGGCAGCGCACAAATAAATGGTAGCTGAATCTATCAGCTAAAGGAAGTGTCAACTAGAAGAGAGAATGACCACTGGAGGCTTTAGGATGCTCTCTCTATCATCTACTCTTCCTCTTCTAACAGTGTGTAGCAGCCCTAGTGTTTGGTTAGTTCAGGGATGACATACTACAGTGTATACAAGCAGTGAGGTTTGGGGCTTCTGTTTAATGTTTTGACTTAGTGATGATTTTTTTTTTTTTTTTTTTTTTTTTACTTTGGGTATAATTGAAGAAACATACATCTCTGATTCCTGCTGGCAGATTTGCCACCATAATAGAAAGTAGCCGGAGGACAAAATTGATAGGAGGAAAAAGACAGGGCCGAGACCATCACATTGAGTCAATAATTCCTTTTACTAAGTGAGACAATGGGCTTCAGGGTTTGCTGTTACTTGTAACAGTGTACAAAATATTTGGGGAAGGATTTTTCCAAAGTGGGGGAAAAAATCTCTCAATAATGAGATGGCTTGAGAAAATGACCATAAAGTTGGACTTTGTGCAGTGTGTAAGATGAGTAACTTCCTTATGAGACTAGAAAAATAATCTCAAAACCATAATTTGGAAAACTGACTCCTAAGAGTTGCAAAAATTTTTAATGTTTTCATGGTAGCAAAAGCTATTAAAGAAGAGTGAATAAATTGTTTGGCAGAAAGTATTCAGTAGCCTTAGGGAAAAATTGGAATTTGTTCTCCCTTTATCTGCACAAGTATGTTGCCTTTTATGTAGTAGGCACTACCTGAATACTTAATTTAATCTATTAACTATTTGACATAGAAAAAAATCAGAAGAACAGAATTCTGACTCTTCCATTGACACGGGATAAAGAAGTACAAGTATATGACCTAGAGGTTCCTATATCCAGACATAGGAAAAACAACAAAACAGCAGTACCTAGAATCAACTGAAAGGGCCCTCCCACAAGGTCACTTACCTTCCCTCCTGCCTATGAATCCTTCCTGACCTCTTAGTTGAGTTTGAGTTTTCCATTCCCAAAAGAAACCAGGTAGGATGGTCACTTAGATGTCTTTCCAACGGAGTCATAAAAATTTGAGTCCCTTACTTGTCAAGTTCTCCTGCATATTGGTGCAAATGGGCTTATATTCCCTTTTCAGATAGACCTCTGCCCAAATCTAAATTACTTTTTTTGTATCTTTATTTTATTTATTTTTATGTAGTGCTGAGGATCGAACCAAGCACCTTGCATGTGCTAGGCAAGCACTCTACCACTGAGCCACAACCCCAGCTCCCTAAATCACTTTTTAAAGCAGAAGAACAGAGAGAATAGAGGAGGAAGGAGGAATCCATGGGGCAGAAAGAAAGAGCGGCTTCATATCAGTAAACAAGACATGTTACATTTTTTTTTAGAGCTGAGTGGTGACTGTTTGGGGACCAACCAAATAAGCTTCTAATGTCCATGACCTGTTAAAATCTCTATTATCCTCATTTGTAATACCATATATTTTAGTTGTACAACATCCTGAATAGTTCACATAAAAATCTGAAGGTTTCTCTGCTTGGAAAAATGTACAAAAATGTGAGAATTCCGGGCAGAATTGGTTTTAACAATGTGTATCCTGTGACCTTGCTAAACTCACTTATTAGTTGTAGGACATTTTTGTGGGAGATTTTTCTCTTGGATTTTCTTTTTTACCATCATACCTGGTTTCTTGTGGAGATCAAAAACTGATTCAACTGACAGAAAGGGTCAGAATGGAGGAAGGAAGCCAAAGTGATCTTGTGGGAGGGCCCTATCAGTTGACTCAGTGTCCTGTTGCTTTGTAGATTTTCCTGTATCTGAAGGTTATTATTGTTAATCATGTAATCTGTGAAGAAGGACAATTGTACTTATTCCTTTTCAATAGGGATGTCTTTTTTTATAGCATAGGCTTACACTTCCAGTACTGTGTTGAATGGGAGGGTAAGCGTACATTCTTGCCTTGATCTAATCTCTGGAGAAAAGCAGTCTTTCACCGTTGATTATGTTAGTTGTAGGGTTTTGTGTGTGTGTGTGTGTGTGCGCGCGCCCTTTTATGAACCCCATGAATCTTCAATTTAAGCACCCTTATGTCTTTCATGAAAATTAAGTGCAGGAATGGTGAAAAATGTTTTGCTCAGTCTACACTCCTGAAAATGCTTCTATTTTTATCATACTCCCTTTGAAGCACTATGTGACTTACTCCTACTTTTTGTACTCTTAGGTGATGTTCTCATTATATATAAGTCTTTTTTTTTTGGTATCAGGGATTAAACCCAAGGGTGTTCAACCACAGAACCATATCTCCAGCCCCCTCCTTTTAAATTTTGATACAGGGTCTTGTTAAGTTGCTTAGGGCCTCACTAAGTTATTGAGGCTGGCTTTGAACTTGCAGTTCTCTTGCCTCAGCCTCCTGAGCCATTGGGATTACAGAATGAGCCACCATGCCCATCTACACATGAGTCTTTTAAGTGTCATTCTAAAAGTTTTGGTCTTATATAGACCCCTTGCTCCACTGTGGTAACATGGCCAGGGAGATGGCCATATCCTTTCATTTATCTGTCTGTCTACCCATTCATCCAGCCATAGCTATCTATTTGGTTTGTGTTTTTATATTCATATACACATGCGAATAGTTCATAGGTAATGGAATTCCATTAAGAGATGTACAAAATCTGTCATCTTATGATGTTGGCAGTGATTGATGATCATTTCTTGGATCCATTAATTCATTAGGAGTTACAAACATGTACACCCATGTGTATTCATCATATAACTTCAGTAATTGACAGCATGTGACCATGCTTGTTTTGCTTCTATCCATATCTACTACTCCTCTAATTTTCCATATTATTTTGAAATAAGCCTAAGAAATTATTCACGTACACATAGAAAAGTAGAACAACAGCATTGTCACACAAATAATGGTAAGGTTATTTCGTTGTTGTTCTTCAGTACTGGAGATTGATTGAAGTCAGGGCTATGCCAGGTAGCATTTTATCCCTGAGCTACATCTGCAGCCCTTTTTAAAAATTTTGAGACATGACTTCAGTAAATTGCCATTTTTGCCTTGAACTTGTAATCCTCATGCTTCAACCTCTTGAGTAGCAAATAACAGTGAATTCTTAATATTACTACATACCAAATCAGTGTTTATATTTGCCAGATTTTCTTAACACATTTTTAGAGTTGATTATTATTATTATTTATTAATTTTTTTTTTTTTTTTTGGATACTGGAGACTGAACTCAGGGGCATTTAACCACTGAGCCACATCCCCAGCCCTTTTTATATTTTATTTAGAGACAGGATCTTGCTAAGTTGCTGAGGTTGGCTTTGAACTCACAATCCTTCTGCCTCAGCCTCTCGAGCCACTGGGATTACAGTTGTGCATCATGGGTGCCTGGCAGAGTTGGTTGTTTGATTCAGATTTTAAGAAGGCCTGTACATTGCAATTGAATTCACCTAAGTCTTCAATCAGAAGGTTCCCCCTCTGTCTACTTTTCCTTGCAGTTCTTAAAGCCATTGAGTCATTTTTCCTGAAGAGTTTCTTACAGTTGGGTTTTGCTGATTGAATCCCTGTGTTCTCATTTATCATTCTCTTTGTCTATGTTTTCTATAAATTACTAGTTAAATTTAAAGATTTGATCAAACTCTGGTTTGTATTTTTATATGCATACACACATGTGAATAGTTCATAGGTAATGTAATTCCATTAAGAGATGTACAAAATCTGTCCAATCTTGTGATGTTGGCAGTGATTGATGATCATTTCTTGGATCCATTAATACATTAGGAGTTAAAAAATGGTGATATTATGATTCTATTGTTGTTTATTAGCTGAGGTACTGTTTTGATTATTTATTTTTAATTTTTAATTAATTTTTAAAAAGTAAATGATGGCAGAATGCATTACAATTCTTATTACATATATACAGCACAATTTTTCATATCTCTGGTTGTATATAAAATATGTTGACAACAATTCGTGTCTTCATACTTGTACTTTGAATAATGATGTCTATCACATTCCACCATCCTTGCTAATCCCCTGCCCCCTCTCTTTCCCTCCCAGCCCTCTTCCCTATGTAGAATTCATCTATTCCTCCCATGCTCCCTCTCCCTACCCTACTATGAGTCATTCTCCTTATATCAGAGAAAACACTTGGCATTTGTGGGATTGGCTAACTTCACTTAGCATTATCTTCTCTAGTGCCATCCATTTACCTGCAAATGCCATGATTTTTTTTTTAAAGAGAGAGAGAGAGAGAGAGAGAGAATTTTTTAATATTTATTTTTTTTTTTAGTTTTCGGCAGACACAACATCTTTATTTGTATGTGGTGCTGAGGATCGAACCCAGGCCACATGCACGCCAGGAGAGCGCGCTACTGCTTGAGCCACATCCCTAGCCCAGTGCCATGATTTTATTCTCTTTATTGCTGAGTAATATTCCATTGTGTATATATGCTACATTTTTTTAATCCATTCATCTACTGAAGGGCATCTAGGTTGGTTCCACAGTTTAGCTATTGTGAATTGTGCTGCTGTAAACATTGATGTGGCTGTGTCCCTGTAGGATGCTGTTTTTAAATCCTTGGGTATAGTCCAAGGAGAGGGATAGCTGGGTCAAATGGTGGTTCCATTCCCAGATTTCCAAGGAATCTCCATCTGCTTTCCATATTGGCTGCACCAATTTGCAGTCCCACCAGCAGTGTATGAGTGCATCTTTTCCCCCACATTCTCGCCAACACTTATTGTTGTTTGTGAGGTACTTTTTTTAAAAAATATTTTTTAGTTGTGGTTGGACACAATACCTTTTACTTATTTATTTATTTTTTTAAAGAGAGAGAGAGAGAGAATTTTTTAATATTTATTTTTTAGTTTTTGGTGGACACAACATCTTTATTTTATTTTTATGTGGTGTTGAGGATCGAACCCAGCGCCCCGCACTTGCTAGGTGAGTACTGTACTGCTGAGCCACAACCCCAGCACAAGCAGAGGTACTTTTTTAAAAAATATTTTTTTTTAGTTGTAGATAGACACAATATCTTTTTTTTTTTTTAATGTGGTGCTGAGGATTGAATCCAGTGCCTCACATGTTAGAGGCAAGAGCTGTATCACTGAGCAACTGCCTCAGCCCTGATATACTTCTTCAAGAAGAAATTTCCCTTCACTTAACATTTTTAGTCTCATAAGTTCAATGTTTGAGTCTCACTATACTTACTAGTTTTCAAAGCAGTGGATTTTAAAATAATCCTCCTAAAGTGACCAATTATTTTTTTCCTAGAATCAGCCATGGATCTAAAAATATTTGAAGAATTTCAGTTTATTGTAGCTCTTACCTTTCCCATTGTTCAGATTGTCCCATTCTTGGCTTTTGGGAAAGATCCTCTTTACTTTGGTTCCGGAGTTGACGGTGTTCTTTCACATAGACCTTTAACTCCCAAGATTAGATGGAACCTTAGACTTTGCTGCTTTAACCTCCATTCTTTTCTACTGAAGCTCATTTCTGCTCATCAAAGAGCCCTAATTATGTATTTACAACTAGCTTCCTTATTGTGCTAATTGAAATGATTCATCATGTTGTCCCAACATTAGCAATCATTCCTTGACTGGGTTTAGAATATTTTTAAGCATTTTTGCTTTAACCTGACAGGTTCAGATAAAGCAATTAAAGCACATATATACAGACTGGGCTGAATTGGAAATTTATTCAGCATATTATCCCACTGTTTTCAACTTTAATTTCTCAGTCTCTTCCAATTTTATTCCTTATAATTGAGGGGAAGCAGCATCATCTGTAAGACTGAAGAAGAAAATCATTGTTGCTGCCCCCCAACTTAGCTCTTCTGTTCACTGCTTCTGAGGTGAGTGGTGATAGGAAAAATCAAAATGCTTTGATTTTTTGAAGTTTCTCTACAGTGGACCAAGGAACACAATGAAGTTGGAGTAAACAGTGTGCACGAGTGTGTGTGTGTGTGTGTGTGTGTGTGTACACATATATGTAAAATCTATAATGTGTTTTAGCATGTATGTGTATAAAATATATTCATACACAAGATCTCTAAGAAATCCCAAGTATATGCTACTTTTTTATGGCCCAAATTATTTCACTCTACTGCCAAAGAAACTTAGGGTAGATTCCTATTTTGATGAGCAACTTGAAATCACTTGCAATAAAAGAGCCAGTTAAGTAGGTTTTGTGTTCATCCCAAACCTGTAAAAGTTTCTTAAACACAGTCAGAAACCGCTACATTCTAGGATTGCAGCTCCATGAATTACTCCAGAACTGATGTTCTCACAGAACTCTTTTTCACACTTGAAGCCAAAAAGAGCCTTTTTTTCTTTTGTCCTTCCTCCCCTCATCCACTCCTCCCTTGCATTGGCTTGAGTAAAGCTGTCCATGAGTTGCTATGGCAGGCAGAGCAGCACCTTCTGGGGGGTCCCTGGGAGATGAGGGTCCATGTACTCCTAACACCCCAACTGCCTCACAACCACTCTGTTTCACCACCGTCTGCTTTTCAAGTTGTTATTGTACAGGGATTTTTTTTCCTCTGAAATGGTGGAGGCAGGCATAATGTCCTTGACCATGGGATGGCTTCTTTGTTCTTTTTTTTTTATTTTTAAGAAAGTCTTTTAGTTGTAGATGGACACAATATATTTTATTTATTTATTTATTTATTTATTTATTTATTTTTTATGCGGTGTTGAGGATCGAAGCCAATGCTTCACACATGCTAGGCGAGCGATCTACTACTGAGCCACAACTACAGCCCCCTGTTGTTGTTCTTAAGGAAAAAAAAAAATCTTGGGACTAGGTTGTAGCTCAGTGGTAGAGTACTTGCCTAGCACATGTGAGGCACTGGGTTCAATCCTCAGCACCACATTAAAAAATAAATAAATAAATAAAACAAAGGTATTATGTCCCTCTACAACTAAAAAATATTTTAAAAATCTTGTATTTCTTACCTTACTAGTTTATAGTGAGTGCAGAAATCTCCTAAAAGTATTTATTATCTTTTGTACTTTAAAGAATATTTACAAATTGTGAGCATTCTGAGATGTCCCAATATTCTTAAACCAATTGCAAAGAGCTTATTTTGGTTTTAGAAAAAAATCTTTATATTTCACATCCTGTGGACTGCAGATTAGTTCATGTTTTTAGAATGTATGGTAGCTTGATGAGTCAATTCATGACTTGTTCAATGAGTATGTTCTTTTCCAATTTTAAAAGTAACACAGGTTCATTGAAGAATATCAGGAAAATCTCAAAAAGAAAATAAAAATCACCTTGAACTTATTATAGAAGCAGAAAATAGGGACAATGAGTTTGTCAATATTATGTGCTGTGTTACTGCATACATTGTATACCAGATGGAGACTGCTTTATGTTAACTATCACTCACTCCTCCCATAATATAAATTGAGGATATTACAAGGCCCTGCCCGTGTAAAACTATCTACCAGTTGGGCGTGGTGCCACCATTCCATTAAAATGCACCTGTTGCTGGACACAGTGATACAACCTGTAATCCCAGCAACTTTGGAGGCAGAGGCAGAAGAATCACAATTTCAAAGCCATCTTCAACAACTTAGTGAGGCCCTAAGCAGTTTAGTAAGACCATGTCTCAAAATAAAAAATAAAAAGGACTGGTGATGTGGCTTATTGGTTAAGAGCCCCTGGATTCAATCTGTAGTACAAAAAAAAAAAAAAAATCTGTTGCTTAGTGAGGGGCCAGCGAGACATCCGATCTTTTTTCTTTATTGTTAGTATAGTGGTAAACTTTATTTAGAAAATTCAATCCTTGGCTCTTTTCAATTTCAGTTATAACTCAACATTGGCCTGGAAGAAGTACATTATTAATGACCAGTGTGGCTAAAAACCACATCACATATTTCAGTTGATTTTTTTTTTTTTTGGTAGGAGATTGAACCCAGAGGTGCTTTAATACTCACATCCCAGCCCTTTTTATTTTTATTTTGCCACCATGCCTAGCTCAATTTACTTTTAATATATATAATGCTTAGAATAGAAGTGGGTATAGTTATTCTGCTATAACCCTTTGCTCTTTATACCTCATAAGAAACTGAGGCCAGAATTTATGGTACTTGCTAAAGGTCCTAAAGTAGTCAGTAGCAGAGATAGTACCAGAACTAAGGATTTCTGACCCTCAGTACAATGCTATCTTTTTTATGACAAAAAAAAAAAAAAATTAGCTATCGGGTATTATACTATAGAGTCACATGAACATGCTCCTGCCAACACACATTATGTTTTAATTTCTTAAGTAAAATAGTATAACAATTTTGAACACAAATGTCCATGATTCTTTTAAATTTTTTTTTTTAGTTGTACATGGATGCAATACTTTTATTTATTTATTTATTTATTTATTTTTATGTGATGCTAAAGATCAAACCCAGTGCCTCATGCATGCTAGGCAAGCACTCTACCACTGAGCTACTACCCCAGTCCAATGTCCATGATTCTTATATGTTCATAGTGGTAAATTCTGATTTCTACTTTAAGTCAGGATGGGCTTCTTTGTGTTCATTGTATCAGGTTAAAGGATTATTAGTTTTCTAAGGCTTCTATAAGAAATCACCATAGATTTAAATCACTAGTAGTTTAGATCACAGATATTATTGTTCTGGAGACCAAAAGCCCAAAGCACTTGGCAGACAGGGTTTGTTCAGAGACTCTGAGGGAAGGATCTGTTCTTGGCTTACAAATGGGTATCTTCCCGTATGCCAAATTTATGTATTTCTGTAGCCAAGTCTCTCCCCTTTTCTCCCAGTTATATTGGATCAGGGTCCATCTGTTGAACATATAATAACTTCCCTCTGTAAAGACTCCATTTCCAAATTAGGGCATGTTCAGCATATGCTGTGAGTTAGAGATTAAAATAATGTACCCATAGAAATTTTATCCTAAAAAGGCATATAAAACCAATTCTAAGGCTAAGGTTCAGAAACATATGCCTCTAAGCAAACAGAGACGCTGATGCCAACGAGCAGCAGTGGTAGTGCCTGAATGGTGTGGGCAAAATAAGAAGCTGTCAGAGGCAGGACCAGGAGCAAGCTGCTGGCTGTTGGCCCCAGTGGAAGGTCTTTCTTCCTACTCTATAATCCACTTAGTCCTCAGATTTAAGAGAAAAGTTGCAAAAACAATAAAAGACTATACACCTTTTACCCAAATTAACAATATGCTTTATCATTCTTGCTCACTGTCTGAATAACATACTTTGTTTCTAAAATATGGAGAGCAAATTGTAGACATCATGTTCATTTATCCCTAAATACTTCAGTACATTTCCTCAAAATAAGAAAATACTTTACATAATCATGATAATTAAAATCAGAAAATCAACATTAATACTATTAGTATTCAATCTACAGACTATTAAAATGCCACCCACTGTCCCACCAATGTGCTATATCATAATCCAAAGTCCTAGTGGTGGTTTACAAGGCCCTACATGGTCCACCTCCCAGTTACCTCTCCAGATTTAACTCTTATCTCTTCTCCTGCCCATCCTCCCTTGCTGCTCTTTCTGCTGGATGACTTTTCCTCAGGTGCTTTCCTTGCTCACCCCACACCTCCTTCAAGGCTTTCCTGAAATGTCATCTCCTCAAGGCCTTCCTTGAGCATCCTACCTAGTATTTCAATGCTACCTTACTCCTTGCATTCTCTATTTCACTGGTTTGTATATTTTTAAAAATAATTTTTAGACATTGATGGGCCCTTATTTTGTTCATTTATTTATATGTGGTGCTGAGAATCAAAATCAGTGCCTCACACATGCTAGGCAAGCACTCTACCACTGAGCCACAACCCCAGCTCCATGGTTTGTGTATTTTTAAGCCTTGGTCCACAATATTGAATACATTTATTTGACGTCATTACTCAAGTATGCACACAAGTATACACACATATGTAAAAAACTGAAACAAAAAATTCCAAAACAAAGCTTACTATTGCCATGTGCAAGCACTTGATGTTTTCTTTTAAAAAATTTATTTTGATTAGTTATACATGACAGTAGATGCATTGTGATACATTGTACACAAATGGAGCATAACTTCTCATTCCTCTGGCCCTACATGGTGCTGAGTCATACCAGTAGTGTAATCATACAAGTATATAGGATAATAATGTCTGTCATTCTACCGTCCTTCCCATCCCCACTCCCCTACCCCTCCTCTCACTCCCCTCTGCACAATCCAAAGTTCCTTCAATCTTCCCTACCCACCACCCTACTAGGGATCAGCATCTGCTTATCAGAGAAAACATTTGGCCTTTGGTTTTTTGGGATTGGCTTATTTCACTTAGCATGATATTCCCTAGTTCAGCACTTGATGTCTTCTATGGTATAAAATAGATCAATAAGAGAAAGTATTCCTGTCATTTTTTTGTTCATGGTAACAACTCCAGGGCCTAGGACAATGCTTGGCATAAAATAGAATTTAGTAAATATTTGTTGACTGAACTAAATCAATAATAGCCTAGAATGGAAAGTAGTGGCATGAGGTGTAAGTAGGTTAGCAATACATTCATGGCCTTGAATGGAGGAAAGAAGCACCTCTTTTGATAGAAATGAGATTGCTCAGCTGGTGAATAGACAGGGAGCTGGGAGCTGAAGGAATCTGGGATTACAGTGTTGCTACTGGAGTAGGCTGGGACCCTCAAAATTAATACTGTAGGAACAAACATCTGTGTAGGCTGGCCTTTCTTTTCTGTTTTGTGTGTTTTCCTTATTTATTAAAAAAATTTTGGGGGGGAGATTTTTCCTTAGCTGTAATTAGGAGACACAACGGACAAGTTTTGGTAACTGAGCCAGTTCTGAGAAGGGATGGAGCAAGTCCTTGGGAGCACTGTGGTTGTGGCAGTGAGAAGGAGAGTGAGGAATCCTTATAGGAAAAGGGGAACTTGGGTACAGGACTTTGGATCTCTTGGTCAATTTATTTTTTTATTTTTGGAGAGCCTTACTCTAGGGCTAAAACCTGGGGAGCTGTGTTCATTTATACCTTAACTATTTCTCAGATGACATATTTTCTTGGGCTTTCATATTCAGGCCCTTTGTAGTTTCACATATTGAAAATCTTTCTTTTATTTTTAAATTTTTATTCAACTCATAGCAGCCAGAAAACAGACAGCGAGCGAGAGAGAGAGAGAGAGAGAGAGAGAGAGCGCACGAGTAAGCGAGCGCACGAGTAAGCGAGCGCGAGAGCGCGCGCAATTGAGCGAGGAGGGGCAGGGAAGGGTCCAAAACAAGATATAGTCTCAAGGGCATGCCACCCCCCCAACATACTTCCTCCAATCATGCCCCACCTGCCTTCAGTTTCCACCACCACTTAGTAGTACATCCGCTATCAATGGATTAATCCACTGATGAAGTCAGACCCTTTACCGTCTAATCCCTTCTCCAAAGCCCCTCCTGTGAACACATGAGCCTTGGTGGGACACTACAGATCCATATCGTAGTAGTGTGCCCTTATCAGCTCCAGGCTGAGCTGGGACATGCTCAAGTTTAAGACCTTTGTTAAAGAAGAGGTGTTAGGTGTGTCTAGGATCCCAGCACAGTCTGTCCTCAGGCAGGAGCCATTGAGAGTGGTCCCTGGTAGTACTGGAGCTGGATTGAAGGAATTTCAGGTCTGTTGCCCAGGCCTGTTCTGGGTAGTGGGGGTTGTCCTACTCAGTCCCCATAAATATCACTGACTATCCCTCTGTCTCTGTCCCACCAGAGCTTAAGATCCCTAAAGACACCAATATGTTCTATGCCATGAACTCTATCACCACCTATGATTTCATCTTGAAAAAGTAGACCTTCACTTAGTGGCTAAATGTCCAGCACAGAGCCAGCTTGAGGTAAAGGTGGCTCAAGATAGCCAAGGGCATCTTCTAAGAACATCTACTTGGGGTCTGCCTGGCCAATGATCAAACACTTTCAGACTAGAGTAACCAAGTTAAGCACGCTTCTTTTGCCCACATGGCAGCCCAGAATATAGTTTGACCCATATATATCCTCCCCTGATGTGGTTTTAACTAACCCCTGCTATTCAGCAGGCTGAACTGGCCTCCCTGGACCACTCACTGCCTAGGTGCCTTTTGCCCTCTGGAACCAGAGGACTAGCTGCTTGTTGCTAAGAAGTGCTGCCAATGGGCATGACATCCTGCCTGCCTCAGGTACTGGCCTCCCTGCACATTTCTAATACCTCCCTATGTGATAGTCACTGCCCTGGGATGACCTTTCCAGGTGTAGTTCACTGCCCATGGGCAACCCAAAGTACCCCACCCAGCAGCTCTGACTCCTGCTGCAGTTCTCTCCTGGTGCCCTCAGACACTGGCCTGGGAACTTCCCTGGCTCTTCTCCCCTCCTCTTACTACTATGGACTGCTTTCTCCATCTCCACCAAAGATTCCCTCCTCATGAATGTCTCACCCATCTATGCCCAGACTTCCCCAGGAGCAAAGAGAGAATCCTTTTTAGGGACCATACTCCTTAACTGCCCTTGAGGACAGCACCAGTGTTGAATCTCATGCCATAGAAAGTGCCATTCACCACTGCGTCCTAGGCTTTATGCAGATGGGCTTTACCCACAGGAGACTGAGGGTTTCAGAGGGAATGATGATTTAGAGAGCAACTAAATATTTGCATGAAAAGCAAAATAAATGTTTACTGATATGCATGGGGCAATATTTGTTGTAAATAGTAAATGTTAGACTTGATTATTATATTAAAATCCTGTTTCTACTACAGCATACTCATTGTGGGTTTTTTTCCCTTGTTTCAATTAGAGAACTCACAGGATTCTCAATTTATTTTGTACACTAGTGGAAAGGACCAGCCGCCCTTCTCAAGGTGAAGGACTGTGCATGTCCACCTCACATGAAGCAAGTGTTTATTTTAGTATGATTTAACTGACATGCTGAGATGCGCTGAGAACTCCTGGGATTAGAGTTTGGAGGGGCTTTCACAGAGCATGGAACAATCTCTGAGAGGCCTGAGAATCATTGGTGGCTTAAAGGCCACATGGTTGTCCCAGAAGTCATCATGGGGACATCCTTGATCTTGGCACTTTTGTCAAATACGAACTAATCATAGTCATATAAGTTTATGTCTGGATGCAAGATTCCTCTCGATTAATCCTCATGTCAGTACCACACTGTCTTGACTACTGTAGCCTTGAAAAAGTAAGTTTGGAAATCAGGAAATAACTTTGAACTTCATTCTTTACAAAATTGTTTTAGCTATTATGTTTCCCTTGCATTCCCATATGAATTTTGGGAATGATTTTTCAATTTCTGCACAGAAAGAAAAAAAGATAGTTGGGATTTGTTACAGGGGTTGCATTGAATCTATAGATTAATTTAGGAACCAGTGGCATCTTAACAAGTCTTTCAGTCATTATGTATGGAATGTTAGGTCTAGTTGGTTTACAAATTTGCTCAAATCAACAGTATCTTTGCTGATCTTGTATTCATTATTGAAAAGGGACTGAAGTCTCCAACTACTATAGTTCATTTCTCTTTGATTCTGTCAGGTTTTGCTCCATGTATGTTGGGGCTCTGTTTTTAGGTGTATTCATGTTATAAATTATTTTGTTCATCTTTTTTCATTGTATAGTGCCCTCCTTTGTCTTTTCATGAATAAATTTTGGCTTAAATTCTATTTTTCCTGTAGTTTCATTTATATGAAATATTTATAAGAGACCAATTCATAGAGACAGAGTAGATTAGAGGTTACCAGGGACAGAGGGGAGAGGGAAATGGGGAATTATTTTTTAATCATTGCAGAATTTCTCTTTGGGGTGAAGAAAAGTTTTAGAAATACAGGAGGTAGTTGTACAATATTACGAATGTAATTAATGCTGCCTTACTGTACATTTAAAAAAGGGTTAAAACAGCAACTTTTGGCTAGACTTTGATATCAACATAGTCACTCTAGCTTTCCTTTGGCTATTTATTAGCATGGAGTAATTTTTTTTGTTCAGTTTCTTTACTGTCCTCTTTTGTGTTGTCAATATTTTCTAATGTATCATTTTCTTTCCCTTGTCATTTCTTTTACTACATATATAATAAAATGTACTATATAATACATAATGTGTATTGTTACATTATATACAGCAATATGTATCACTACTTATTATACTATATACATATTAACATTGTATTAAACTATCTTAAAGTTCACTGTTTCTTCCCCTTCTGCTTGCTCAAATCTACTTTTGAGCTCCTCTGGTGAATTTTTCATTTTAGTTACTATATGGTTCAACTTTCAGAATTTCTGCTTGATTCTTTTTTATACTTTGTTTTTACTAATGTCCTCCAAAATTGTCACCTTTATTCCTTTATGCATGCTTTATTTCAGATCTTTGAACATGTATAAAATCAATTATTTCACTGCTTTGTCTAGTAAGTCCAACATCTGGGTTTCCTCAAGGACAGTTTTTTTTTTTCCTTTTCTATTTTAGTTTAAAAAAATTTCAGTGCATTATCATTATACATAATAGTGGGATTTACTGTTATGCATGAACACAACATAATAAATAAATTAATAGATTTAATAAGTTAATTTTATTGTCCCTTTTCACTCCCCTCCTCCCTTCTTCTGGTCCCCTTCCTCTACTAGTCTCGCTTCTGTTTTCAGAAGATCCTTCCTTGCAGTGTTTTTTCCTGTGTTCTCTAGCTTTCATATATGAGAGAAAACATACACTCTTTGAATTTGTGAGTTTGGCTTCTTTTACTTAACATAATGCTCTTATGTTTTTTCAGGGCAGTTTCTATTGATTACTTTTAGCCATAGTTTCTCTGCATACTTGGCAATTTTTGTTGAAAATTGAACATTTTGTATGTTGTATGTTGATGTGTGCAAATCGGGCTCTCCCTTTCCCCAGGAATTGTAGTTGACTCTGTAGTTGGTGTTTCTTTTTCTTTCTTTCTTTTTCTTTTCTTTTGGTGCTAGGAATTGAACCTAGGAAGGCTTAACCACTGAACCACATCTGCAGCCTTTTTTTTTTAATATGTATATATTTTTTACTTGTTGATAGACCTTTATTTTATTTATTTATACTTGGTGCTGAGAATGGAACCCAGTGCCTCACCCATGCCAAGCAAGTGTGCCACCACTGAGTCTCAGCCTCAACCCTCATTCCCAGCCTTTTAATTATTATTATTATTTATTTTTTTTAATTTTGAGAAAGGGTCTTGCTGAATTGTGTAGGGCCTCAGTAAGGCTGGCTTTGAACTTGTAATTCTCCTGCTTCAGCCTCCTGAGCTACTGGGATTATAGGCATGTGCCACTGTGCCTGGCTGTAATTGGTGTTTCTTTAATGACTTTTCTGAACTAATTTTGTGAAGTCTGTGTTCTTTTTCATGTCTGGCCACTGAAGTCTAATAGCTTAATGGTCAGCTAATACCTGGGCAGAGATTTCCTAAAATGCCTGGAACCACAACAATCCCCAGTCTTTGCAGAGGGCCTCTGTATGTTGGGGTACACCTTCAACAGTTAAACTTTCCCTTGGCCTTACTTCTGCTTCTGTAAAGCCTTAAGATCAACCAGAGCTTAGAGTCTTTCAGAATCTTTCTGAGTCCCTGGGCCTATGCGTATCTTAAGTACATCTGATTCCCTAGTTTTTCCTGCCAATTTTTGGTTAGCCTAACATTTGCCCCTACTATTATCCATTGCCTCAGGCATCAGTGGCTAAAATATTCACTCATAAATGTTGGACAAATGACCCATAGGGAGCAACTCTAGCATTGGGCAAGTTTCTGGTTATCAATATACAGAAGAATTAGACTCATTCACACCTTATACAAAAGCCCACTCAAAATGAATTAAAGACTTAAATCTAGGGCTGGGATTGTAGCTCAGTGGTAGAGCACTTGTCTTGTATACGTGAAGCTCTGGGTTCCATCCTCAGCACCACATAAAAATAAATAAATAAAAAGATATTGTGTTCATTTATTTATTTAAATCTAAGACCTGAAACTGAAAAACTGGAAACAAACATAATGGAAAAAATTATATGATATTTGCCTGGTCAAACATTTTTTTAGATTCTCTGAGAAAAGAAACACCTGTGGATTGGGAGGAAGTATTTGGAAGTCATACATCTGATGAATATATTACAAACTCAAACAACTCTACAGCGCTCTCAGCAGCAGAGCACTCACTTAGCATGGGCAAGGCCCTGGGTTCGATCCTCAGCACCACATAAAAATAAATAAATAAAATAAAGGTATTGTGTCCAACTACAACTTAAAAAAAAAAAAAGAATACTAAGTACTGACAAAGATGTGGACCAAAGGAAACCCTTGTTTATTGCTGGTGGGAGTATAAAATTAATAAGCCATTATAGAAAACTGTACAGAGGTTCCTCAAAGAACTAAAAATAGAATTGCCATAAGATCCAGCAGCACCTCTTCTGGGTATTTACCCAAATTGTTTGAAATTAGTATGTCAAACCGATGTTTGCATGCCCCTGTTCATTGTACCATTACTCAAATAGCCAAGTTTTATAATCAACCTAAGTGACCATCAGTGGATGAATATATAAAGCAAGTGTGGTAAATAAAACCATGGAATACTAGTCAGCCTTAAAAAAAGAAATTTTGTCATTTGAGACATTTATGAGAGTAAATTTCAAATACTCTTACCACAAGATAAATATTTGAGATGTGTTAACTAGCTTGATTTAATTGTTCTACATTATATTCATAAATCATAATATTTCTTTGTTATCCTGAAAAAATATGCAACTGTAACTTGTCAATTTACAATAAAAGTAAATGAAGGAGTTCTAGAGAGAAAAGAAATGTTCTTGGATTATTATTTTTTTATATTGATAATGCTTTGGTAATACTGGTAAAAGAAACTATAGAGAGAAAAAGAAAAACTCCCCAAATAACCAGAAGTTGTTTTCACATAGAGGCTACCTGACTATCTTAAGCCTCTGCTCTGGATTCGTCCGTCATTCTGCAGCAGCCCTCATCCATCAGGTGTTAAGAACCAGAGATGGCAGAGGAAGGGAGGGGACCCTGTGTATAGCCTAAGGAGGTGAGCTGCAGGTAATGTCCACTACCAAAGATAGGGGTCCAGTGGCAGCAGTGTGCTGGCAACAGGGCGATGTCAGCAGGAATAGCCTAGAGTCACTGCTTCCCTGCAAGGACCTCTGTGCTCCCTGTGCCTTATCACTCTCGAGTCCTCCAGTGACTCCAGGAGGCGTGGGAAAAGCATTCACGTTGCACTGATGGGGAGACTGAGGCCTTGAGAACATGCCCCCTCTGCTCAGCAGAGGGGGCAGAGCCAGGATTTGAACCTAAAGCCTGAGAGACCTGTTGGGGCCTCGTGGACAAGGAGGCTACACCCAGCTGCCAGGGGAGGGACTTCTGGGCTCTGTAGTTCCTACGAGAACTTTTGGACCTGTTGACAAGATAGAAGCCCCATTCTTTCTGCTTGGAGGCTGGTCCCAGAATTGGGAGAGTTGAGGGCATACACCCCTTCCTTATCCCACACCCAGCCCAGGTAGCAGGGTTGGCCCTGTCCCCCAAGTTCAGTGAGAGCTCCCAGCTAGGAGGTTTAGGCCTAAGGGCCAGCCAGAACCCTTGAGATCCAGAGAGACCTCAATGAAGAGAGGCATTTAAGAAGGCCCCTCTCTCCAAAATGAGAGATGAGGGTCTTTGTCCTGCTCAGCCTTTTTAGCTGGGACCCCAGAATTGCTCTAGACCTTGGATTTCCGATCTGTTAAGTGAAACAAACAAACAAACAACTGGTTGGTCTGATGGGTTGTTGCGCAAATAACTAAGAAATAACTTGTGAGACACTTGCTCTATGTCAGGCCTCTGTATGGAGCCACCTGCCAGGTAGTCATAAGGGTCCAGGATCTTGAAGTCCCTCCATGGATAGCCCTTTCTACTGGGTGATCCCAGGACATTCAGAAGTATTTATGGAGGAGTGATGAAGACTCAGCATGACACCATGTCACAGGTGAAGGACTCGGAAGGGCAGGTGGACACGCTCTGTGCCTACTGTATGGGTCCTGTGCTTAGGAATTCTGCTCCTGGGCTCCAGACATCCAGTTATTCATCCATTCATCCACTCATTCATTTCCCAATGCAGCCAACACTCACTGGCCCCCAGCATGTGCCCAGCACTGTGGCTTCCTCAGTGAGCCTGACACCCCCAGGTCTTGGCCCTTGTGCAGCTCACAACCACTGGGTGACCTGAAAGGGCATGGCTCTAGGGATGGGGGCTCCAGGATAATCAGCCACTTCATTAAAACTTGTCTGTATTTGAAAGAAATAAGGGAAAAAAGACTTGCTTGGTACTTTATCATGCAAAATGAAATAAAGGCATGAAAAATTTCTTGGCTTGTGCAGGACTCTGTGCTTAGACTAAGGATGACTCCTGGATCATGGTGGGTTCTGTGTGGGTTGGGCTGTGGTCTGTGAACCCATGTGGCTTCCTGAATAACCAGGGCAAAAAGCAGCACAGGAAGGTACAGGATGCACAGAGGAGCTGGGCCGGCCTGGAGCCCTCCAAGTCCTGTCGTTCCCCCCCACATTATTTTATTGGTGAAGCCTGTCTTTTTAAAAGACCACTATGAGGGCTGGGGATGTGGCTCGCCTAGCATGCGTGAGGCACTGGGTTCGATTCTCAGCACCACATAAAAAGAATAAAATAAAGATACTGTGTCTACCTAAAACTAAACTAAAAAAAAAAAAAAAAAGAAGACCACTCTGTAGGGAAGTTATTCAGTGTTCTGTTCTGACACATACCACATAACCCCAGTACATCACACACAGGATATGTAGCTTAGGGGAAGCCAGGAGAGACCAAGAGTCCCTCACCAGGGATTCAGGAGCCACAGCTTGACTTGTACTTAAGGATCCCATCGCCTCTTTTCATAGTGTGGAAACTGGGGTTTTGTTCAAGGTCATCTAGCAAATCAGGGACAGAGCCCTGGGCAAATGGACAGAGACTTGGGGTCTATCTTTGCTACCTAAACTGAGGGTCTGTGACTGCCCATACTGATGTTCCAAAAATCAGTGTCTGGGTCTGAGTTGAGATTTGCACAGAGATCTGCATGTCACCCGGGAGGATGCTGGTTCTTTATCCAAATAGAAGTTTCTTCCCAGGACAAGGAAAGTGAGGCCCACACAGTGAGCTACAGAGCCTGCCTCCACCCTGCCCAGCCCCCTCTACCTCAGTTCCATGGCTGGGAAAGCTTCACATGCTCCCCTCCCCAGGCAGATGAGAGGCCTGAGGAGTCCTGCCACCTTGATCACCCAAGGTGTCCAGACTTGCCTGACCATGGAGTCCCTTACTGTTGTGAAATGCTCAGGCATTCTCTGACATCCAGAGAAGGCCACAGTTGGGGACCAACTGTGGAGGGTATGTGCATGGTTTAGAAGCCCAAGCATTGGGCTTGGAATCAATGGCTCCCAGCCCAGCTCTGCCACTAAGCAGAAGGGGGGCCTCAGGCAGTGCTCTGAAAGAACATCACCGTTGCTCCCTCCATGGACCCACACTTCAGCTCTCTGAGGCTGCTAGTGGGAAAGAACTCCTTTGTCCATCTTGTCTATCTTCACCATGGGAACTAGGGATGGATTTCCTCCCATGTCCGTTTTACAAATGAAAAAGCAGACAGAGGAACTAGACAAAGGAACCCACCACACAGGGACGTAGGGTAGAATGCCTACTAATATCAAGTGTGAATCAGCCAGTGGCCCTGTTCCTTTTGGGGCTGTGGCAAGGCAGCACATCATGGCAGGACTTCATGGTGGAGGAAGCCTTTTAGCCTCATGGTCAGTGTACAAGAGAGACACAGGGAGAGGAAGGGGCTGAGGTCCCACAGTCCCCTTTAAGGGCTTGTCCCAATGGTCAAAGACTTCCCACTAGGCCCCACCTCTTCATTTCTACCAGCTCCCGGTGGCATCATGTTGGGGGAGAGGACTTTAACAGATGGGTCTTTGGGGACACTTATCCAAAGCACAGCATTATGGATCCCACATCCCCTCAACCACAGACCTTACTCTGGTTTGCCCTGGATCACGGGACAAGAACTTGTGCATAACTGGCCCATCCAAGCAGCTGCTCTGAACTGAGCTCAGGCCACATGCCGGCGATCTGCATGTCCTCCCTCAATCCCCACAGGGCTGGTTTGCACTGAGTTTATATTTCTAGGCCTCCAGCAAAGAGCCCGGCATGAGGGCACTTACCATTTACTGAGTAAATCAATGAAGGAATCAGCAACCCTAGGAAGTAAGTGCCCTTGTTTTGCAAATGAGAAGCCTGAGAAACAACCCCAGATCTTAGGTTTGTTCATTCCTGCATGCATTCAGCACCTGTGTCTGCTCCCTGGTTGGGTGCAGGCCCCTGGAATACGGTGATGAATCCCTGACACATCCCCTGTCTTCAGAGCTCACAGCCTGACAGGTGGAACACATCACACCCACAATCAGTAGTGGGGTCTTGGTCTGGGATCCAGCTCCAGTGACCTGCTGCCTCCTCAGAAGATACTTACGTAATATTAAGAGTTTTTACATAGGTTTGTGCATTTGCCGAGAGAGAGAGAAAGAGAACTGGCAAACTGGCACTGAGCTGTCCCCCTTTCCTCTCTAATTCCTGTGTTTAGGTTGGTTTTGTTTCCCTTGGCCTCTGGACCCCTTGAACATGTAAGATTTCTGCCTAAGTCCCTAGCTCAATTCAAGCACACCTCCTGTGTTTTCCCCATCTTTCCTTTTCCTTCCAAATTGTTGCTTGTTACATTTTCAAGGCATGGGGGTCTTTTTGTCTTCATCATTCGTCAGCCCCTTCCTGGCCAGTATAGTCATAAGGCTAAATTTGTCCTCCTCTACTTTAGGGGTAGGTGTAGGATACAGGCTGGGCCTGCAAAGGGCTGTGGTCAGTAGGCAGTGTCCTGGGCCTGTCTGCCAGAGCTACAGGGTTAGGTGTGCCTTATCTTGCACATCTTTATTACAGAACAGTTACTGGGGTGGTACCAGTGACCATAAGGAAGACCAGGAACTTTGCAAACATAAACTAAGTAAAGAAAATTAATGCGGTGTTTCCACAGGTCATAACGAGCTAGGGTTTCTGTAAGAAATGTAGGCACATATTTTTAATCAGCACTTACCAGCTTCTGAGCCTCGGCAGACCCCCTACCCCTTTAAAATATTTGTCAGGTAATCCTTAACCCATGTCATCTCTGAGCTCACATCTCTCATCTCATTTAGTTTGAGATATTCTGCAGTAACTTGAATGAAACTTCAATTTTGTGTCTAGGTCTGATTAAATCTTGTGTTTCAGCAGCCTCCTCTGACACAGCTCTAGAGTGGGGCCTCTTTATTGGCAAGTGTGGGTGGAAGTCTATGTACCAGGCCTCCACAGATAATATTAAGGTTGGGATGATGTGTTGTTAGTCAGCTTCCTGCTCCTGTGACAAAATACCTGAGATAAACAACTTAATTAGGGAAAAGGCTTAACAGGCTCATGGTTTGAGAGGTTTTAGTCAATAGCTGGTTGGTTCCATTACTTTTAGGCCTGTGGAAAAGCAGCACGTCATGGCAGGGAGCATATCGTGGAGCACAGCTGCTCATCTAAGGGAGGCTGGGAAGCAAAAAGAGAGGAAGAGAAGGGACCTGGAACCTAACAGTCGCTTTAAGGGTGCAACCTCAGTGCCCTTCCCCTAGGCTCCACCTACTAGGGGTTCTGCCACTTCCCAACAGTGCCATGGGCTGGAATCCGAGAGTTCGATACAGAGGCAGTGTTTGGGGAACACTGAAGATCTAGCAGGAGGGAAGGGTACCTTCCAGGTGGCTTGCGTGGGCAGACACCCTTGTTAGCACTGCTGAGTACTGCAAGTGCTGATCATCAAAAGCAACTCTCCCTTAGGCCTGCTCTGAAACCACCCTAAAAGGGTGAAAGGGCATCCCAGTGCTGTTGACTGGCGGTAGAAGTCCAGGCTCTCCAGGTAGGTAACACAGGGAGTATCCAGCTCAGGTCTTCTAACCTCTGCTTCTGTTGGCCTTTCTGATACCACCATGGTGGGGCATGGGAGGGGGCTGAGGCGTCTTATAACTGGGCAAGGGTCACCAGGCCCCACTTTGCTGGCAGTTTGCAGATAATAGCACTTAAGATTTTATACATGATGTTTGGTTGGAACGGAGTCATTATTGTTTAAGTTTTGCTTTTGGCTACAAAAAATAAGATTTTGTTAAATTTTGTTTTTTACTGTGTTCATTTACATCCTGGATCTCTGATTTTTCCAGTTCCAAATTTAGTATGTAGGAAATAAAAAAGAAAACTCAGGGAACTTACCACTTATATTAGCACCCCTAGTTGCTATAACAAAATACCAGAAACTAGGGAACAAGAGAAATTTATTTCCTCACATTCTGGAGTTTCGAAGTCTTAAGATCAAAATGTCAGCAGGGTGGGTTTCTCTTGAGGCCTCTGTCCAGCTTGAGATGTCCATTTCCTTGCTGTGTCCTCACATGGTTTTCATCTGTGTACGTCTCTGGTATCTAAATTTCCTCTTCTTAAAAGGACACGTCATATTGAATTTGTCCCATAAGTTCACCTTGAAGATTTCATTTTAGTTTAATCACTTTTAAAGCCTTTTTCTCTGAATATGGTTGCATTCCAAAGTTGTGGGGATTAAGACTTAAACATAGAATTTTGGGGCAATGTGGGCTGCAGTTGTAACAAGCTCAGTAGCAGAGCGCTTGCCTCACATGTGTGAGGCACTGGGTTCGATCCTCAGCACCACATAAAAAAATAAGTAAATAAAATAAAGATATTGTGTCCATCTACAACTAAAAAGATATTAAAAAAAAAAGAAATTTGGGGCAACGTAATTCATCCCATAATACCACTATGTCTTTCCTCAGGTCCTGAAGTCCCTAGGCAGTCGACCATCTTATATTCACCTTCAGAGTCTTATGTTTATGTATAATGTCCAAAATTTTTATAGTACTTAATTGGAAGATTAGGAAAAGTATGTCCACCTCATTTTCTTGAAAATGAAAGTCTCTTTGCATTTTTCTTTCGATTTGTTTTCTTAAAAATTGACTGGTTAGTAAAACTCACTTACTAATCTCTGGCTAGGAAATGACAGAGCCAAATATTTTGACTCTTTCATCCTGGGTCTCTATATCAGTTCACATTAGTTTCACTTCAAATAAAATGTATATGAAATATAGAAACTCACAATTCAACAAGTACCAACATCTTGACTTTTAAAAATATTGAGTTTTTAAATTAGCCTGTTTTCTATTACTATAGCAAAATAGCTGAGGTAAACTGACTATATAAGGAAAAGAGGTTCATTTAGTTCACTGTTTTGGAGACTAAAGCCTATGATTAGGCAGTCCCATAAGTTCAGCCTCTTGTGAGGGCCTAATGACATCATGGCATCACAATGACAGAATGCATGTAGAAGGAAGAAATCACATCTTCTTAATGTTTTTAATTTTATTTTTTTGTAGTTGTAGATGGACACAATACCTTTATTTTATTTATCTTTATGTGGGGCTGAAGATCGAGCCCAGGGCCTCACATGTGCTAGGCAAGTGCTCTACCAATGAGCTATATAACCCCAGCCTCAAGAAATCACATCTTGAAACAGGTAATCAGAAAGACAATTCTGGGGCCTCACAAGAACTACCTTAATTCTTTTTGAGGACAGCTTTCCAAATGACCTAAGCCTCTCCAACCAGGACCCACCTCATAAAGGTTCTACCATTTCCCAATACCACCACTCCAGTGACCAAGCCTCCAACACATGAACCCTTGAGGGACAAACCACATGCAAACCCTAGCATTCTGTCCCTGACTCACAAGGTTCATGCAAAATGCCTTCATTCTGTTCTCAGTTGTCCTACAAAGTCTAAACTATTCCAGTACCACTCAAAAGCCTGAGTCTCTGGGCGCTGGTGGTGCATGCCTCTAATCCCAGTGGCTTGGGAGGCTGAGGCTGGAGGATTGCAAGTTCAAAGCCAGCCTAACTTAGCGAGGCTTAAGCAACTCAGCAAGACCCTGTCTCCAAATAAAAAAATAAAAGGGGCATGTGGCTCAGGGATCTAGTACCCCTGGGTTCAATGCACAATACCCCCCCCCCGCCCCCCCCC
>NW_026000020.1:1371258-1405195 GCF_001458135.2 Marmota marmota marmota
CCCGCCCCCCCCCCAAAAAAAGGCTCAGGTCCAACTCTCAAGGAAATTTTTTTTTTTTTCCATCTATTGAACCTCTAAAAGTCAAAGCCAAGTTACCTATTCCAAGACCAAGTCAGGGACAGGACAAACACTGCTATTCCAAAAATAAGAAACAAGGAAGTAGAAAAGAGTAACTGAAACTCAGCAAGGCAGACATTGAATCCTAAACCTTCAACTCGGGCATCTTCTGCATTCTGTGGCAAAGGTGGGAGGTGCCCTCAAGGCCCCAGGCAGCCCCACACCTATAGCTTTACCGGTCACAGGCCACATGGTTTCTCTTTAGGGCTGCACATTCTTGGGGAGTTTCATGGGTGAGGGTGGCATATTGCTGATTGCTTTACATCTCTGGGGAGTCCACGAGGCATGCCCCACTTGATGCTCCCCTGTAAGGACTTCTGCCTGGCCTCCTAGGCCTTCCTTTGAAATCCCAGTGGAGCCTGCCATGGCCGCATGACTCTTGCATGCTGTGTGCTGGCAGAACCAGTAACACGTACAGGTCACGAAGGTCTGCTGCTGGCACAAGTGGTGCCTGGACCTGCTTGAGGCATGGCTGCAGCAGCCACAGTGACATTATGCCAGGTCAGAATCTAGGGATGGCCCTGCACAGCAAGCAGGTGCAGGGACCTCAGGGCTCCAGGAAACAATCTGCCCTTTCCAAACCTCTGGACTTGTGACGAGAAGGGCAGTTTTGAAGATTTCTGATTTGCCCTGGAGGATTTTTTCCAATTGTCCCAATGGAAGCAACTGGCTCATTTTTCTCCAGTTGATCTGTTTAGAAAGCAGGTGCTCAGCTACACCTTTACATACTTTTTCTTTGTTCCGTCCCTGATAAGGCAGTGAATTTTCTAAATCTTTCAGCTATTTTCCTTTGCTCCAAATCAACTGAAAGCAGCCCAAAACACTTATGTAGCCCTTTCTATATTTGGTTTAGAAGTTTCTTCTACTAGATAAACCACTCCACCACTTTTAAGTTCATCCTCCTACAAATTTTCAGGGCATAAATAATCCAAATTCTTTGCAACAGTACAACAAAGATGGCCCTTCCCCAATTCCTAACAGCATCTCCATTTCCAAGACCACTTCCCGAGTCTCTTCACTGTCTGAACCCTTTGTCAGAACTGCTGTAATGTTGCTAAGTCTTCTGGGTTTTTCCTGGTCTGCTCCTCCAAATTCTTCAGCCTCTGCTTGGCACCCAATTCTAAAGCTGCTTTCATATTTTCACGTTGTTATAGTAAGGCCCACTCCTTGGTACAATTTTTTTGCATGAGTCCATTTTATGTTGCAAATAACAATATCACAGGCTGGGTAAGTTTTAATGAAGAGTTATTTTGGCTCATAGTCGAGGTGCCATTTCTGGTTATAGCTTCTTGTAGGCAGAGTTGTCGTCCCAGATATCACATGTGCATCTTCTGATCTCTCTTATAAAACCACCAGCACTCGATCCTGGGAGTTCCACTTCAGGTCCGGATCTAACCCCAATCACCTCCTAGGAGCCACTCTAAACATCACAGTTGGATTAAGTTCTGACCCTCCCAATATCTCACAATGGGGATAACATTTCATCACATAAACATTTGGAAGACACGCTCAAACCACATCCGAACCGTAAGAAGTTTCTTTCTTTCTTTTTGGTACCAGAGATTGAACCCAGAGTGTGCTTACCCACTAAGCCACATTCCCAGACTTTTTTTTTTTTTTTGGTGTTGCTGGGGATTGAACCCATGTGCATGCAAAGCAAGTACTCTACCAACTGAGCTATATCCTCAGCCCTCTCAGACTGTTTTTTATTTTGAGACAGGGTCTTGCTAAATTGCTGAGGCTGGCTTTGAACTTGCAATCCTCCTGCCTCAGCTTCCACTTTTTTCCCTTCCCATAGACGTGGATAAAAATGTCCCTTGTTCCCCAAGGTGACTAAGCTACAAATAGGACATTATCAAGAGCCATGTGTGTCAATCTTGGTGGTTAGAGCAACGAAGCCCCACTGCTATCTTTGAAGCATAGTGCATCATGCGGCATCCTGTGGTAACAGTTCTCAGGAAAATGCAGTATCTCAGCTCCCTATCTATCAAAGGTAACAATCAACCATGAGAGAGTACAGACATATAGAAATATTAAAACTCACAATGATTCTGTCCTAGGAAATAAATGAGGATTTCCACAATCCCGACAGTCTTATGAGGGCAAACTAACTACTAGCAGTGATCAGAACACCATTTCACTCAACACAGCTGCTGGGTTAAGGATGAAGTCAAGCTCACACATAACCAAGAATCCTTAACCAGCACGACGGTCCATCCATCCAGGGCTGTGAGGTTACAGCTGGAGCTGGTGGGCTGTGTTCATTATCCAGGAGCGAACACTTGAAATCCAGTATATTCAGAGTGATTTGGACCTTGCTTGAGCTACCATGATTGCCTCTGAAGTGACAGATCAACCCATAACAGTCTCTCCTCCCTGCCAGCCATAAATGACGCCTTTAATCAGGATCCACTTTCCAAATGTGAGGGCAGCACTGTCTTGGTCTGGGATGCCGTAACAAAATATAATAGACTGGGTACTTTAGAAGCAGCAGGAATTTACTGCTCATAGTTCTGGGCTGAAAAGTTCAAGATAAGGGTAATGACAGACTTGGAGTCTGGTGAGGGTTCATTTCCTGGTTCACAGATGACACTTTCTCATTCTATCCCACTTGGCAGAGGGCGTAAACAAGCGCTGTTGGGCTTCTTTTATAACATCACTAATCCTATTCATGAAAGCTCCACCCTCCTGACCTCACTGCCTCATAAACACCTCACCTCTTGGTACTATTGCACTGGGGATTAGGTTAACATGTGAATTTTAGGGAACAAATATTTGGACCACGGCAGCCATCACCTGCCCACCTATTCATACCTTTCCAGGCCTCCCAATTCCACTCTCCTCTCTTCCCAGTGTATGCACTGCTCAACTCAAAGCTCACATTATCTAAGTAAGCTCACACTACATGTTTCCTTAAGGTGAATTACAGAAAAATCCTCTTTCATTTCTTTTCCCCATCCTGAAAATATTTTATGAGAATTTTAGGGAAGAAAACCAAATAAATGAATCCCATGTCTTAGCAAGTAACAAGGTTAAGAGAATTCTGGACCCTGGGGCCTTTGGGTACTTCCAGATCACACTGCCCAGCTTAACACCACAAAAATCTGAGCCAACCCTATATAAACTCTGGGTTCACCACTGGATGTTCCAGTAAGTTTCACAACTCTGTTCATCCTACCACCATAAATGGTGTCTCACTTAAGTTTGGGTCAAAATAATGGGAATCAAAAATAAGAGACTGGGATGTAGCTCATCCTTAGCATCCACAAGACCTTGAGTTCCTTCCCCATCAACAACAACAACAAATGGCTGTGAGGGGCCGAAGCACAAGATATTATATCATCCTTGATTCCTCTTTCTCTCTCACACCTCATTCAATCTACACCAGTCTTAGTTCCAGAATCTTCTGGCAAATTTACCATGATAAAGAAAACCACAGCATCCTTGGCCACGTCCCAGACACTCTGATAAGAAAAACACACTCAATTAAAAACAAATCATAAGATGATCTGAAGGACAGGTAAGTCTCTGAGGTATCATAGGCTGCCCATTTTTTAGATGCTTTTGATTTCTGTCCCGCCACCTATTCAGGATTTTGTTGCTTTTTTTTTTTCGGTACCAGGGATTGAACTCAGTGGCACTCAACCACTGAGCCACCTCCCCAGCCCTATTTTGTATTTTATTTAGAGACAGGGTCTCACTGAGTTGCTTAGTGCCTCGCTTTTGCTGAGGCTGGCTTTGAACTTACAATCCTCCTGTCTCAGCCTCCCAAGCTGCTGGGATTATAGGCATACACCATGGTGCCCGGCTTTGTTGCTATCTTGCAGATTTAACCTACTTGGAAGATGTATTGCTTTAACTTATTGTCTTGTTCTTCCATTGATTTTAAGAGGATATATAAAATCCTAACATTAGGACTGAAAGAGTTCTGAATAAAAACAAAAGCTCTCAAAGTGTTCACTCAATGATCCCAGTTTGCAAATCTCTCTACATAAGACAAATGGCACTTCTTTTGCTACATCTGGTCTGCCAGAGGACACAAAAACAATTCTAACACTAGGCGAGATCTGAGATTTCACACAGCTAACACAGGCTGAGTGTCCCTAACCTAAAAGTCCCAAATCTGAAAATCTTTGAGTGCTAACATGATGCTTAAAGTTTCAGATTTTGGAGAATTTCTTTTTTTTTTCTTTTTCTTTTTGGTACTGAAGATTAAACTTAGGGGTACTTGACCACTGAGCCACATCCCCAGCCCCATTTTGAATTTTATTTAGAGACAGAGTCTCACTGAGTTGCTAGTGCCTCTCTTATTGCTGAGGATGGCTTTGAACTTGTGAGTTTCCTGTCTCAGTCTCCAGATCCACTAGGATTACAGGTATGCACCACTGTGCCTGGCAAATTTTGGAGAATTTGATTGCTTTTGGGGATTAAGAATGTTACAAACAAAGTCTATGTAAATATTCACAAATTCAAAAAACTCTGAAATTTGAATCACTTCTGGTCCCAAGATGAGGGACACACAATCTCTATTACACGCATAGATTCAGCCCAAACAGCACAGAAACGCTTTTAATATCTACAAATCAAATTATATATTATATAAACCTGAATGTTTTCAGAATCGTCTTCTAAGTCAAGTTCTCCAATATTTTTTTAGCAATCCAATGTTTTATGCAAATCAGAAAGCAATCTTTAGAAACTGAAAGTTCATGACTGATGAATTTCAATATTTTATTAAAATAGCAATTTAACCACAATTACCAAGAATACCTTAATTTTGTCCCCCCACCCCCAAATATGCAGCACAACACAGTAGTGATTTCAAATATCCTTGATCATGATAACCAACAGAAAATATCTCAAAGTCAAGTCTGCAACTAAAAACTAGACTGTGGAAAAATTCTGTATTAAAAAAGAAACATAAAGCTCTGAAACAGAATTCTTTTATCTGTCCAAAAATAAATGCCAGTGCACCACCCACCTGACAATACTGCTAGGTTTTTGTTTTCTTTATGCATAGTATAACATCTCATTTTATTTACTTTATAAATAAAATTAGGATTTTTTTCATCTTATTTAATGTTCCTTTTCAGCTTCACAAAGAAACCAGTAAATAAAACTGTCAACGACAGTCACAACATACGCTCTCACAGCAAGATAAAAAACTTGAAAATATGCAGAGATGCATCTAGGCTATTTTACAAAAAAGACAGATTCAAAAAGTGCAAGCAAAGTCTGCAGGTTTTGAGGGGAGCTTTAGGCACATCCATGTCTTTAAAGCAAGCTTCAGAATGAAATTCCAGTTTGTTCTTCATGACACCTGTTTAAGTCTTTTTTTTAAAAAAACCAAAAAATACATCTCATCAAGTGTAAAACAGGGAGTCTTGTGTCCTAAGAGCGAGGGCTCAGTGGTGGCGCGTCCGGCCCTTTTTTATTCTGGCAGGCTTTGGTTTGGGGATGTACTGATTATTTGCCTGGTACTCCAGTTCTTTACGGAAGTAGTGAATTGCTTTATTTAAACCTTCTTCCAATGGGACCTGTTGACAGACAAAGTGAGAGAGAGAAGGTCACATTCACAGAAGGACTTGGTTGAAAATAACAGCAGCAGACTGTCTCAGAAATGCTGATGTGTGGTTAGCTGGCTTCTTTCTGAGGACACTCACAAAACCATTCACTGGTCATGAAAGCAATCAGACCCACCCTGGAAAAGCAAAGGTCCCTCCAAAGCCAGAGTGCACTGCGTAACTGAACACGTGATACTCTGCTGATGCACAGTAAGATCCAACCCCCATAAGACCCAGAACCACCTCTTACTGGCATGATATCTCTTCCAGTGTGAATCAGTCACATCAACTGTTTTAAAAATAATGTACACAGTCCATTTGTTCAGAAGAAATCTACAATGGAGTGGAGGGAGAATGCTTTGAGAAGACCATCTGCATTGACCCACATCCTCCCATGTGACGTTAACCCTTTGCACTTTCTGGCAGATGGTCCACTTGTACCCACTCTGACTTGGCAATCTGAGAGGAACCACAACACCACACCCCCATGTAAAGCAACCTTAATTTGTAATGATGGTTTCACAAGTGGCTAAATATATCAAAACTTATCAAATTGTACATTTTAAATATGAGCCATTTGCTGGGTGCCCATTATACCACAGGCCTGGCTGAGATTCTAAAAGCACAGGAAACAAAAGCACAAAATAGACAAATAGGATTTCACCAGACAGCAAAGGAAACAATCAAAAGAGTGAAGACAATAATGCAGAATGAGGGACTACACTGGCAAACTATAACCTCTGACAAGGAGTTAATACAAGAATACACAAGGAACTCAAAAAAATTAAAAAAAAAAAAAAAAAAAGGAAAATCTAAAAGATGGGTCATAGATCTAAACAGACATTTTCAAAACAAAATATAGAAATGGAGAACAGGTACACAAAAAAATGTTCATCACTAATCATTAGGGAAATGCAAATCAAAACCATAAGGAGATACCACCTCACCCTAGAATGGCTACTATACCTCTACAAGTTGCCCCCCACCCCACGAGGACAATTAAGTTGGAGATGTCTAATGTCTAAATTAAGTTGGAGATGTTCCCTTAGATCGGACTCACTCCAAATTTCTTCTGAAATAAAACTACTACAAAGAACAGAAGCTAATGATAAACTCATATTTGAAGAGTCAGAATATTGTATATCTCAACTACAGATAAGTAAAAATACAGACTGTACACACCTCACACAATGCGACATTTTCAAATGCAGTGAACGTGGTTGTAACTTAAAATAATTTTTTCCCTTAAAATATAGGTTCTACTAGACTAATGGCAAATTCCTTCAAAAACAAAGACCCGGCATGCTTGATGTGACTTGTTATGCCCAGCTGGGATTATCAGGTTTTGTTAAGTCATTTTTTATTTAGTTGCAAGTTTTTATTTCATTCGTCAAGTTTCTATGGCCTTCAACAGACAACTCAGATGTAGACCTCACAGGAT
The DNA here is from genome assembly GCF_001458135.2 of Marmota marmota marmota. Classification (NCBI taxonomy): domain Eukaryota; kingdom Metazoa; phylum Chordata; class Mammalia; order Rodentia; family Sciuridae; genus Marmota; species Marmota marmota. The sequence continues at coordinate 1,378,381 of NW_026000020.1, forward strand.
AAGGGTCACACTGAACTCTCACGTCCCTTCAGGGCTTAACATTCTAGGATTCTATTTACTCAGCTCACTAGGACATACATTTTTAAAAGGTAAAATGAGGTCTGAGCTGCGTCTGTCTCTGACTTTGCCCGATGGTGAGGCAGCCTCACCTGCTGGGCCACACCTAGGATGGCCCTACCTTTACCCAGCACAGAATATGTGTCTGGCTGTGACAGCTGCTGGGACTGCTCCTGTGCTCCATGTGTCCTGCCCCTGCCCCACTGGCACATGTGCAGTAAGCAAAAGGTGAATGGTCAGACACAGCAGAGTGTGTGTGGCCAGTCCTCTAAAAAGGTGTTCTCTGAAGGATAGAGACTTACAAGACAAGAATGAGTAGCTGTGCCCAGCTCTGGGGGAGGGCATTCATTAGCAAACGAGGAACACCCAATCATCTGCAGTGGGAAGGAGCAGGAGGCAGCCGGGACCATGCATCAGTACTTTTTAAAAATATTTTTTTAGTTGTCAATGGCCTTTATTTATTTGTATGGGGTGCTGAGAATCAAACTCAGTGCCCCATATATGCTAGTTAAGCACTCCACCACTGAGCTACATCCCAGCCCTGCATCATTATTTTTTAAACTCCTAAAATGATTCCAATGTGCAGGTGAGGGAGGGGGCCAGCCCCACTTGACAGCATCTTACAGGCCAAAGAAGGCTGTGACTCAGTCTGAGAGCACTATGATGGCATGGAGGCCCACCTTCCTCAGCACCCTTCAGTCTCACATGCTTTCAAACTGGGGATCCCCTTGCATGGGGCTGACATAGACCTGCTCGCTCCTCTTCACACTATAACCCTGCCCAATGCTGCATGGGACAACCAGGGATCTTTAAGAGGCTGACCACACTGCCACTGTGCTCTCGAACATGGTCTTCATGATTGAGCCAACTTGAGACTTTATGAGAACAAAGCCCACCAGGCCCAAGCCATTTCCCCAGCTACAAAGGAGACACATAACACCATTTAATAGCCTGGAGAAAACCCTCCCTCTGCATGGATGTAGAGCCTACCTCACTCCACTGGGGGCCACCCATCCTATGAGGACACAGGACCCCAGAAGAGAGAAACCCTCTGGAGCCAGTGTTTCTCCCCCACACTCACCACAGGCTCCCACCCCAGCATCAGCTTTGCTTTTTTGATGTCTGGTTTTCTTTTCTGTGGGTCATCTTGGGCTTCAGAGAGAAACTGAATTTCACTTCCACTACCTGAGTTTTAAAAAAAAAAAAAAAAAAAAAAAAAGATAAGGTAAGAGAGAATCCTAAACCACTAAGATGTTCTTATATTATCCACCTCTGAGTAAAATCCTAACTGTAGAGTAAACAGGGGTGCAGGCCATGTGAAAACAGCTCCTACAAGTCACCCAGCTGCACAGGGGACTGTCCTTGGGAATCTAGGGCATAGGTGTGGCTGAGCTGACCCGCAAAGGCTCCCTTCTGGATCCGTAAGAGCTTGGTAAGGAAGGGGAAGGTTATCCTCCTCTCCAGGCCCAAGTTCCCTCCCAGGACAGTGAGGGCCTGGTTCAAGGAAGACCACCCACACAGGTCACAAATGCAGACACATTCCCTGGGAATGACCCCCATGTACATGAAAACCACAACTGTGGGATGGGGCCAACTCTCAGGTGGACACTCCCAGTGGGCCACACTGGGGTGTCTACACCCTCCCCTGGAATTAGGTGGCTTTCACCTTAACCAGCAGAATGATGGGGGAATTTCCATGGCCAGTTCCAGGTCTATGGCTCACCAAGACCTGGTCACTGATGCTCTGGCCACAGCACGTCCCAAGCTGACACATAAGATGTCCAGCTACCTTGCTGGAGGGATGACACGGAGGACAGAAATGCCTTGGTCCAGCATCTGAGGTGGCCTAGACCCCAGGGACCGGAAGAGTAAAACCACAATAGTGACCATCAGCCAGACCTTCAGAAGTAATCCCTAGTGGAGGCTGGCCCCAGTGTAGAATCTAGAGCAAATGCAATGGTGGTTGACTTAAGCCAGTGTGGGTGATGTGGTGTGATGCACGGCCACACGGGGCAACAATGGGGAGATCCTGTGGCTCCTCAGGCTGTAGATCTGAGTCTCTCAAACTATCATCCATGTAGGACAACCTAACACAATCACATGTAGAACACTGAAAACAAATCTCTTGCTCCTAACTCCATGCAGATCTCCAATTAAAGCCGAATAAAACCAACCCCACCTCCTTTCTCTATTACTTCGAGAATTAGAAAACAACTAGGTGCTCTTGATAAAAAGTTCTGCTTTGATCCAATTCAATTGGCTTATATTAATTATCCATTTTTCTAGTCAAGGTGTTATTAACAGATAGGCTAACCACAGAAAACGTCACTTAAGAAGTGGTTTATTCTACTTACCAACAAGGTTTTTAATTAACTGAGCAAATTCTAGGATTGTGTGTTCTTCTGGGTTCCCCTAAGGAAGAAATGGTTTCTGGTTATGAGCGTAATGAAGCAGTAACCTCCACTCCAACTCTTCCAAGTCACCCATATTTTCAGAAATGTCTGGTGGCCCACCACATCCCACAAGGTGCCAGCCTTGCTTGCCACCCTGAATAACTTCAACTTGCTAAGACAACAATTGCTCAACCTTGCCAAGTGCTAACTGCACCCACCTTTACTGGCATCCTCCAGAATGTCCACACACAAGAACACTCAAGGGTATCCACTGGTTGACTTTCTGGGGCAGACACTTTTTTACCTAACATTCCTAAATGTTTGGTGCCACTTATTATGAAGGTTTGGATTATAAAATCGGCTTTCTGAAGCCAATATATTTATTCCCCCTGGGTGTAACTATGTTAAACAACTGTGATGATAAAGGACTTGCAAACCTGTGGGGAAAACAGTAACAGAAATGGATGCACTCACAGACAAGTGTTCTGGACAAGCCGGAAAAGCAGTCTGCTAATTTTGTAAAGGGAATTTATTTTGGGGGGCTTCCAGGAAAACCATTTTCCCCTTTTCTTCTTTCCATCACACATTTTAATAGGTAATCCCACTTCCCTCCCCAGTCCTGTAACTCTTATTCTATCCCCAACACCCCCAATTATAGGACACCACAGTAAAAGTTGGTAACTATATAACCCCAATACTCCTCATTTCCCATTTCTTAGGCTGGTCTGAAACCAGATGGTAAAAGGGGCAGGAAGGGACTTGGGCCTACTTATAAGGATAAAGAAAGGCTGAACTGGAAAATAGAGCAATGGGAATTTTGGAGAAAGTGGCTCTGTGTTTCTTGGGCTTTCTGGTAGACATGTGATTCAGATTTTTGAAAGACAGGTTTCTAAAATGAGGTGGGCATTCCTAAACGACCCTCCAAACAACAACAACAACAACAACAACAACAACAACAAAAACAGGAAAGAAGGAACATGGTACCTGGGTGTTTTTAAGTAGCGTGTAATAAAAATGAAGGGGTATGGGTGACCCAGGTCTTTGCACAAGAATGTTAAGAGTACCCACCTCGTTTTGGAAACCTGCCTTCCTAAAATCTGAATCACGTCTGTCTCCAGCATAGCACTAGCACAGCAGTACTTACCAGGTTGACAGGGCTGCTGACGTTGCTGTTCATGAGAGCCACCAGGCCATTCACCAGGTCACTGGAAAAGAAGGGGAGCTGGGTCAGGTGCTGCCTGCCAAGGTGCACCAACGCTAAGTATCACGTATGAGCCCTCCCAGAAGAGAATTCACACCTCTCAGAAAACAAAAACCCAAATGGAAAACAATGTTAAAAGGAAATCCTGCAAATTAAGATGGTGCTCACAACATTAGCACATTCATGAATGGAATGACATCTATGGCATCTGGGATTTGCTCTCAGGGGGCAGATAGCGGTGGTTAAAACGTGATGGTAGCTGGGTGGTGGGGCCGAGTTTGCCACATTTGTGTATTTCTGAAACCCTCTTAACAATTTAAAACCAAAAACACGTTAAAATATGCACCCCTCCAAAAAAATGGAATCTGCAGTTTTCAATGGAAGCCTATGTTTAATGTGAACTCACATTTGTTAACCTATATGAAAGCATATGATTATTTTATAAGAGAAGATACACCAAAATGAATGAACTCCAGTATGTCTCCCCATACTGGCAAATCACAGATAAAGCCAAACAATGCTGAGAGTTGGAATCAACTGGAACATTGTTCTCTACCCGCCCCCCCACAACTTTCAACCTGCCCCCTCCCAAAACATCTCATATGAAACTGTCAGGGATATTTGGATGTTTTAAATGAATTGTGATTGGGCCATGAAGGTGAAGATAAGTAAGCAAATTTTCGCTTACCAAGGTTTGGTTCTTATTTTCAGAAGCTTTAAAGTGTGGCTCTGTTAAAAAAAAGTTACTTCGTAAAAATGACACCTCACTGCTAAACACAAGCATTTTCTCTAATGCCATTCATTAGCTCTGTTTCTAAGAAGATTTTTAAAGTTCCATCCTGGTGGTTCAAACCAAGTCTGTTTTAAAACCTGTCCCTCCGCTTCCTCCATTATTACCAGCAAGAAGCAGGTCACTATGGGTCATGATCAACTCCCAAAAGAAAACCCCAGATCTTTTTTTTCTTTCCTTTTGTTTGGGGGATTTTTTTTTTTTTTTTGTGAGATATTTAGTAAACAAGTTATTTCTGGTTTTTTTTTTTTTTCATTTTCAACAAATGGGTATTTTATATGAACATGCTTAACATTCTATTCTCACAGATCGAGTGCAAATGCAAATCACTGTTGACCTTGGATGATTTTTCTTTTTGAAGAAACTGGCAAAAAGTCACTTCATCACTATGGCAGTGATCATTACATGGCAATTCATTCTCTTATGGCTTCCATCTGTGCATATTTGTAAAGAGACATTAAAAGCTGCCATACAATAGCATCCACAATAGGTTTTAATATTGAAACTGGGGTTGGGGAATCATATTAAGTTCCTCATTGGGAGAAGGGGGAGGGAGGGCCATGCACCTTTTATATAACAAGCTGGCAACTTTTAAGGTCAAAATCACATAGATCACACTCATTTAACCTGAAGCTCTTTAAAAGTGTCATTTTGACAAAGTGACTTTTTAAAAAATATAGCATGCCTTTGTTATGTGAATGAGGATATAAGTTGATCATGAAACTATCAGACATAGTCATGCCAAATGTCAACGCAGATGACCACCTAGACTGAATTCCTGCGATACTGTTGCACCAACTGTAGATTTGGGAACAGTTAAATTTAGTACAGCTAACTATGGATTCAGATGTACAGTTTTTACCATGAAGTAAAATATCTGACTTTTAAAAAAGTAACTTGTTAAAAATAGCAAAACTTTGGTAAGTTAATGATCTCAGATGGCACTTGAATAACTACACTGTGTATGCTGGAAATTCTGTCCCCAAGTGTGGCAAAGTTCCTGAAACCTTGTCATCTGGGACAACACTGACCCGAGATGACACTGCAGTATTATGGAGAGGGTTTTCTAAGATGCTTTGCACCCACATTTCTAGGAAAACCAACCCTCTAAGTTGGCAGGGAGATCACCATGTGTGTGACAGCAGAGTGTCAGAGCAGAGTGGGAGAGTATTCAGTACAAGCACTGATTATTACAATATTTGAATCACTATCCCCTCTTCAAAAAAAGAGAACAACTGAAGCTACTTAAATGAATGTTGATGTAATATCTTTGAAGTCACATGACCAGTAAGAAGCAAGAGTTCTAACTGGTTTCCTTTTTATTACACTCCATCTGGTATGGGTGGGCACTGGGGAAGTTTGGGGCCACTAATTAGGTAGTCCAAGATAAGTTTCTATAACTAAAAACATTAAGACCTCCCCAGGAGAGTGCATGTCTGGGGGTGGGCAAAGGAGGATGGGATGAAGATGTATTACTGTGAAAAGATGATACTCAATACACAGGAGTCTGACTGATATGGTCACGCTACAGAAATGTACCCAAATAATTTCCTCCTGAGTTAAGTGCTTTGAAATGGAAACAGTCCTGAAGGAGGGGCAGCTGCCATTTCCCATTAAACTGCACATGGACTGATGTGCTTGTGCTGGCTGAGATGGGGCTGCCCAGACCTGTACCCCACAGCTACCACCTTTCTACTCTAGTGCCCCATGGCACCAGGAACAGTATTTTTGGATTGACAGGCATTCTGGGGTATTTGCATTAAACAGCAAAAATACATGGTGTCCAAATATAGAACAGGGTTTTACAATGATTCAGGATACCAGAAACTTTTACAAAAATGATAATAGCTATACAATGGTGAATGATTCTTTGGACTATTAATGGCTTAACACAGTAACTCAGAATCCACACCAGTTTCCACAGTCAGTCACCAACTAAACTGACCAACAAAAACCTAGATTATAAGGACTGCCCAAAAAAAAAAAAAAAAAGCTATCATGTGAAGCTATTAAAAAATTACTTCTATCTGCGTTTAGTTTCACCATAAAATTTGAAGTTAGGACACTATTTACCACATATCTTTAATGAAGACTCTCACCTCCACCCTAGAAAGGCATGTTTAAAATGAGCCAGATTTTGGAATCTGCAGGTTGAGTGAATAAGGTCCCCTCTCTTTTTTTTTTTTTGGTACCAGGTATAGAACCCAGGGAGGGTTAATCACTGAGCTACATTCCCAGCTCTTTCTATTTTTTATTTTGAGACAGGGTCTTGCTATGTTGCTTAGAGCCCTGCTAAGTTGTGGAGCCTAGCTGTGAACTTGTGATCCTCCTGCCTCAGCCTCTCAAGTTGCTGGGATTACAGACCTGTGCCACCATGCCCAGTAACGCCCTCTCTTAATTAAGCCTGCAGTGAAGTCACGTAAGCCACACCCAGCACTGGGCAACTTCACCTACACAACACTAGGTGGCAGTAAAAGATCAGCTGAGCAGCTATAGACATGAAGAGGAAAGTCAATCTTCAACAGAGAATGGCAAAAGTTTTCCCATCATGATATTAAAATTAATCAATATATACAGGGTCATTGAAGTACTTAGCACATAGAATAGATACAGAATTGTCCACTCTGCATTCCCCCTCTTTCAAATCAGTGCTAAGAGCCATACCTGACATACTGGAATGCCCTTGTTTGAGATCCAGATCCATACACCTAGAAGGAAAGCAACAGTTAAGACTCCTGAGAAAAACCGCAATGGCACCGGAAAATGGGGCTCCTTGGAATTCTGGGAACAACCTTAAAAGTGATCCCCAAAGGTGGACAGTGACACTGTTCAAAGAGTCTTAAGCCACATCTCACATCTTGTACTTCAATGATGCCCAATGATGAGAAGGCAGCAGAAATAATTAATGCATGCATGTATATGTGTATAAAGTTTTTCCTCAAATTATGGTATCTGAAGGAATCTACTATTCCCAGGGTCTCATGAGTTTCTGGGGACTGTGATCCCAGAGTCCACCTCAATAACAGACCCAAACCCAAAGAATAAAGCGGGTTCAATTGGGGTTCTTCACTCTGGTTGTCTATCAGAACAGCTGGTACTCCTCTGCTGCCCAGGTCCACAGACTCTGAGGTGAGGCAGGCATCTTTCAGTATTTCTATACCTAGCTCCCCAGGTGATTCCAAAGTCAAGAGAGCCACCCAGGGGAATGGACGCGAGACCAAAGTGCCATCTTATTAATCCGCCTCTTTTCTCCTGAACTTAGAATCAATTAATAAGTTCAGGAGGTTCCTGTAGAAACCAAGCATGGTGGAATGTGGTTAGAAGGTTGCCCATAAGGCCATGGGCTCCTCCTATCTCACTTGTCATCTCCATATCAACGGTTCTCAGTCTTGGCTGCACAGTAGTGTCCCCTGGTAGCCTTCTGCAATTACCAAAGCTTAAGCACCACTGGCAGACAGATTTAACTGATCTGGGCGGGACCGTGCATCATTACTTTTTAAGGTCCTAAAATGATTCCAATGTGCAGCCAAAGCTTAAAACCACTTAGTATGCACCAACCCGTGCCAGGAGAGATTATTAAAACATGGGTTTCTGGACTATATCCCTGAGTTTTTGACCCAGAAGATCTGGAGTAGAGCCAGATTAGAAATTCACATTCTAATAATTCTGCAAGTGATGGTGACACTACTGGGCCTTGGACCATGCTTGGAGAACCACTGCTCTAACTGAGCAGAGGACTATGATGACCATAAAAATTCAATTATACACTTTGCCCTGCTGCCTTTCATGTACAAGAAAGCAGTGAGGCAGAAGGAGTGGGATATTTCAACTGAGCAAGTTTTCATTGTTTTATGTTTTGAATACTCTAAGTACCATAGTAGCAAAGTCCCTGTCAATGAAATGTAAACTCTGAGCAGATCTATGGAAACCTACTTGTCAAGGAGGGGATATAGGAACTGAATGGGAGTTTGGACTAGGCATCGAGTAACAATCCCTTTTGCTTAAGCCTATAATCCTTGCCCCCTTTCTTGGAAAAGTTGCAACCATTCCTCTTTTGGAGATGTGAAATTGAGGTTCAGTGTGTTGCAGTGCCTCAGGCTGCCTCATTGTGATGTTAGTGGTGGGCTGGTAGTGAAATGTGTGTCTTATACTCAGTCACTGCACCCTATATGACGGATTTCACAGTTTCTACTCTGGGAATGTCTTTTGCAGAGATTTCCAAAGTCTGACTAAAATTTTGTACTCCTAAACATGCTGGAACTGTTATGAAAAGGAAATTCTAAGAAACACTAGATAGTTTTACTTTGTGCATGTGCTTTAATTTAACATTAATGATGGCTAAGGAAGTAGCAACAGAAGGACATGAATCTTTGTAAATTGATGTATCTAAACTATGGGTTTACTCACAAGATTCCCAGTCTCACAAACAAACAAACAAACAAAAATTCAATTATAATGGAAATGTGTCTAGATCGTTACAGAGATAATTTTTGTGTTTCTCCTTACTGAACAAGGAACACCAAAAAAAGAAAAATGCAAACAGCAAATACACAATCCCATGGCCTTTACACATATGCCACTGTATTGCACAAAAACACAACAATAGCAGTGGCTAACCTACTGTACACTTACTATATGTCCGGCACCAGCTAAGACTATAGGGTCATGCTTTCCTTTCATCCTCATGCCAACCCTATGAGGTAATCACTTTATTATTCCATTTTACAAGTGGGGAAATCTGCAACACAAACACACAGTACACAGGTTCTCTTTCCACGATGCATTGCTACAGCACTATGCCCGGTCTCACGTTCTTTGCCCTGCTAGCCATGAGTTGTCTTGTCTGCTTCCCACCTGGCGGAGGGGCAAGGATGACAGGCTTAAGCAATAGTCTTTTAGTGACCAGCTCTGATGCCACTCTCGGCAAGATTCATCTAAGCTCATTCCCCAGGAACGTCTACTCCACATGCCAGTTTCCCCCAACTGTGGGCTCACAGTGCTTGGCATAGTGCAAGTGCAGGATCAATACTTGCTAAACAATAACCTGTGAATTCTGTAGTTTACAAAGGTTGAGTTTTCTTTATTTGAAATGCATGGGAACACACTGTTTCAGGTTTCAATTTTTTCAGATTTTAGAACATCTGCATATACATCATAAGACATCTTAGGGATAGGACCCAAGTCTAAACACAAAATTCATTGACTTTTCATATACATCTTAGACACAGAGCCTAAAGGTAATTTTATGTGACACTTTTAGTGTGTCTGTCTTTTGATGGTGACCTAGTAAACAAGATCAGATGTTGATCTTTCCATCTGCAGTGCCGTGCTGGCACTCAAAAAGTTCTGGATTTTCAGATTGAGGATACTCAACCTGTACCATTACTGAGAATGAAGAGACTAAAACAGAAGGCTCTTTGAGAGATTTCCTAATCTTATAGTCACAGAGAACAACAAGTCACCAGAGTTTCTATCTGCTTGCAAGCTTGTGGTGGCAATAAGGTGGCTGCGAGAGCAACGGTTTTGGAGTAAGCCTGACTATAATACCCCATTACCCCTCCCTATCAATTTGGCCTGACCTCCCATCATATGGTCTGATCTCAAAGAGGAGAAAGTCAGCAGCTCTGCAGACAGCACCAACCCCAGCAACCTCCCCCAGTACTGCGTTCAGGAGCTCATCCCATCAGATTTGAGCAGGTGGGAAAAGGGCGAGGAACAGGTAGGGAAGAAAAGAAGGCCTCAATGTTCCTGAATGTCATGTTTTTTAAAGCAGGTTTAAAGGTTGTTCTCTTTATCTTAATACACATTTACACTTGCTGATCCCATCAGTTTTAGCTCTATTTAGGTTCTGTTCTAGGGTAGATGGCTCCCCAGTAAGAAAAGGCTGACAAGACATAGAAACAGCAGCAGCAAACCTCAGTAAAGGGACAGTGAGGAAAAATGAGTGGGACTCTTAGAAGCAGATCCCAACTCCTGACTAACACACCCAGCTCTCTGGCCTCACTGACACTTCTGATATATTTGTCTGCAAAGGCAGAGGCCATATCTTTTTTACTGATCTGGCACAAAGTGGGTGCAAAGCAAAGGCCAGCATATGAGTTAACACAGGGGTCTGGTGCCATTGGGAGCATCTGCACAAGCCAAGGCCTCTGTGCTGTTCTCCTAACAGAAGACAGTGAGTGGGCGACTTAGTCTTCTGACTTGGTTTCATGGAACTGGGAGATAAGGAAAGAGTCAATGCCACTCCTGGTACCTGAGGGACTATGGGCTGTGTGTAGCTCAAAGGAGCATGGTGTCTTAGGAGTCCCCAAGAAGGGAGAGAGAGAACTGTCCGCTGACCACATGCCACTGTTCTCTACCGCTGTGCCTTACAAGCTCAAGATACCAAAAGATTCTCTGCTAAACCAAACTTTAGTCAGGCTCCAAAACTTCTCCTAGGTTTATCTGTTCACTTTTTCTAAGATCTAGTTTTAGCAAGAACCCAGCTAAGTCAGTTTAGCTAGAAACTCCACCTCCATATCTAATTGCCTTCCATATTTGATCAGGTTCCTCATCCTCCATTTTCCCTCAGGAAATGTTTGCTCACTCTGGCCTGTCTTCAGCCAGAATCGTACTGGATTGGTTTCGCCAGAATTCCCCTGACCCCCAGTGCTTCCTCTTATTAATTTTCCACCGACCAATCCCCAAACTGCTCCCTGGCTACAAATTCCCACTTGCCCATGGTGTACTTGGAGCTGAGCTCAACCTCTCTCCATTGATACAAAATCCCATTGCCATGTTCCCCTATCTACCATCACAGTTCTGAATAAACTCTTCCTTTCCATGCTTTTAACAACCTGCACCGAAGAAATGTTTCTTTAATAGATCCTATGGCTGTGCTTCATGAATGAAGGTCCCATGTCAGGAGCCCTCAAAACACTACAGCATCAGTGAGGGGAATTACCACACCAACTCTGAATTGGGTCTTAGAAATATAGTTGTCTAAAATTGCCCTCTGGAAAAACATTAAGCCTTTTAAATTGAAATAGAACTCGATTCAGACCCCAATTCTGCCACATCTGGGATGACCTGGGTAAATTCATTTTAATGAAGCTGTTTTCTTATCTGTAAACTGAAATAAATCAATGGAAAAACAGAAATCCAACTGTGAGTGTATATGCTTTAATTGAATTGTGAGCCAAAGCCTCTTCAAAAATAAACTTAAACCTGAACCATACTCATTTATTTTCTTTTTTTCTTTCTTTTTTTAATATTTATTTTTTAGTTTTAGATGGACACAATATCTTTATTTTATGTTTACGTGGTGCTGAGGATCGAACCCAGTGCCTCACGCATGCCAGGTGAGTGAGCTACCACTTGAGCCACATCCCGAGCCCCTTATTTATTTTCTATACCTAGACTGGACAACGTATCTTCTGAACTTCTATGTGATTTAAAATGCAGCTTTAATGTTCAATGTACTAGTCTGTGCCCGCACTTCATTCTCAGGGCAGACATCTGATATGACTGCCAGTAAGACCCTAGGGTGCGCCCCCAGGCAAAGAGGGCTACTTGGGGGTACCTGGAAGATAAGTGCTTGCATTAAGCCAGCTCAGCAAGGGGTAGGGAAAGGACTGAGCTGGTGCCACCAACCTGAGGATGTCTTTTGTCTTAGAAAGACTTGTTGGAATCATGGCAGCAAGGGGAGACAGATTATCTCCTTATTTCCCCTCCTTAGTGAAGCCTTCAAGAGCAGCCTAGGGCATGTGTGAGGCACTGGATTCAATCCTTAGCACCACATAAAAATAAATAAATAGGGGCTGGGGTTGTAGCTCAGTGGTAGAGTGCTCGCCTCGCATGTGGAGAGTGCTGGGTTTGATCCTCAGCACCACATAAAAATAAAATAAAGGTATTGTGTCATCTACAACTGAAAAAAATATTCAAAAAAAAAGAAGAGCCTAAGTTGAAAAAGTTGAGTGTGTCCTCAGACAACTTCCACAGAGTCCTCTACAAGAGCCATAAATGACACCTCAATTGTACAGAGAAGACAAATTCTTCATGAGAAACAGAATTCTGTGTGACAAAAGAACATAAGATCCCTTCTGAAAGGCCTCCCTCAGGACTCCTGCCTCTGCACCCAGAAGGCGTCTAGAAGAGACAAGAGCCTGGGGTATTTTGGATTAATGGCCCTCACAACGGCACCAGCAATCTTTCCCTTCCTGCCTCTGGCCCAGAAGCTTGCAGGACCTAAAGACAACACATGAATTATTACTCTCTGCCAACAATGTGTGCACTTGTGGGGCCAGCCAGGGGCCGGCTCCCCTACCTAACACTGGGGCCCAGGTTGCTGCCAAGGAGGCCATAAATCAGGAAGTTGTTCCTAGGAAGACTGTTAATAGTTTACCATGCCAAAAAGGTGGCTCTGATCTGGTATGAGGAAGAGCTACTGAGCACAGTGGCTAAAAAGGCTCCAGGGCTGTCCCTAAGAGGTGGAATTCTTAACAGAGCAGAAGGGTGGAGGGGATCCCGTGGCACAGTCATCCCTTGGATCTGTGGGGACCAGTCCCAGGACACTTCACAGATAGCAAAATGCATGGATGCTCAAGTCCCTTATATAAAATAGTGTGGTACCTACACACAACCTCCCATGTCCTTTAAATCACCCCTAGATTAACTCTAGAACCTAAGACAATGTTAAAGCCTTATAAATTGTTATACTATACTGTTTAGGAAACACTGTCTGCACATGTTTAACACAGACACAATTTTTTCCCAATATTTTCCATCCAAAGTTGGCTAAATCTGCTAATATAGAGACTGTAGCAGCAGGAAAGGAACATGGAGTGACACAATAAGTTTGGCCCACTAGTAACAATTACAATGGCTGGCTTCCAAAAAAGGTCACTGAACCACTTTCACTCATAACAGAAAGCAGTCACTATAAAACCAAGTATTAATTTGACCAATACTGATCTCATGCTGGCCTAAGTGCCAGGCCAGGGAAATAGCTGTGAATTAAACAGAATTACTGGTTTCAAAAGATTAACACTGTACTGACAGGGATGAGGGGCTGGAAAATGTATACTGCAGTTGGAGACAAGTGAAACGAAACAATAGTTACTAGAAACCAAAATGGTGTCATTATGTAGAAAAAGCAGTCCAGAAGGCTTCCCTAAAGCGACAGCAAATAGGTGGAACAGGCAGAAGAAATACACGCCTAGGATGGGCAAGACTGAAGGAGCTGTGGACTCAACCTGGAGTGCAGAGCAAGGCGCTTTGAGGAAAGAGGACTGTGGACTACACTTGCTGTGAGATGAAAGTCACTTGAGTTTCTGACATCTCTTTAAAAGGTTTGCTCTGGGAATGGGGGTATAGTTCAGTGTCAGAGCACTTGCCTAGCATGCACAAGGTCCTGGGCTCCATCCAAGGCACCCCCCCCAAAATCCCCCCCCATCCCCCACCCCCCCCAGCTTGCTGCTGAGCCAATATCACGCTGAACGTGGAGAACTAGGACAGTTGGGAGGTAATACATCAGGATGGAATGTTGGCAATGTAGATGAGGGCTGACCTCTGGGGCTACCCAGGGCCAGACCATAGGATAGGCTAGTGGGTCCCATGTGTGGTGTGGGAAGAAGAGACATGTGTGAACATGGCACCTTTATCTTGGGGCACTGAGATGCCACTTACAAGAGGAAGAGGAGAAGAGAGTTGGCTCAGACCACTGGAACCTAGAGCTGAAGTTTGGACTCACCTCTGCCTTGAAATGTTTTCAGCAAAAGTCACCTACATGATGCACCTGCCTGTGGGAGGCCATTCTACTTTGTAACAGGCTAAGCCTTTTGTTCTACATTGTTCTTGGAGTAGTTAACACATACAATGGAGGCAAAACATGAAGAGGGATTCAGAAGGGTCACTGGGTTCGAAAACAGGGAGTAACCATTTGGCCAAGGAAGCCTGGGCACTTTAACCTCTGTGCTTCAGTCTCTTTACCTGGAAAATAGGTGTAATAAAGGGTACTAAGGTCACGTGGAGCTCAGAGATCTATTGTGAACATGAAATGAGTTAACAGGTATAAAGATCACAAAAAAATAAGCTAGTTTTATTGATGGATTGACCGAGAATGGGTAGATACATAAGTACATACAAACAGTCCCTGACTAGTGATGGTGTTACTTTATAACGGACTCACCTGTACACACTCCATCTTAAGTTGGGGAGCATCTGGACCTGTGGTGGTCACATATAATTTCCAACTTATAATGGGTTTATCAGGACATAGTGCCATTGTAAATTGAGGAGTGTATACATAGTTATAATTTTTTCCCCTGGAATATAATTAATAAGGAACCCATCCTTCAGAATTTTCTGAGGAATAGGATACGTATCTCCTTTGGGTTCCCAAACTTCAAGCTGAAAAGGACTCTAGAAGACTATAGATGTGAAGAGGAAAGACATCAAGAGAGACAACCAAAAAAAGGATGGGAAAGGCCAGAAGAGAGAGGAGGAGAGCCAAGATGTATCAGCAAAACCAAAGAAACCCAACCAAACTTAAGAGAAAGCCAAGTGATCCTCCCTAGGTAGGTGAAGGGGGTGGAGATGGATGAGGAATGAGCAAGCCCTCCAACACCCACAGATGACACCCAGGGGCAAAAAGGGCCAGCATTCTCATCCTCAAAGCTCACTGGAACCACTGACCCTAGTCCATTGGGCTCCACTGAGCTCCAGGAGCCTGCAGGGAGGAGGAGGCTGGGCACTTGTCAGCCTTTCAAGGTAAGTTCCCAGACTGACCGAGACACGGCTCACTTTCTTCCTACCCTGACCTGTGGATGCTTCCTGGCCTCCTGAGGTTCACTGAGTTCAGGTACAACTCTCGTAATAGCCCTAGGTAAAAAAATGACAGAGATAAACAGGCCTGTTGGCATAGGAAGGTGAAACCAAAGATGTAGGCAGTGTGGAAAGACTGACATGGAAGGGCCTCATACTGTGTGGTCATCCCTCATCTAGGTTCTGCCTATATACCTTCCTTTCCCTTCACTAAGCACAGTAGAGATATAAATGAATCCTAAATGGCAATGCTGGAAATGCTATTCCCTGAATCAAGACCCATTTGTCCTCATCACTTTAGGCTGATTACTGATTTGGGTTGCAAGTGCCCCTGGGCCTATCGAGGCCAGCACCTACCGTGAGTGGTTCCCCTTGGAGTGCCTGCAGGATGAAGTTGCTGACCACCCGTCCATCATTCATGTGCATGCGTGGCCCAAAGGTGTTGAAGATTCTTGCTACTCGCACTTCCACGCCTTCCTGGAACAAGGAGAAGAGGAAGTGAGGTGTTCTTCCCTTCCTAGTTTATATGTGCATTTCCAGTGACCTACAGAGGTTCACCTATGACAAGGGTACTAGGTCTCTCCAACAAAAGGCGACGAGCACCAACATTCTGGTAGAGAATCTATGAGACAGCACAAGGGGAATGTGTTCAGATGAATTTTTCTCTGGTAAACATCTATTTTCCAAATGGGATCATATAATATATTGTGCAAGTTTATCATACATTAGAGATATAAAAGTCAATGAATATTTGACAGCTGATAAGAAAAAAACAACAACCAGAAAGTACTTTATCTTGGAGAAAGTAGGAAATAAAAATTTTTAAAGAGCTGCCTTGCAACTCAATCTCTGTTCTAGAAGAAACTTAAAATACAACTTGGTGCTCCCTAAAGGCTCAGCTGATGGCCTGGAAAGACACCTCCTAACATTGTTTAACATGCTTGTCTCTACTATTCATTTTCATCCCTGTTCATTTTCTTCTACACATTTTATAAAAAATTTTACCATTACACAAAACGTGAATGACTTATACAATCCAGAAAAGCTTATTTTCAAATATGTCATCAGGAAAGTGTTATTTTTTCAACTACCAAAGCCTTTCCCAAATGAACCTGTTTAATCATAAAATTCTGCAGAGTGCTTTGCCATGGATGAAAAGGTTAAATGTCCTTATAATTGTCTCAAGCTCTTCCAGCCTCACTGCTTCTTGCCAGGCCTTCCACTCACCTTTTCCCATTCACAGTAAAACGGGGAAAGAAACAGTACTTACTTCCCAGGGGTACTATAAGACTGGAATAAGTCCCTGAACACCCTTAGCATAGGGCCAGAAGTAACGACGGTATATTTTAGTTGCTACTGCTGACACTACCAGTTGATCAAATCTTTTCATTTCTAATTCTACCACCTTAGATCTGACATGGGCTGGGAATCTAACAGACTCTTAGTTAATGGGGCTTATTTAACACAAAATGTATCCACATGCATAGCAGGTTAAACAGGATGAACTGCAGAGTCTCCAGGGCCCACATGAGATATCCAGTCACTGCCTCTGCCCACAGAAACTTCATGTATCTTCCCAGCATACTGGACAAACACAGGAGCTTTCCACATGTGCTTTGATATGAAGAGGGTTGGGATACACAGATTTACCACAAAGCTAACTTCCAGAAATCACTATAGTGATAATTCTGCTCAGCAATCTATAATGCTTTTAGATGAAATACTCAGATTCTTAAGACCAAGATGTAAATTCTCATTCTTAGGAATAAATCAACATTTTTCTCTAGTGAACTAACTAGAGTATACAGTCACCCGCCTTATCCATTGTTTCACATTCTGTGGTTTCAGTTGCCTAAGTCCAGAAAAATAAAATTGAAAATTCCAGAAATAAACAATTCATGTTTTAAATTGTATGTTATTCTGAGTATCATGATGAAATTTCTCATGATCTCACTATGTCCTGTCCAGAATGTGAATCATCTCCTTGTGCAGAGAGTATCCATGTTGTATATTCTATTTCCTCATTAGTCACTTAGCTGTCCCTGTCATCAAATCAACTGTTGAGATATCACATGCTAGGGTTCAAGTAACCTTTATTTTACTTTAATAATATTCTTGAGGGGCTGGGGTTGTGGCTCAGTGGTAGAGTGCTCACCTAGTGTGTGTGAAGCACTGGTTTGATCCTCAGCACCACATAAAAATAAAATAAAGGTATTGCGTTCACCTACAACTAAAATTATAAACACACACACACACACACATACACACACACACACACACTCTCTCTCTCTCTCTCTCTCTCAAAGCCTGAGAGTAGTATGCTGGCAACTGCAATAAGCAAAAGAAGAGTTGTAAAGTGTGTCCTTTAAATAAAAAAATGAAAGTTCTACACCTGAAGAAAAAAAAAAAAATCACATGCTGAGGCTGCTAACATTTATAGTAAGAACGAATCTTAGCTACCTGTGAAATTGTGAAGAAAGAAAAGAGAAATTTATGTTAGCTTTGCTGTTGGACCTCAAACTGCAAAAGTTATAGCCACAGTGCATGGTAAGTCCTTAGTTAAGATGGTAAGACATTAAATTATAGGGTGCAGCATAATTCATGATTTCAGGTATCTAATGGGGGTCTTGGAACATTTCCCCCATGGATAATGGGTGTAATATATGTAAGGAGTACAAAAAGTAGAGCCAGAGATACTGTTTTCAAAAGAAAAGAACTAAAACTTGCATTTAACTGTTAAGATGAGGAAAGAAGAGGGGGAAAAAAACATAAGTGGGTGAATATGGCTTTATTCTAGGAAAAAGACTGGAAAAACCTAAGTAAATTTATAATACTTAAACCAGTGTGCCTGTCCAAAGAAAGCTTAATGTGCTCTGCCAAGTTTGTAGCAAATCAAATGCTTTTATCCTCTTGCTGTTCCCTTCCCTCAGGAACAACGTTCCAGAACATGGCCTCATTAAGAGCTGAGTTTGTAGACGTTGCTTGGTCACATAAACAAGCTTGCTGTTCTCATTTCTCCATTTGGAATTGTAGATGTGAGGCAACACATGACAGCAAGTTAAATGGGTGAGCTGTAGATTTCCCAAGGGCCCCTGTGGGCCCTTGTAGTTGCTGGAGTCCCCTGGCTACAACCTCTGCCTGCAGCAGCCTCATCTATTTCCCAAGTTTTAGGAGTGAACATAGCAATTTCCATGAACTTGGGCTCTCAGGCATATTTACACCTTATCTTATTAGATTAGCTATATTTAAGTCTAAGCTCCTTAAGTAAAATAAAGATAAACCCAAGGCTGGCTCCAGTTAAGACTTGTTCTCTTTTTGGGTATTGGTGTCTTCTAGATTGTGTGTACTGATCTGTCTCTTTCCAGACAGCATCAGCAAACCTTTGCCTTGACACAGAGGAAACCCCTGTTCAACATGCACAGTCCCCTTGACACCATCCCCCATCCTCACGATGGGATTTCACAAAACTGCCAATTTGTTCTTAGTCACAGCTGTGTGTCACTTTGTGCTCTGTGGTTCTACCCCTGTGGTGAACTGTGAATCATTTACATCTGACTCCAAGCATCAAGAAGATAAGAGCAACTCCTGTGAGTTTGAGTTAGGTCAATATAAAATGAACAGAAACTTAAAAGAAGGTGATGTATAGAAATCCACATGGGGAGAGTGTATCTGAATGCACGTGGCACATGTGAGCACATGGGGGTGTGACAGCAATACTGCACTCTCATCCTGGCACTCACTAGCTGTACATTTCTGGGGAAGTCATTTCATTTTCTAAGGCTGAAGAGCCTAATCTTTGAAATATATCCACTCTGCCCATGTCACAGGGATTAAAAGAAAAGGCGAAACTGCTTTGAAAACATGTCCTTGCTATTATCTATCTCTCCACCATGGTTTAAAACCCAGTACTAATGTGTCTTGGTATCTGCAGAGGATTGGTTCCAGGATCCCTTAGACGCCAAAATCTGAGGATGCAGATGGTGCAGTATGAGCTAACAACCTAGGCACAGTCTCTTATATAATTTAACGCATCTCTAGATTACTAACAATAACTAGTACAATGTAAATGCAATATTAGTATCCCTTACCCTGTACTGTGTAGGGAATAACGACAAGAAAAGTCTGTACAGATACAATTTTTCCCCCCAAATATTTTCAATTCGTGATTAGTTGAATCTCTGGAGAATGAACCCACAGATGAAGAGGGATGACCATTTGCCCTTGAGCCCCAAGGATAAGGGGTACTACATTAATAACCAGGTCAAACTTCTAACATCCACTATGCAGTAGGCAATCATTGCAAGGGCAGGCAAGAGCAAATTTCACCTGCCAATGTCTAGACAGGACAGCAGAATATGGAGGGCAGGCACCTAGTGGCAAGTTGCAGGGCCAGAAAACAAGGGTGATTTTGGGCAGGGAAGCCTAGAGTGTGAGGCTTACTGTGGGACACTGGACTTGATTTGGTTGATTTTTTTTCCCAATAAGCATAACGTACATACCAACTTTTTGATTTTTTTTTTTTTTTAAAATAAAGTATCCGAGGTCAAAAAATAAAACAAAACACCCTGAAGGCCACTGAACTAGGTGATTTCTTTTTGCTGTGCTGGTCTATGATTTCATGAATGGTGGCCTGTTTTGCAGACCCAGTGCAGCTGGTGGGTACACAATGATCTCCAAGGCAGACTCACAAGGGGCAATGAGCTCAAATGTACACTAAACCCTGACCACAGCCTACAGGGTAAGGCCCCATATTTGTAAACCACTGGGATGTCAAGCATGCAGAAGGGGCAATTTAATTCCTGACAAGTTTGAATTATTCATGAAGGATGCTATGCCCTTTCACCCCAACTTCCACTTCATTCCATTCCAAAAGAAACTCAAAGAGACCTCTCTTTCTGTAAGGGATGTACAAAAGGTTTTCCTGGGAAATCAAACTTTATTTTGAATACATTAAAGGATATTTCATTCATTGAAAGAAACTCAGATGTGAATACTCTAGAAATGGGGAAAGTTTTTATAAAGAGATCATCCATACCTCTATTCACTTGTTTATATTTTCAGTCTTTATGTATTAGGTTTAGTTAGAGTAAGACACAGCTACATACCATAAAGCATCTTGAAAAAATGACAATTTACACCAAAGAGGGGATATGTACTTATATATAAAAAATTTAAGTTATTAAAATAATGAAATAAAAATGTGTGAAGGGTACACCATTCCACCTGGCTCTTCATTTCCGATCTTTTTATCATTTCTGATCTTTTTATCGCCACTTGTCTGTAGAGAGCATAAGTCCTCACAACTAAAATATTAAAAGTCTTTCCTAAATCTTTTTATCTCAAAAGGCTGCACATTTAGAACTATGAACTGACAACTGTGGCTTCCTCTACCTGCAGAGGAAGGAGAGGCAATTCCAAAGCAATGCCACATGGGCTGCTTGCTCTGGGCCTTAGTGCCCTTGAACCAGGAGTTGACTTCTTGCTCAGCAATTGCTTTCTGATATCAGCAACCTGACGGGACAGCCAGACAGGGGAACGGGCACCCCCCGCAGGGATTCTGCCAAGGACTTGAGTCCTACTTAGGGTCCAGAGAGCTGGAGACAAGTCTTGGGACCCCCTCCCATCTGTAAAATGGATTAACCACCCACCTCAAAAAAGGCTGTGGGAAATGAAGGAAGATGAAATAGACTCAGCACTAATAGAGGCCAAGTGCATGGCTGGTACTCTAGCCCTGGTTCCCTGATCCTTAGCCCCACCCATTGCAGGTATGAAGGGCATCACTGAATAATGTCACTTCCAGAAAGTGGCACATTCAGATGGATACAATATCATGGCACCTTGCAGAGCAGTGGGCTCAGTATGTAGGACCCACAGGAGTACATATGCTGAAATGAAGAAAATAAGAAGCAGCAGTCATAGCCCCAGAAAATATGTCACTTTGGAGTCAGGGCTTGAAGAAGGGCAGTAACTTGCCCCAGACCAGGCCACACCCAGTGGACCAACCCAGTAGGGGCAGGTGCTCCCACCCACCTTAGCTGGATGCTACCATGACATCCCAAGCTAAAGATGGGTCTTTGTGCCTTGAATGTTTTACAGTCTTTTCACTGTTTACATGATAGTTTTTGGTTCATTTATTTTTCCCTTTTTAAATTTGTTTCTAGATGGGATTATGAGTAGTATTATGGTATTATGAGGAAGAAAACTTCCTTCTGGTTTATCCTTGATTTCTTATGTTTCTACACCTTGCAAAGCATCCTGCCATAGCAGGAACAGAATTGTGTCTCACTGTTCTTCCTACTTGGCACTGATTCACAAAGAGAGAGCAAAACATTCGTAACACAAAAAATGAGGACAGGAGATGACAGTATAGGCCAATAATCCCAATTACTCAGGAGGCTGAGGCAGGAGAATCTCAAATGCAAGGCTGGCCTCAGTAAGTCAGTGAAACCCTGTTTCAAAATATAAAACCAGGGCTGGAGATGTAGCTCAGCAATAGAGCATTCCTGGGTTCAATCCTCAGTACCAGCTCCTCTAACCGGAAAAAAAAAAGAAAAAAAAAAAAATGGGGGCAGGGGACTGGAGTTTACCACAGGCCCTCTTCACAGGCTTGTCAGAATTCAGGTGACATCACAGTGACTTCTACTCTTGGCCATGTTGTCCCTTCTCAAAGCTACAACCTCTACCTTTCTGCTTTGCAGCTACCACAACTGGTCAGGATTCTGGCATACCCAGGGCAAGGCACATGGTCATTCTGTGGCTTAATGGTCCCCCAGGGAACAGGTGAGGAGTTCTAGGGACAGGCAGCTACATTACACCTGCTCACAAGAAACTGTCACGAGGGGCAGGCTTTCCTCAATATTCTCTCTAGAATGACACAGACTGCAGCACTCCCCTGGGCAGATGTGCACCTTGGCCAGATATGCTAAGCACAGTGAGAAGCACTGACAAACTACAGGCTGCTTGTCAGCCAAGAGGACAACTTCCACCGTCTCCTTCTCAGAAGGTGCCAGGAAGTGACTGAGGCTTTGTTCCCTGGTAAGAATTGTACTGGGAGGCTGGCTGGGGGAACGACTCTTGCATACATACCACGATTGTCTGTGGCGCCTCCTGTGGGTGAGGTATGTGCCTGGTAAATGCACAGAGGAGGCACTGTGCCAAACGAGCAATAGAGGTTCTTTACAAGGACATCCCTGGCCATGTGGGGACACCTGACAGAGTTCTGGGCGGGATGCTCAGCCACAGAGGTGAGGGCCAGCTATCCACATGGGGAGTTTTAGCAGGTACGTCCCTCTACAGTTTTCAGGGCAATGCCACTCGTGCCACTAACTGGGACAGTGCAAGCATAGACTGAAATGCTAACAGTTCAGATCTATCTAGAGGCCACCTTCCTGCATACATGACATACATGGATCCATGGTTCAGTGGTGTGCAACATGCAGAAGCAGCTAGCGTCCAGGTGCCAAGAATAGGGCCTCAGCATATAGACCATGCTCAACAAATGCTGGCTCCATTGTTATTAAATTGGGAGGCTGAGGCAGGAGAATCACAAATGAGAGGCCAACCTGGGCAACTTTGAGAGATTTTGTTTCAAAACAATAAATAAAAAGGCCTAGGGATATAGCCAGTGGTAGAGTACCCTAGGTTCAATTCCTCCACCACAGCTGTAAGGCTGAAAGCAAAAGGAAAAAAGCCGAGAACATGTTATTCCTGAAATGTATTACTAGATTAAATGCATTTATGTGCCTTCATACCCTAGCCAGTTTTTATAGGGACACAGGTTGTTCTACATATTTAAAACACCTTAAATTTTGGGGTCTAGATGTTCTGGGCTCAGAAATGACAAAGGTACATTCTTTTAAAACTGGTAACATTTCTTAGAATAAATGGATAATACAAGGAAGGCAATGGCCCAAAGTGGGCTAGAAAGCATTATGTCTACTGCTGGCAGAGAAATAAAGCAGACAGGTCTAAACACTGATACCAGCACAGGTTCTCTTTAATGGTATTTTATTAAAGTATGAGGAGCAAGAGAGACCCTGACAAGCCCTTTCTGCCCCAAAAAGAGGCAGCATGTTTCTGCTTGGCTTCAGCTACGCCATCTGTGCAACACCATGTAATGAAAGGCCATGACAGTCCCCATGTGGCATATGTCCACACTGCCCAGCCCCCTAGGGCCTCAGATAGGCAATAAGGAAGATTCCCTGAACACTGAGCACCCATATGCCACTCTCCTCTCTCTCAATGCCTGGAGCTTGCCCGGAGGCTGGACCCTGGGCCTGAGAATACTGTTCCCACTGACACTGCATCTTTTAACAACCTGTCCTGGAACAACATTCCATGCCTGCAGGTATTTCCCTGCATGTTCCACTTAATAAAGGACATTATGCCAAGGATCTGAGAGAGCTGACCCAAGAATATGGTCATACTCCCTTTGAAAATGCATGGAAGAGCCTGGGCTGTCACCTGAGCCTGTGGGGACCCCTTTGCACAGCTCACCGGCAGGCACAGCAGGTACAATGAACCCCAAGTCAGAGGTTAAGAACTGAGTAAACAATGGGTCATGTCTCCAAGTTACACAGCAGCAGAGCCTGTGTGGGAACCTCAGCCTCTCAGTCTGTGGGCAACTTCTGCTACGTCATGTGGACAATCTGAGATACCCATGGCAGAAGCACTGAGAGCAACAATAAACAACGAGAAAGCAGGAAATGATAGCAAATATGAAGAACAATTCTTAGAGAAGTACAGGTTAAAGCAATAGTGAATCAATTTTTTTACTATTAAGAAAACCAAAAGAAAAATTAAAAAATTAAAAAAAAAAAAAAAAAAAAAAAAAAGNCAAGCATTAGTAACTCCTTTCCTTAAAAAAAAAAAAAAAAAAAAAGAAAGGTAATCCATCTATTTGGAGGCTTCAGGAAAAAAGAGGCACTCATGAGCTACTGGTAGGCAACTGGCAATAGAGAAGCATACTGTTCCATGATATTCCAAACCCTAAGAATTCATCTCTGGGAAATTATTTTTAAAATAAGGAAACATGAAAAAGGCTGTGCACAACACTGCTCATTAGTAATAATGGGCAACCGGACTTCCCTACACTTGCCCCCAGGCATATTTAATGGCAGCATTTAATTCTTTTATGACACTTTACCTCTGATACGCTGATGCTCTGTGTGCCTAGAACGTAAGCCCTGGAACCTGGTTAAGTACCTGCTTCATGTAGGCGTAGCACATGGTCTCTGCGACACGTTTGCCTTCGTCGTAGCAGGCCCGGGGTCCTATCGGATTCACGTGGCCCCAGTAATCCTCACTTTGAGGGTGGACTTCAGGATCTATGGGTCAGGGAAAAATGAGACTGTTTTCATCTTTCCTTTTTAACCAGTTCATCTGCACTAGGAATAGAGCATCTTTGAGGTACAAACATCTTCAAATGGAGAGAAACATCAAAGAGGGAAGGAAACAGTGTTCTATATACCATTCTCCTACATTGGAACTGGCATTCTTACTACTGATTAAGTAATGATAGCACTTAATTTTTTTTTTTTGATATGAGGAATTTAACCCAGGGGTGATTAACCACTGAGCTACATCCCCTACTCCCTTCTTTTTTGAGATGGGATCTCACTAAGTTGCTCAGGGCCTTGCTAAGTTGCTGAGGCTGGCTTTGAACTTGTGATCCTCCTGCCCCAGAATCTCAAGACACTGGAATTATAGGTGTGTACCACTGTGCCTGGCTAATGATAGCATTTTATTTATTTAATTATTTATTCTAAAAATATTTTATTTTTTAGTTGTAGCTGGAGACAATACCTTAATTTTATTTATTTATTTTTATGTGGTGCTGAGGACTGAACCCAAGGCCTCACACATGCTAGGCAAGCGCTCTAACCACTGAGCCGTAACCCCAGCCCTAATGAGGCATTTTAGAGGAAAAAAATAAAATATCAAAGTCTCTCAAATCTCCCTTCTCTTCCATAAATTGTCCTTAACTTTTAGATGGTTACACAAGCTATCATGTGTATGTGTGTTAATGACAATATACTAATATATAATAGAAAGGAAATCAGTAGAGTGGAGTATCAGGAAGGGTGGGAAAGGAAGGAGGGGAAGGAAAGGAAAGGTACCGGGGAAGGAGATTGATCAAATTACGTGCATGTATAAATATGGCATAGCGAATCCCACTGTCATGTATAATTATAATGTACCAATAAAGAGCAAACAAACAGCATCTCTGGAACATACAACTTTCACATCTGCTGTCACCAGAACAAATCTAAGACCCGTGATGAGACAAGCTGGATGCCCTCTGTGGGGTAAACACAGGGATACAGTGTCTACAAGCAAATGGAATTCCCAATTCCTGTTTCTCTAGTGTATAAATCAATCACACCTTAAGATCTACCAGAGAAATAGACAAAGAAACCAAGTAACAAATTCCTTTTTAAGTACAAGTATATTTCTGGAACGTGAATTACGACCTGGTTTATCCAGTACATCAAGAACTTTACACTCTGAGTACAATCAGGGTAGAAAACCTATAAATCTTTGTTAAGAAATCTCGACAAAAAGATACGGGGACTCTGTGTTACTCATTTACATCTTGTTAATCTTGCCCCTGCAGTTTGACTTCAGGCTCTTCAGGATGAGGGCCTTGAGTGAGTGCTGGGAGGGGTCCATGCACACATCTGGCAAAAACCTCTGATTCCTTACCACCCCTGCAGCCCCCACGCAGCCGCTGTGCAGCACAGAGTAAGGTCTCTCTGTCTGGGGCTGTGGCTTACTGTTCCCTTAAGAAAAGGTGAGGCTTTCACTGTACATTGGTAGAAAAGATTGATGCAAAGACTCCCAGAGAGGAAAACCAAAGACTTACATTCACAGACGACTGATACTAGAACCTTTTCCATGGATTTTTGACAAGGGCTGGGCAAGCCAGACAACAAATTAAATGGTCATAAATTTCTGACAAAGGAGAAGAAAGAGAGGGCTGGGCATACCCATTCAACCATGCACTGGCACGGTCTGGGCTGAAATGCCCAAGGCACCAAGATTCTGAAAAAGTCCCTTCACAACTTCACTTTGGAGAAAAACTGGGACAAACCACTTTGTTATTAGAAAAGTAAAGGCCTAGTCAGAAACGATTTCTAATTGCTTCCCACTTTATTGATATTTTGCAAGGTTAATGGACTAAGCAAATGCTCCACAAAACTTAAGTGGTTCATTTATCAAATGTCAGAGTAGAGCAACTGGCAAACTAATTGCAAGGATTACGCCCTAAAGTTAATTTAGGAACTAAAGGACACCAGCTCTTATCAAAAATGCAGATAATAAATGGGGCGCGTGAGGATAAAGGAAAAACACGTCACTCCACTTTTTGGACAGAAACATTGATGAGGCAGGACTTCAAAGATGATGATGTGCTACATTTTCATGGGGTTACAAAGATTATAACTGCATTAATTAGAATTTCTGTGCATTTTTTTTCCATTTGCTTCCCTTACATTAAAAAAATTGTCTTCCAATTTACCCTTTGGCTTCCTCATTTCTCTCATCCAGAACAATAATACAAAATGGGGGGGG
>NW_026000020.1:1405220-1421734 GCF_001458135.2 Marmota marmota marmota
GGGGGGGGGGGGGGGGGAGCCAGGGCCTGGCTCCCACTGCATTGACTAAACAGTTCTCCCAAACCTTGCACCTAGGTAGTTTGGGGCTGAACAGAAGCCAAGGTGGATTGAAAACAAAATTCTCCTCCTACCACCAACATGAATTCCCAGGCATTGGTGGGCCTGGGAGGGATGATGAAGGCTATAGCTGTTAAATTAGGCTCTGGAGTTTTCTGGCACTATCCACTTATGGTTCTTCCAGAGACTGTTCTATAACAGGTAAGGTAGGCCAACCTGTGGGCTGCTGGTGGATCAGATATGAAGCACACATTGCTCACAGTGAAGAATAACATGTGCCAGCTGAACAGGCCAAACAATCCCCACGGAATGCAATTTTGTTATACTTTAAGAGCAGAATGGAAAAAAAAAACAACACTGGTGTGCAATCAAAAACAGTGGACTCTTACTGGCCAGGAGACACTATCCAGTCCTCCAAGAATATACAATAAGAGAGTTAATCTCACTCAGAGGACAAGCCTGGTGACTCCAGAGGCTGGGATGGAAAGCCTCGGGGCCATCACACACAGGAAGAGCTTGAGCAGGAAGGCCTTCTCAGAACGACATCCTGGGCTTGATTCCTTCTTCACCCAGGACAGGAGGCAAACAGCACAAAGGTTTAGTGGAAGCAACTGTGGCGAGGGCTCCACCCACTCACCTCCATACACCTCCGAGGTCGAGGCCAGGAGCAGACGGGCGCCCACGCGTTTTGCCAATCCTGCAAAAAGCAGAGTCATGATCAGAGAAACTATCTACTTTCATGGATAGGCACACTTTATGTGGCTAATTTAAGCATACTGTAATATAAAAGCTATCTGATGATCCAACAAATTATCCACTCTGATGGCATATGCCTTGGACCAAACAAAAGCAGTAAGAAAAATCACAGATAGATTCTTAGAAAAACAGTATTAGTTGGATTCTTAGAGTTGTAAGGAAGACCAGATGCAGACTCTGTTGGTTTGCTAAGGTGTGATTTCAAGAATTATTTTGCTTAAAATATTGCCCCATATTTTCTGACCTCACCCTGGTAGGCAGAAGGCAAGGCTCTTTTCACATTAGTCTCCAAAATGGCCTCTGTTGCCCAGGAAGCACTGCCAGGAGGGAGCCACGAGGCAAGGTGTGCAGGCAGGACCCAGGGGCAGTGTGGGGAGGGTGAAGGCTAAAGTGAGAGGGAGCCAGGGGTCTGAGTATCTGAGGATCTAGAGGAAAGCAGAGAGCCATGAATATATAAGAATAAGAGCATATAGTTGCTAAAAAGGCGAGAATTTGGAGATGGATTCTGCCAACTCCACAATGTGCAGGAGGAAGGAAAAATGTTAAAAGGGAGGTTTGCATCAGATTGTATCCATAGGCTAACAACTCCATGGGCCCACAGAACCTGTAAGGTGGATCACCACAGAGTATTATGGTAGAGACAGAAGTAGTAGCTTCAATAAGGATCCTGAAGTCTTTTTATTTTTAAAGTTAACTTTTTGAGATATTTGTACATTCAAATTCAGCTGTATGAAATAACACAGAAAGATCCCACATACTTCTTCACAGTTTTCTTTAATGTAAAAACTTACAACACTGAAGTATCAGATTTCACAATGTCATAGTGACATTGATGCAATGACCATCCCCACTGCTAGAGTCCTCCACTGATGTAAGTGACTCAGAACATTCCATCTCTACAAGGGCCCCCACATTACCTTACTTCCTCTCTCCTTCCCACGCCTGTAACCCAAAAATTCATTCTCTATTCCTGTAACTTTGTCATGTCAAATACGACACATAAATGGAATCATACAGTATTACCTTTTAGAACTAAATTTCTTCACTGATCACATTTCCCTGGAAGTCTACCAAGTTACTGTATGTGTCAACAGTTCCTACCTATTTTGTCCTGAGGACTCTGCTAGAAAAATGGGTCTATAATCTAATCATTTATCCATTACTGAACATTTTAGTTGTATTCAGTTTTTCACCACATGACTAAAGCTGCTATGAACGTTTATTACAGGTTTTTCATGTGGCATAAGTTTTTATTTCTCAGAGATAAATGCTCAAGATGACAATTACTGGGTATTATGGTAGCTACATACTAACTTACTTATCATATTTATTTATTTTTTTAAACCAGGGGTGCTCTACCACTGAGCTAAAGGGTCTCATAATAAAAAATGGAGTGATTCTCTTGCCTTTGCTTCCAGAGTAGCTGACTTACACATGTGTGCCACTATGCCTTCCTGCTCTATTCAGTTTATATATATAATTTGTCAACGGACCTTTATTTTATTTATTGATACTGAGACTCAAACCCTGTGCCTCACACATTCTAGGCAAGTGCTCTGCCACTGAGCCACAATCTCAGCCCATCTATTCATTTTTTTTTAAAAAAAAAAAACCCATCAAACTGTTCTCTAGAGTAACTGTACCATTTCATATTTCCACCATGGGGGAACAAACTAGCTTTTAGTTTTCTCTAAACTTTGGTAAAATATATACATCACATATGCAATGTGTTGATGTAAGAGAAACTGAGCTTAAAGATTCTGAAACAGAGGCAACCGTCCAGGGTAAAGTCAGAGGAGCTGACCCAGCTGCAGCAGAGCTAAGGTGTGTATGCTGAGACTGGACCAAGAACAAAGAGGTTCCATCAGATGAAGTCAACACAGGACCTGAGGGTGGCGAAGTAGTGCAGGGAAGGGCCTCCCCTGAAGTGCAGGCAGAGTGCAGTGCATCTTGTCTCAAGTGCAAAATGGTAATAACAGCTCCTCTCGGTTCAGACGGCAAAGTTCCATGTGGAGTTCTCCCCATTCTAGTGATGGTCTCCTTTGACTTTTGTCCCCATGTCATTCCTGGAAGATCCCCCATCCTTCCTGCAAGACTTCCACACCCACTCTTACTCCTGACTCAAGCCCTAGCTCAGGAGTCCTTTTGCCTTGAACTCTAACAACATCTTGTTGGGGCCTTTCTCCTGGAACATTCCCCTTCCTCATCTGTATCACCAATGCCTGTGCCTGCAGAGCACCCTCTCATGGGATGCCAAGGTCCTTGGCAGAAGAGCCTGGGTAAATGTATCCAAATCCCCTCACAGTGCAAGGTACAGTGCCCTAGGTATAGTAGCTGAATTCCCTAAATAGAAGATCAGATATCATATGCACAGTGGGTTTTTCCTCCATGGGTGTCTGGTTATGGTATGATGGAGGGGGATGGGGGGCCAAAAGAGTGACTGGGAGATTGTGGTGGCAAGACCTGGGTGCAGCACACCATGTTTCTAAGTAGGAAGATAGACACCCTTTCCTGCCTGGTGATCAGGGCAGGGGACAATAACAGAGGGCAAATGTTCTTTCTAGGTTAGAAGAATAGATCATCTTACTTCACTCAGAACTTGACCCCTATGAAGGTTAATTTCATGTATCAACTAGATAGGTTAAAGAATACACCCCAACAAATATCTAGTTGAACATTTTTTGGGGGGTGTGCCTGTGAAGGTATTTCTGGAAGAAATCAGCATTTAACCTATAGATTAAGTAATGGAGATGGGCATCATCTAATCCCTTTAGGGTCTAATAGAATAAAAAAGTAGAACACTGATCTGTCCTGAGCTCTCCAGTTCTCAGGCCTCTGAACTACACTATTCACTTCCCTGGGTCTCCGGCTTGCAGAGGGAAGGTGGGAATTCTCAGCTTCTATAATCACAGGAGCCAATCCATCATAAGTCCTGTTCTTCCTTTTTTATTTTATTTTTAAAATTGCTGTGCTAGGGATTGAACCCAGAGCTCTGTGCATGTTGGGCAAGTGCTTATCACTGAGCTGTGTCCTCAGACCCGAATAACCCCCTTTCTACATATCTAATTATATTCCTACTCTGTTCCTCTTGAGTACCCTAACTAACACAATCCTCCAAAATGTTCAGCCTTAGAGACTTAAAATCCAGTCTCTGGCTGCCCTTTTAGACCCTTGTTTCCATGCTCCACTCAAATTAATATTTAGGACTGTCTTTCCTAAATCTATTTTTAGAACCTGCTTTAAATGTTCTTATAATTAAATCCGTTTTTCACTTGACATTTTAAAAAGTGGTTCCTTTCTTCCACTTTGCAAATAATCAAAACACCTACTTAAAAAAAAGTACCAAACTTAAGTATGCCTCTAATTTTAAATGTTAACAAGTACATATTACCCACAGCCATAATCTAAGGCACGCTGTTTTGTGAATACACGTGACCATTTTTAATGTCACCAACCCTTTCATCTTCCACTTCCAATGTGAACCCTAAGGTTAGCCTAGAGCAGGAGTTCAGTTTCCACAACACCCACATAGGGCAGCCTCTTGGCCCCAATCTACCAGGAGTGTTGCTGAACCACCTCTTTGGGCAAGGCCACTCCACACAATCTTGGGACCAGAGCCTTCCAGGACAGGATGTGCCATTAATCCTAGGCACTGGCCAAATGAAAGAGGAACGCTGGTCACCTGTGGTCACTCCCAGGGCATTTAGCCTGAGGCATCAAATACCAGTGATTACAGCACAAAAAAGTTATGCTGAAATTTGTCCCCCATGACAAATTCTGACGACATACATGCTACATACTGTGAAACTGTCAAGTAACAGGGGCAAGGTGATGAAGAAGGTATATAAATACCAAGGTCAAACTAATTAACTTCCAATGATGAGGATCCCCATAGCCTTTGTTTTTCATGGTTTTAGCTACCTGTGGTCAACCTCAATCTGAAAATATTAAATAGGAAATTTCAGAAATAAGCAATTCATTAGTTTTCAACTATGCACTGCTCTAAATAGAGAACGAACTCTTGTGCTGTGCCACTCTATTCTGCTCAGTATGTGAAACATCTTATTTTCTGGTGTATCCACACTGTATTTGCCACCCACCTGCCAGCCATTCGGTGGCCATCTCAATGACCAACTGTTCTGATAAGGCAGTGTTTATGTTTAAGAAACTCTTACCTTATTTAATAATGGTCCCAGGGCCTAAGAGTAGAGATGAATGAAATTTAGATATGCCAAAGAGAAGCAATAAAGCATTTCCTTTAAGAGAAAGGTGATAGTCCTTGAATAAGAAAAAACTAATCATAAGCTAAAATTGCAAAAAAGGAAAAAAAAAATCTTTGAGCTATTTTTGTAGTTGCATCTCTAACTGCAAAATTACAGCCATAAGTGTTCTGTTAAGAGAAAAGGTGTTTCAGGAATCCTCTGGTGGTCTTGGAATGTACCCACTGCAGACAAGGAAGGACAACTGTATCTATGCTTGTAATTGCCCAAAATATTCCCAGCAAAGGCAGCAAAATGAGAAAATGACCACTCACCCAACATGTTCAATGTCCCAATTGTATTGGTCTTCAGTGTCTTGATAGGGTTATACATATAATTTGGAGGGGAGGCTGGGGACGCCAGATGGTATATTTGGTCAACTGAAGGAGAAAAAGGGAAGCATGTTATTTCCAAGTAAAACACTTTAGAAAGTTTCAAACTTCTATTGATTACACTGTGAAATAAAGGTGTTAGTGTATCTTTCACTGAAATTCTAGTTGTTAGCACATTATTCTTTGTAGAAACTAATTTACATTTGTAATTAGAAGAACTTTGAACAAAAATAGAAAGTCTAGTTATCTGGAAAAAACCTCTGTGCAAGGCCAGTAAGTGGAGTCTGTTCTCCTCTGACTGAAGTCTGATGATGGAGTTGAAAATTTTCTGAGATTTGTGATCCAGATATAGCAATCATATCAGAAGGAAGACTGATTTTTAGACACAGAATTAAGCACGTATATCTAAAATGAACGTTTTTAGCTTGTGGAGCAAATTTAATACAAAACTAGGGAAGAAAATTGCATCCTATACATGTAAAACTAGATCCTGAGATGACAGGTGAAGAGGCGGTTCTTAAGTCTGTAAGGAAACACCCATCGCTCACAGCGAAGTTGAGAATGGGATCAGAAAGCCAACTGCAGCAACCAATCATTCTTTGCACATGGGTTCATCCTGGAGAAGAGGCTGGTAGGGAATACCTCCACCTTGACACACCAGCTCCTCCCCATGGTCTCCGGCCCACCTCCTGACCAGGGGACCACTGTTCACTCCCATACCTGACCCTGGCTGAGTGCTATGGTTTGATGGTGTGCTGGAGGCTTGGTTCCCAGTATGGCAGTGTCGAGAAGGGGTGGATCCCTTAAGAGGTGGGGCCTCATAGGGGGTTCCACAGATTGT
This sequence comes from Marmota marmota marmota, assembly GCF_001458135.2. Classification (NCBI taxonomy): domain Eukaryota; kingdom Metazoa; phylum Chordata; class Mammalia; order Rodentia; family Sciuridae; genus Marmota; species Marmota marmota. The sequence goes on from NW_026000020.1 coordinate 1,411,466, forward strand.
TCGCAGAAGAGATTAACGTGAACTAATGCTCTCTCTCGAGTTCCAGCTCTTGTGGGCTATATTAATACTCAAGAGAGAGAACTGTTATAAAAGAGTGGGCCTGGCCACTCCCTACTCTCTTGCTTCCTGTCTGGCGTGTGATTTCTTCTTCCTCTTCTCTCTCTCATCCTTGTATGTGCTACTGTTAATGCCATACTTTTGGACCTTCAGAACTATTAGCTAAATAAACCTCTTTTTTATTATGCATTATCCTGCCTAAGGTATTGTTACAGTAACACAAAACACACTCGCAGAGCTACCAATGGGGCCATGCTTTGATAACACTCTGATACAGGAATTGCAAGTGGGTAGACTCTGGAACTTTTTGTGTGTTTGTATTTGTGTGTGTGTGTGTATTCACACACATGTATTTAAAGCAAAATTCAAAAAATATCAACCTAATTTAAAAACAGAACTAACGCTTGATAAAACAATAATCTTTTTTTCAAGAGAACTAAGAAAACACAAAACCTTTAAAAATGGTTGAGCGTCGGCCAATATGCAAATTCTTGAAAGGATGTGTCCAAATGACAGGAAAATCTTATCATTCTCACTCCCACAAATCATTCTAACCTGATAAATTGCTAAAAATAAAAAGCAAGCAAGAAAAAAAAAAAAAAAAAAGATCCATTACATGAACTGGAAATAAACAAGTATTTTAGAATCGAGTCTCATAAAATTCCTTAATCCTGGGGCTCTCGTCTTTTCCAGCTTACAGAAAGGACCAGCATGCCCTGTGTGGTGCAGTTTGGATCTGGAATGTCCCCCAAAGGTCCTGTGGCAAAGGCTTGATCCTCGGCTTAGCATTAGTGGAAGGAAATGCAACCGTAAGAGGTGGGAACTTGTGGGAGGTTTTAAGGTCACTGGAGGTGTGCCCTTGAAGGGGATAATGGGACTCTAGTCCCTCCCCTCCCGCCTTTCGCCTTCCCTGTATGGGGTGAGAAGTTCTGTTCCACCAGGCACACTTACCATGTGCTGCCTCACCACAAACCCCAAAGCCATAAGGCAAATTGAATATGGACAGAAACCTTTAAAATTATAAACCACAATAATCTTTCTTCTTTATAAGTTGATTATCTCAGGTATTTGTCACAGTAACAGGAAGGTGACTAACATACTGCATAGTTCCTGTGTGTGTGCTTAAAGATTATGGGGCTATAGGTGTAAGTGGCAGGTGCTTAACCCCAGATCTGGGCACTGAGGCTTTCCCTAAAACATGTCCTCAATACTCACTGTCACTCTAGGGCAGGACCAGGTCATCAAAAACTGAATGTGTCAAACAGATGTTCAGAGCCAGAGCTGAGAGTGACCCCAGAGCACGTGGAGGTGGGCCAAGAACTGGATCTTGCTACCCACCTCACAAGCCACTGGCATTTCTGCTCTCACACAGGGGCCACCCCATGTTCCTCAAAGATAGTGTAAGCCAGTGTGCATGGGTTGTGATCTTACAGAGCAAGTTGTTCAGCACCATCTTTACTCCTGTGGAGACAACATCTGTAGGGAAAGACAGAAAACTGCACTAAAAATGGAAGAGGGGAAAGAAAGCCTTGATAGGGCTGGGGATATGACAGTTCATCAGCAAAGCACTTGACTACCACGTGCAAGGCTCTGGGTTTGATCCCAACACCACCACACAACACACACTCACAAAATTAAAAAAATACATTTCATCTTAAAAAACAAAATGCCTTAAGAGCCCAGGATACTTCCTTGACATCAAACAGAAACCATCAACCTGTACTTTCTCTCTCCCTCATGGCTCCAGGCCAGGCTTTCTTCTTCAAGGCTAACTCAGACATCAGTTTCTGGGAAGCCTCCCGCAGCCCCATTAGAAAGCACTCTCTTGCTGCTGGAGGCAGGGTGGGGGGGGCGCTATAAGGCTGGCTCACAACGGCTTCAGGCTACTTCAAGTGACTACACTTGTCTTCAGCAGTCTCAGTGAGCACCAAAATGCCTTTTTCCCCTTCCTATCTCCACCCGGCTTTGGTCTCAGGGAAGGCAGGCCTCCTTGGTGGCCTACTGGTATGTGCAAACACAGAGTTCTGAGCCCACTGCAGGGCTTAAGAACATAAACTGTATGTAGATGGACCTGGAAACCTTCATTGGAAGACAAATAGCCCTTTGGGCCCAGGTGCCATGGGAACAGTGCTCTGAGTTAGCTGAGTGAAGCCATAATTTGGAATTTTTTCATTCAAAAAGGGTATTCCATCCGTTCTCCCCCCACCCCATCATTTGACAGTTTTGCCAATCTACTATTCCTGAAAAGTTAAGGATGCCCCATAAAACTGTGTCATGATCTTAGTTAAGTAGAACACTAGTGCAGCATCCCACTTAGAAAACTAAGGGCCCTGTGAAAAGCAAGGTCCTCCACAGCTCCTCTTCCCTGTGAGGAAGTATTTGGCCTATAACACTGATGACAGTAACTCCAGTTCCTGTCCTAAAAAGGACACTGCACCAGTCTGTTGATTTAATTAATCTGGTAAGGAATCATGCCGGGGAGAGAAGAGGGAAACTTCAGAGCAGAGATAAACACACAGGGATGAGAAGCCACATAAATACTAAGGATATTAATAACAACCAGCTCTGGAATGTAAAGGGAAAGAGTCCCCCAAACATGTGAACCGTGTAACTCAAAGCATATAAAAAATGAGTGTGGCATTCAAAAGCCCCTTCTGGGGGCTGGGGGCCAGGGGCGTGCGCCTGTAATTTCAATAGCTCGGGAGGTGGAGGCATGAGGATCTCGAGTTCAAAGCCAGCTTCAGCAATTTAGCAGGGCGCTAAGCAACTCAGTGAGACCCTGTGTCTAATAAAATAGTGCTAGGGATGTGGCTCAGTGGTGGAGCGCCCCCGAGTTCAATCCCCAGTATCACAAAACAAAAACAAAACCAAAAACAAAAAACACCCCTGCTGGGAGTCGAAAGGCACTAAAGTGGGGAAAGAAAGGGATGTCCACCTATTTGTTGGACATGTGGTGACTGCCATGTGACCCTGCCATGACCCTTCTCATTACCAGGTCACACGTGCCATGATTTCAGCTAGGAAAAAAGGTCCTCAAGAAATAAATAACTCTAATTAATTATCAATAGCAGTCCTGCCAGAAGGGAAGAGGCAGGTGAGAGGAAAGCCACAGCCGGCTCGGCCCTCCCATGAATCTTGATGATGGCAAAACCCTGTCTTTTGCCACAAATGAACTTTCTATATTCTTCAAATGGACTTTTCTAATGGTCATACCGGGAAAGAAAAGAACACAGTAGAAACAGAACAACTCTTGGGAGAACCCAAAACCACTTTTCAGAGAAATCAAGCATTAACTTCTACCAAAGAGGAAATCCACATAAAAACAGACTGCATGTATACACGCCTCTGTTGATCACTTCCGCAGAACTTCCATGGTACCTGGTGTCAACTTCTCCCACCATGCTCAACAGCACTGTGGAGTGCCAGTAAGGAATTTGTACCTCGAAACTGAAGACTATGGACAACGAAACAGCTAAAAAGGGTCAGCTCTTTCTGTGAATGCCTGTGATTATTCAGCATATAATGAAATCCCATCACAAAGATACACTTGCTACAGGATTTTCTTTCTACACGTCAAGCCAGAGGCCTGGCAGAAATACAGTCAGGTCTCCATATCCACGGCACTACACCCACAGATTCCATCAATCATGGGTCAAAAATATCCCCAAAAGTCTGTGTCTGCACTGAACATGTGTGGACTTTTTGTCTCATCACTGTTCACTAAGCAACACAGTATTAATAAGTGTTTACATAACATTTACTTTCTATTAGGTATTCCAGGTCATTTAGAAAGAAATTTAAGCACATAGAAGGATATGCGTATATTCTGTGCAAAAACCACACCACTGTATATAAAAGACCTGAGCATCTGTGGATTTTGGTATCCTCAGGGGTCCTGGAACCAGTCCCCATTGGGTATGGAGGGATGACTGTACTGCTCAAGGAGAGGTCATTCTGCAACATGGAATCCCACAGTATGGCCCTAACCCTTGTCCCCAGCATTCATAAGGGAAAAAAGGATTTCAGAGGATGCAGAACTTCTAAAATTTCTTTCAGCATAAAGAAGAGTGGGATTTTGCCTTGATTCTTGTCAAACAGTATTTACATAGTGAAAAGGCTGCACATGCTAGACATCTGGCTCAGCCCCAGTCCTGGGGTTGCCCATCAGTGCTACTGGCAAGATATGGAGGGTTCGCTTGCCTCAGGAAGCCACCACAGTAAGGGAGACTTCCAGTATCCTGAGCTGCTCTGGAGGAAGCCCCAGTGTTCCAGCACATAACTATGGACTCAATCCCCTTGGCAAACCCTACTTCCCTCCACATACCTTTCCTCAGTGGACACCAGGGTTGATAGCCCAATTTCTGCTATTTTCCCTCTGATTATACCTCTCCTTATGGCCTTTCACAGGATTTCAGTATCTGGGTAAAAGATGGGTAACAGAACTCTGCGCCTTGCTTTCCTCACCAGCACAGTGAGTACAACTACTGCCTACTTCATGTAGTACTGAGGGCACTGAATCTACTAAGCGGACTATGATCAGAACGCTGCTTCAAATACAGGATGTGTGCAGTGAGTGTTACCTGAGGTCAGATTCTTTTATTTTCCTGAACTTTCTTACTGCAATTTCCAGGTATCAGTCTCCCCAGGACATGATGGGCATTATTGCTTTTTCAGTTCTCTACAGGAATGCTGGTCAAGATTCCTATTCATGCAGTTAGTTGAAAAGCAAATCAGAACAGCTTTTCAGGAAAACACAGGCTCTATGTATCTAGTGGAAGCCTGAACAAGGCTCCGACTAGGTATATTTAGATAATGATGAAAGGGACATACAAGTGTATACTGGTGGCTCTCTGAAGAATGGTTTATGATGGCCCCAAGTTGCAAAGAACCTAAAGACTCAATAACAAGAAATAATAAAATTGTTGTATATTTACACAATAGAGGCTTTTCAATAAACAACACTGAGGGGAAAAAAAATGTATCTTTGTAAAGAGATCTGGAATAGCCACACAACAGAATGCTAAGCAGCTGACTATGAAAAGATCACCAGGATACAGTATGAGAAGAAAACAAGGTGCAGGGCAATATGTAACAGGCTGCTGTTTCTTTAAGGGAGATTATGAATACCTATTTATATTAGCTAGGTCACACATACACACTTAAGATTCTTTCCCATCTCAATCTTTATCAAATGCTAAATGAAAAACCTAATTCTCTTATTTAGGTCAAAGTACTTTTTAATCTCTATTGAGACTTCTTCTTTGACCCAAGTGTCACATACAAGTAAGTCGTTCAAGTATTTTGTGGTTTTCCAGCTGTCTTTCTGCTATTGATTTCTAGTTTTATTTTACTGTTGCTTGACAGTATACTCTATCTGGCTTCTATTCTTTCAGGTTTGTTGAGGTGTGTTTTGTGACCCAGAAAGTGGTCAGTTTTGTAGAGTGTTCCTTGTGAGCTTGAGAAGCTGTGCTCAGCTGCTGCTGAATGAAGCAGGCATTGTGGGGAGAGAAGACGCGATGGTGTGGGGGCTACTGCAGGATAGGGAGGGAATCATCAAGTGTGTGGAAGAACCCTGTGCCAAGGCTGGGAACCTTGGAAGGAGGGTGAAAAACAGGCTTTAACTATGAGGGGGAAATGTCTTGTGCCTCAAGATACATGTCAACTGACGGATTTAATATTCTGAGCACAAGACAAAACATTCATCATTCATCATGATTCCACCAGTGCAGGAGCATGCATGTGTGTACGATGTGTTCTATGCTCAATTTATGGGCAGCAGTGGTGGAAATGGCCTAGAGTGGCTTTGGGGTCAAATCTTACAGTTAAAGCCCATACTTACTAACAAAATTTTTATACCATTTCTCAGTAGTACTAAAATTATGTAATCAACTGCTTCATACTATTATAAATGTTATTGCCAAGTGTAGAACATAAAGAGTAATAATAAGAAAAATAGTCATCCTTTGGGGAGCAGTAGCCGTGGGCCAGGCGCAGTGCTGAGACCCTGGGGCTGTGTTTTACTACCGTCTCAACAAATTTAGAGGCTTAAAAACTACCCAGCTATGAGGTCAGAGGTCAGCACAGTGTGCCTCAGTCAGTTCCCAGCTCTGCTCTCCTGGGGCTGTCTTCTTTTCTTCAGAGGGTGATTCAGGATACGCCTCGAGGCTGTGGATGGAGGTCCCTCCTGCCGGCCAAGAGTTGCTCTCAGTGCTGTGCCTCTCCCACACAAATCTCATGGTTTCCTTTCTGCTGGGACTCCCCAGGGCCTCTCTTCCACAGAATATATCTGCCTCTTCTCCTTCTTCTGATGCTTTTTAAGTGTTTATACTGATTATAAGGGGCCCTCCCAGATAATCCAACATAGTCTCCATTTTATAACAAATGGTTCTTAAATGTTAGTCAGAGTCACTTCACAGCAGTCTCTAGCTGGATCTCTGAGTGATTCCTGGAAGAAGACACCTTTAGAACTGTGCCTGGCAGAGCCCTGTCACATGTAACACCCAGCTGACCCTTAGCACTTCACGAGTTATCCCAAATCTGGTTCACTCTACAAAAACCAAAGCCCAGTCCAAAAGTCAGACCAAAGCAGATTCAATAATTAAATGTCTAAAACAAGGTAAAAACCAATCAACCAAAAAACCCCACCAAGGCTATTTTTAAAAGATTAAACGTTCATCTAATCTTGAAGTGGTTACAACATAAAATAAACAGAAAAAATAACAAAGGGGAAATGAACAGATGAGAGTATATTAAAATTACAAAGTTTTGATGAAACAAAAAGGCCAAAAAGCCAAACTGGGGGAAGATGATAAATATAGCCGAATGCTTAACATATAATACTTAGTGCTACTAATGTCAAAGTAAGATGGACACCTCCTCAAAATGAAGACATGGAAATATTTGGTACAACTTGTTTTTTTTTTTTTTTTTTGTAGTTGTAGATGGACAACATGCCTTTATTTTATTTTTATGTGGTGTTGGGGATTGAACCCAATGCCTCACATGTGCAAGGCAAGCGCTCTGCCACTGAGCTACAACCCCAGCCCAACAACTCGCTTTTTGATATTTACTGAGGAACAACAAATGTATTTAAAACAAAACCCTGCAGAATGTTAAATAAGATTAAATAAACTTTGGGGCAGTACTCCTCAGTGATTACACTGGCTGCTCAAGACAGTTTGCTGGACATGGGAAATCTCACAGCGTGGCAACACTGGGGAAGGCAGAATGCTGCACCCTACACGCAGCGGGGGTGAGGTGTGGGTAACTGTAGAAGCCCTGGAGTCACAGAACCAGGATGTATTTTGGGTCTGCCACTAATAACCCCATGGCTTTGGGCAGGTTCCAGTCCAATTCCAATCTTATACCATTCAGTTCACAGGGTTGCCATCAGATGCAAACGAGAATACCTTAAGTCTGTGAGCTCAGAGGCTCCTACCAGCAAGACCTCGTGATGGCTCACCTCAGCATACCTTAGAGAATCTTAGAGGAAGGAGACCTTTCAAAGTGCACCTAAGGCCCCTGAATTAGCTTCTTAAGAGTGCTTTAACTAAAGAAACACAAAAATTAAAAGCTATTTTTTGAATAGCTCTAGACATTGGAAGTCTGGCAACACAGCAGTGGTCAGGCCATACTTCCTCCAAAGGCTCGAGGTAAAGCCTTCCCTGCCTCTTCCATGTACTTTTTGGCCTGGGGCTGCATAACTATACTCTCTCATTCTTCACACCACCTTCTCCTTTTCTCCCTGTGTGTCTGAGTTTTCTCCAATTCTTTTATAAGGACACTTGCCATTTGAAGTATGGTCTATTCAGGTAATCTACATTAGACTCATAGGAAATCCTTAATATATCAGTTTTCCATAGAGGGTATATTCACAGGTTCTGGAGGTTAATATGTGGATGAATCATTTTGAAGTCACTATATTACCTATTATTGGCCCAAACCATAATCCCTTTAAAATGGCAAAGTTACTAAAGGGCTCTAAACACTAATAACTGAGATTTTATTATTAATTCAATATTTATATTAGTCAGCTCTCTGTTATTATAATGAAATGCCTGAGGCAATTAACTTATAAAGAGGAAAGGTTTATTTTGGCTCATAGTTCTGGAGGTTTCAGCTCAAAATCAAGTGGCCCCATGATTTTGGGCCTCTGGTAAGGGAACGCATCATGGCATGAATTTGTGGTAAAGCAGAATCAATTATACCACAAGCCAGGAAGGAAAGGAAAAGAGAAAAGTTGGGGTCCCACAACACCCTTAAAAGGCATGTCCCCCAATACCCTAAGGATCCCCATAAGGCCCTAACAACTCCCAATAACACAACCCCAGGGACCAAGCTTTCAATACACAGACTCTTGGGGGACATTCAAGATTCAAACTTATAGCAGTATTCTATATCACCAACTTTCTACAGGAAGCTAGAAGTAATTAGATGCAAGTAGCTCAGGAATTTGACTTGTTAGGCAATAGGGATGCTACCTTAGTTTACTCAGTCAGCTATAATGAAGTATCATAAACTAGTGGCTTATACACAGCAGAAATTTCTCTCTCACCGTCCAAGATCAAGGTGCTGGCAAATTATCTGGTGAACACTCACTTCCTATTTCACAGATGGCAGCTTCTCACTGTGTCCACCCTTGGTACAAGGGGTTAGGGAGCTCTCTGGGCTTTTTCTACAAGGACACTAATCCCAGTCACACGGGGCTCCATGCTCATGACCTGATCATCTCCCAAAGATGCTCATGACCTGATCACCTCCCAAAGATGCCAACTCCTAATGCCATCACCTGGGGGTTAAGATTTCAACATATGAACCTGGGATATATGCACTCAGACCATAACAGATGTACATTACACAAACATTACTCACCAAATCCAAGAAGTTCAAAACCAGAGGAGGCCATGTGATAGAGGAGACAGACATTCACACTGTGAAAACCATTCTTTACCACAGGAACAAGGATGGTGCCTTGTGCACATTGAGACCATTTCAAAAACAAAACCAACACCACATTCAATGTGGCCAAATCAGGCAAACCCATGGGGATCTGGCTGCTCTGGGGAGAATGGCTGTCAGACTTTCAATGATGCTGATGTGTAGTTTTCTCTCACCTTCTATGTAGAGGGGCTCCACCACATCATGGTTAATCAGCTCGAAGTTCTCATGGCCAATCCAGTGTTCCACATTTCTCTTTCTGCCTGTGAAGAAGTTGTCCACCACGGTCACCTCATGGCCATCCATCATGAGTTTGTCAGTTAGATGGGAGCCCACGAACCCTGCACCTCCGGTAATCTGTATTGGGACACAGCGTGTGAAATACCCCCAGAGAAAGGCACATAAGAACACTGTGATGACTGACATCATGGAGGCACATCTTTGGTGCAGCCCCGACTTAAAATTTTTTAAGATGAGGGAAGAGGGGCTGGGGTTGTGGCTCAGTGGTAGAGCGCGTGCCTCGCACATATGAGGCACTAGGTTCGATCCTCAGCACCACATAAAAAATGAACAAAATAAAGTCATTGTGTTCAACTACAACTTAAAAAAGCAAAAAAGCCAAAAAAAAAAAAAAAAAAAATGAGGGAAGAAGAGGATAAAGTTTTTAAGGCAGGATCTCTACACTGACTCCAAAACAAAGAAGTAACACTATCTGTGAATTGCCAAGAAGCATAAAATGTTGAATTACCACTCAGTGAATGATACAGAAAAATCACAGTTACATGTTTCAAAATTTCTTCATAGGAATCTTTTTACATTAAATGTTTCTTATTTTACAACAGATGAGATGATTAACATCCCTTACAGTTGGCCCTCCATATCTGGGGTGCCACATCCACCAATCTAACTGACCATGGATTGAAAATCTAGGTAGGCCTGTGATGGTTATGTCCATACTAGACATTTACAGACTTTTGTTGTTGTCATTAATTCCTAAACAATACAGTACAACTATTTAATAGCATTTACAGTGGGCTTGGATAAGTAATGTAGAGTTGAGTTAAAGTATACAGAAGGACGTAAATAGGTTCTATTGAAATACTAAGCTGTTTATATAAGTGACTTGAGTACTCTCAAGATTCCTTTATCCTCAGGGAGTCTAGAACCAATACCCCAGGGATAATAGGGACAAGTACATTTGGTTTCAATACTACAAATGAAAAGAGTAATCAGCAAAATGTAAAAAAAAAAAAAAAAAAAAAAAAAAAAAAAAAA
>NW_026000020.1:1421759-1427509 GCF_001458135.2 Marmota marmota marmota
AAAAATATATATATATATATATATATATATATATATATATATATTTAAATTGGACTAAGCATGTCAAGAAAAATGTTATCTTTCAAACTGTTTGTGAGAACAGGTAATTGATACCATTTGAGAACCAAAGGTAAAAGTGAAGTTTCCCTGTTGGGTTAATGTCTGAGGGAGAACATGATCACTGCACAGTGTCAACTAACAGCCCAAAGCAAAATGGCAGCCATGAGGAATCAGGACAGGAGCTAAGCAACAATGTGTCCTAAACCTGAAACCATCACAAATGTCAATTTTGTTTGGAAAAAAGTTCTTAAAAATGAATACAAAGATTTTATTCAAACTGAACTGTGTAACTGGAGGTGACCAGAGAGAAGGGCTTCCTTTCCCAGGGGTATAGGAGAAGTACAAGTGCAAAGCACCATCTGGGGAAATAGATTTGCAATTGAGCCACGTTCCTGTCATGTTCTGTCTAGATGCCATTTCATCATGATTCTAGTTCCCTTCACCTGCCTGCTTCAGGCTGCAAGAAACATGTCTCCTTACTTCAAGTTCAACTTACAAACGTAAGTTCCTAGGTCTATAGTGTAAAACTTCTATTTTCCAAGAATCACCTGTTCAACTGAAATCTCACAATGTGATATTAGCCACAGGCGAGAGAAGGTAAAGCCAAGCAAAGAAAGAAGATGGGTAGGAAGGGAGAATATTATTATGGTTTATATCTGGAAGGTCCCCCTGCATGATTCCCAATGCAGCATGGTTAAGAAGTGGGGCTTTCAGGCAATGATTGGATCATGATAGCTCTGACCTTGCTAGTAGATTAATCCATTAGCCGGTTTAATCCACTGATTGATGTTTGGTAGGTAAGACCTAGTTAAAGAAGTAAGTCATGGTGTGTGTGCCCTAGAAGGGTTTTATCTTCATTCCAGCTCCTTTCTCTCTCTGCTTCCTGGTTTCCATGAGCTGAGCAACTTTCTTCTACCACGACTTTCTGTCACAATGTTTGGTCTCACCTCAGGCCCAGAGAAATGGAGTTGACCAATCATGTACTGAGAGCTCTGAAACTGTGAGCCAAAATAAGCTTTTCCTCTTTAAGTTGTTCCTGTCAGGTGTTTTGGTCACAGTGATATAAAACTGACTAACACAAGGAGGCAGTATTGGGCAGATTCCAAGGAGAACCAATTCCTAACCACTAACTAGATATTTCCATATGTTCTGATGAAAATACTGACAAAATGGTTTAAGACAGAATGGTTGATAAAGAAGCTCTGATTTTCAATAGTTTTCAACTAGCTTGAGAGCATCATTTTCTGAACCCCCTTTGCTTTAGAGATAAGAAACTGATGATGCAGAAGTTTAATTTTTTTATTAAGATCCTCAGATGATCAAGTCATGGCAACATAGATCTATACTCTTCCTGATTACATGCTTTCTACACTACCTGTCAATTTGTCTAGTTTGTGCTTTTTTTTTTTAAACCTATAGCACCCCTGCTGCTATAGCTTGGATATGTTATGTCCCCCAAGGGTCCATGTGGTAGAAACCTGGTCCCCAGTGTGGTGATGCTGGGAAGTGATGGGGCTTTTAGAGATAAAGTTTAGGCCACTAGGGATGCCCTTGGAATATATTAATATAGTTCTCATGGGATTCCAGTTAGCCCTCACAAGAGGGTTATCATAAAAGATCAAACCTGGCCTCTACCTACTCTCTGGCTTCCTACCTGGTCTTAAAATATCTTCTTCCTCACAGACAGCTGCCATGATACCCTCTACCAGGAGGTCCTCACCAGGGGCCAAGAAATGGGGCAGTCCCATCTTGGATCTTCAGTATACAAGACTGAAAGTGAAGTAAGCCTTTTTTCTTTATGAAGCACTGATCTTCAGATACGTTACAGAAACACACTTGCATTTTACTTATGTACCTGCATAATGATTATGAGAAAGAATTTTCTTGAAAAATGTCTTATATTCAAATGCAATATACCATTACTGTTTAACTCACGGGATGAGATTTCATTTCATTTTAACTTTATTCTGTACCTCTTTACAATCTCTCTCTAGTTTTTAAATCAGAAAAAAATAAAAAAAAATTTAACAAAAAACTTAACCCTTTTAAAAAAATTACACAATTACACACACACACATACACACACATATATTTATATATTTAGTTGTTGATGAATCTTTGTTTTATTCACTTATTCATATGCAGTGCTGAGAATCAAACCCAGTGCCTCACACATGCTGGGCAAGTGCTCTACCAGTGAGCCACAACCCCAGCCCCTTAACCCCTTTTAATGCAACTCTGTATAGTCATATGCAAGTGTTTCTGAAAGGAAGATATTCTGTGGCACCCTAACATTATCTCTGCATCCAAAATACCTGGCTGAAAGCCTGAGCTTGCAAAAACACAAATATAGTATATTACATTACATGATTCCTCTAACATTTCATAAGTAATATACAAAATCCTTGGAAGCACCTTAGTCTTGATTAAAATGCACTAGAATTCTGTATTGTTTTAAAGTAACTTCTAACATAAATACTTAAGAATTTATGTAACAGAAGAATAGTTATAGTTATAATTTTTAATCCCTTAGGGAAGTGTTTCAAATGAAAGCAAAATGCAAGACTTCTTACATGGAAATAGATTAGAACTTCAACAGCTTTGCATGACTCTGAATATATGAGCTCATCTCAATGTGCTTATACTTTTTGTCCTTGTGAGTGCTAATAGGCAATTAAAATTGTCCAGTTCAAGGTCAGCATTCTATCTCAGGCTGCTCAGCAAATTAGCAAAGAAAATTATATTTCCAAATAAAGCTCTTCTTTGTTATAAGGCTTAAACAATTATTGAAAAGGTATATAAGTTTTTAATAACCATGCCAGACCTGGGCACCAATCAAAAGAGATGATATCTCATTAACAGGGAAGATCACTGGCACTTTCCAAACAGAAAAGGCCAAGAATAATGGATTCTGGTCACCTTTGGTAATTTCATGGTGAGAGAGGCAGGAAAGATCAAAGTCTATTGCTCCTACCCAGAACCCTGATTATAGAGTAGAGGTGTTATTTTACTCCCAGTTCTGGCTCAGGGATTGCTCCCTGAGGACAAAGTTAGTCAATAAAAATAGAGTATGCCAGAGTTCTCCCCAGAGGAATTGACTTTATTTGAAAGAGAAAATGGTGAAGTTTAAGCATAAGGGTGTTTAAAAAAACCCAAACAAACAATGGAGAAACAGGTAGTAGGATGAAGGTAGAAGTGGTTGCTCTGAGAATAAAAAGTCAAAGTCTTGGACAACTAATTTAACATAGAGAACCAGAAAAAGAAATACTTAAGAGCCCTCTGTAATCAGAACAAACCCCAAAGACTGGTCTAAAAATCTACCACTTTAAAGGGGTCAGAATTTCATTAAATCAAATAGTAGCATAATTTATAAAAGAGCACTTTTTTTGGTTTTATTTATTTATTTATTTTATTTGTTGTTCAAAACATTACATAGCTCTTGACATATCATATTTCATACATTTGATTCAAGTGGGTTATGAACTCCCATTTTGTGTTTGTTTGTTTGTTTATTTATTTATTTATTTTTATGTGGTGCTGAGGATTAAGCCCATGCTTCACACATGCGAGGCAGGTGTTCTACCACTGAGCTATAGCCCCAGCCCTGTATTGATGTTTAACAAGAAGACTATTAGCCAAGGAAGCCATCACCGTATTTACCAAAGTGGTCTTTGAACCAGAAAAAATTGAAAACGTCTGGAAGTTTCATACTTCCTCAAAAAGCTAAACATAGGATTACGTGATTCAGTAATTCTACTCTTAAGTATACCCTAAAACTGAAAACCTACACACACACACACACACACACACAGATGTTTTGTTGTAGCATTGTTTATAACACCCTCCAAGCAGAAACAACTCCCAATGTCCAACAATTGAGAAATGGATAAACAAATGAGGTCCATCCAAAAAATGGAATATTCTTCAGCCATAAAAAGGAACAAAGTACTGCTTCATAAAACAGTATGGATGAGCCTGAGAATCATTATTATCAGTGAAAGAAACTAGTCACAATAGACCACATATGTTATCACTTCATTTGTATGAAATGTTTATAAAAGGAAAATCCACAGAGACTAAGTCGTTTTAGTCGCCAGGAGCTGGGGGAGAGGTGAGAAAAAGTAAGTGCTCGCGGGTACAGGGTTTCTTTTTGGAGTGATGAACATACTGTGGAATTTTATGTGGTGCTGTTGCAGCTATACAATCTACAAACCACTGAACTGGTACTTGAGAAGGTTGGATTTTGTGGCATATGAATTATCTCTCCATTAAAAAAAGGCGTCTTAATATTACAAATATTAATCAGATGTGCAAACTTACCAAAATTCTTTTTCGATCCTTTTCTGATAAGAACTTTACTGGTGGGTATTTCTGGGTAAAGCTGTATAATATGAAGAGATTAAAAAAGAAAAGTCAAATATCTCCTGCATTTTCTCCATTGACAACAGAACAAACACCAGATTCTCAAGTTCTTGCAATTTGCTCCTACTCTCTTCACCACCATTAGGAGAGCCCGAGGCCCCAGCTAGCTTCAGTTTAAGAACTATCTCACCTAATCCTGTTTAGAGTCGAGCTAAAGACACAACATAAGTTTCTATCCCTGGGAGGTAAAAACTAAGAAGCTGCAAGCAGCCATGAAAGAAGAGGCAGCCCTGCCTCTACCAGACCTATAAAAACACAAAATGTGGGAGCAAGAGGCACTGGGGGAAGTCCGTTGGAGTCTAGATGGAGGGTGGCTACTGCATGAGGTCAGGCCCCAGGCAGGAGATTGCCACACAAGCTGAAAACAGGAGATATTAACGAAACTGGCTCCCGTTACAGGCAGTCCTAACTTCTCGCAGCCCCTTTCTGTCATCAACACTTCGGGAGGACAGGGTCCTTCTGCCTTAGGTCTGGGACCACACTGCAGGACCTGAAGGAGCTAGACAGATGACTGTTGGTCAAATAAAACTTTGAGTCATTCCATCTCCTTCCTCTGTTTCTCATGTGGGGCTAGCAACGTGGAGCTCTGGTGGTCCAGGGCACCCCTCATCCCTCATCTCCACTAAGCAACAGCACCCTGGCATCCCACACTTAGCGGCATGGCATCAGGGAAAAGCACTCTTTCCCGCAGCAGCATTGTGCCTGGCCGTAGCTCTCGGACTGCTGGAATCCATAATGTGCTCCGCCTCAGGCCTGGGTATTGACCTGCTGTGACAGTTTACCTCCCCCACCACCTGGTGATGGGGACAGAACCTGGGCCAGAACCTGCTAGGCAAGAAATCCACCAGGAGCTATCCTCCAGCTCTGAGGTTCATTCTCAGCCATCCCCATGATTTTAGAGTAAGAGCCTGAGGAGAATGAGATGGAGCTGCGTCCTGGCAAATGAAGCAGAAGGACAGAGAAGTCCACTCAGTGAGAGCCAGTGGCAGAAGACTGCAGAGAGAACCTCTCCTTGGGACTGAGGGTATTCAAGCCTCTAAAATAAAGTGGTAAAATCTTTGCATTTTACTTGTGCACATCCTCCCATATTCTTAATTCGTCTCTAGGTTACTTGCAATGCCTTATACAATGTGAATGCTATGCAAACAGTCATTACATTTCATGGTTTAGGAAATAACAAAAAGAAGAGTCCGTTCAGGTACACAGTATGGGCACATTTCTCTCTCTCTCTCCACCCCCCACCCCCCCACTCACATACCCATCCACCC
>NW_026000020.1:1427521-1435355 GCF_001458135.2 Marmota marmota marmota
CCCCCCACACCCATATATATTGGTTTCTTTTTTTGTGGTCCTGGAGATTGAACCCAAGGGTGTTTTTTTTTTTTTCTTTTTTTTTTTTTAACCATTGCGCACATCTCCAGCCCTTTTTTATTTTTTATTTTAAGTTTCTAGGGCCTCTCTAAGTTGTTGATGTTGGCTTTGAACTTGTAATCCTCCTGCCTCAGGATCCCAAGTTGCTGTGATTATAGGCATGTGCCACCACACCCGGTTCCCTTGAAATATTTTTGATTCATGGATGGTTGGTTGAATCTGATGCAGAACCTGAGGAATGGAAGGACAACTACAGTCTCTATTTGAAAGCTTAAAATGAAACAGTATGATACTTATACCAGGAAGAAAATGTGTTTTCTTATAGGAAATGTACTTAAATAAAAGTGAAGCAGATACGAACACTGCACAATACATACATGTACCATTACATAGTACCCCATAAATATATACAACTTTTATGTTCATTTTTCAAAAATCTGAGGGAGAAGCACAGTTACCCACCATGTAGTTAGTGTATGTAGGATGGACTAAAATATATTTCTAACACTGTGTGCTGAAACCTGTAATTTAATAAACAAAAAATAGTTTGGGTCTCCTGCTTTGGTTTTCTTCAGTATGCAGCAACTGTGTTCCAGAGCTTGCACACAGTACCAAGTCATTCAACTTTTAAAAATCATTTTATACCCTTGTTTCTTCCTTGGAGAAATCACACACAAGAAGCAGTGACAGGATGGGAGAGCCATCAGGGTCCTCCCCTGTACGTTTGCCTTCTTATAGGCAAAATGATCTGGGTACAGCTACTGGATGCCCATGGATGGACTACATTCTCAGCCAGTAGCTCAGCACTCCCCAGCATCTGCTGCACTCAGTGCTGGACAGTGGGCAGCAGAGGGGCACAGAGCCTGAATCGGGGCAGCGGGGTAGAATCTCACCCAGTGTATTGGCTCATCTTTTAATTTAGAACCTTAGTGGAACACTGGTTCCATGCTAGGCATGGGGATACGGCAGTAAATACGGGAACCGGTCGGTCCCTAAGCATACAAAGTCTGCATCCTTGAGTGTGGGAGACCAGCCGGCAAGCAGAGGCAGAGGAAGTATGAATTAAATGATGGGTCTTTTCTTATACCTGCCCAAATTAATCCTTTCATAATTGTTTTAGGTCATTTCAGATCATAAGTGCTTTATGTTATTTTCAGATCTTACTGCTTAGTAGGACAGCCTGCAAGAAGTACTCCTGCTTGGAATTTCAGTTAACATCACTAGCTACCTATTCAAAGAACATTTAAAGAGACAGAGATGAAATTAAACAAACAGCATTGTAGCAGGCATATCTGCAGGTTTAGCATTCATGAATTCAATTATGGATCAAAAAATATTTTACAAGTGTATCTACTGAACATGTATAGGCTTATTTTTTTTTTTTTTGTCATTAGTCCCTAAACAATACAGTATAACAACTATTTACATGCCACTGACACTAAATAGGCATTATAAGTCATCTAGAGAGGATTCAAAGTATAAACGAGGGCATTTTGTAAGTTCTATGCAAATACTGCACCATTTTATATAAGGCATCTGTGGATTTTTAATATCCACTGGGAGGCCCTGGAACTAATCCCCTATGGACGCCAAGGGACAAATGTATAATCAAAGCATTAAGCGGGAATGTGATAAGGAACAGAAAAGGAACATATATAATCCACTTACTCAGGCTTCTGCAATGGCACTGTCCTCCTATCTCTCTCTATAAATATAACCTTCAACCTTGAAAAATATCCTCACTTCTTAGAGGCCACTCTGCTCAAAGTGACAAGCGTTTCAAGAAAACATTTCTAGATATATTCTTTTTCTTTTCTTTTTTTTTAAATGTAGTCCCTATTCTTTTTTTTTTTCTCATTTTTTTATTAGCTGCACATGACAATACAATGATCTTGACATATCATACATCTGAATCAAATGGGTATAATTTCTCATTTTTCTGAGTGTACATATTCTTTTTGGTACTAGGGATTGAACCCAGGAGTGCTCTTACCATATCACAGCTCTTTTTAATTTTTATTTTGAGATAGGGCCTTGCTAAGTTACTGAGGGTAATGTCAAATTGTGATCCTCCTGCCTCAGCCTCCTAAGTCGCTGGGATTACAGGAGTGCACCACAGTGCCTGGCTCCAGAAACATTCATGTATTGCCAGTATCGAGGTGGCTGTTTGATTCTTATTGCAGTCAGGAAAAATAAAACCAGACAGAAATCCATTAATAAGCACAAACCTTTTCAATTACATCTGCACTTGGCTTTTCAACTGAAACAAAACCCAGACTTTTTCTTTTTTATCATTTGACTTGCTCACGAACTTGAAAGACAAAATCGTTTTAGATGAGAAACCAAAAAGCAGATCCAAGAGGCAAATGTTTACTCTCCATCTCTAATTAGAGACAGTTCTACCAGTGTGACAAGAATATGTTACTGGCAAATCCTTAAGATTGAGTTTGGACTTATACTTCTTTTTCTGGTTCAAAAGCACAAAAAGCATCACAAAAGTATCAAAAGAAATCATGGATTCTCAGATTTTAAGAGATCTTATCTGTAAGCTATCAATAGCTTATTTTCCTCAAAAATAAATGAATGTTTTTGTCTCAAGAAAAAGACCAGTAGACAGACTTTTTCTTGAACCAAAAAAAAATTTAGTGCAATATTTCTTACATTTTATTTAAAAAAAAAAAAAAATCTTCAATTAAAATCTCTCAAAGTAGCCAGGCATGGTGGTGTGTACCTGTAATCCCAGCAGCTTAGAAGGATGAGGAAGGTGGATCAAAAGTTTGAGGCCAGCCTCAGCAACTTAGTGAGGCCCTAAACAACTTAGTGCGAATTTGTCTCAAAATTAAAAATAAATAAATAAAAAGGGCTGGGGATGTAGCTCAGTGGTTCAGCATGCCTGGATTCAATCCCCAGGACTGAAAAAAAAAAAAAAAAAAACTTTCAAATTATGCAGACTTATTGAGGGCAGAATTTCTGGCTCCCATCCAACGAAATTGATACATGCAATAGAATTTCAGCACAAAATTTTGGAAAGGAAAATTTAAAGCCCAAATAATAAATAATTAATTGGGGACTAAGAAAAGATGAATTATTTGTTTCATACTTCATTCTGCTTCTGATTCATTCATTCTGCTTTACATTCCTAAGGGAATTTGTTAAAAAACACCTCTACCTCAGTAAGAGTTGAAAATAGTTTGCCTGACTGCTCAGGATAAGAGGATAAGAAGAAAATAACGAAAATGAATTAACACATTTGATGAAAATTCTTGATCCCTACTTCTCTTTGTTCACTTAATGGAAACCAAAGAAAAACTACTCTTCACTTCTTCCTTTTGGTTCGGTATAGGATGCTGACATGAATCACCAACTCATCCCAAGGAAAGAAAAAAATTACACAACTTTAATTAATTTTTCATTTTCTTTTTAAAATTTCTCAACTACCACATAATGCCTTCACATATGTACACCCAAGGAAAGAGCGCCAGTGCTTAAGACTTCATCAATTGGAAATGCAAGTGATGGAGAGAGGACACAGGCACGACATTCAAGAGGGAAAGCCTGAAGATTAAGGGATGAGAAGGATATTTTGCCAAAATCTAATTCAAATGAAATCTTTGCCATACTATTCAAGCTTTCTCTCCCGGCCACTTCACCTGGACTAAATTCTGCAAATCTCCTGATGTACTCTGGTGGCAAAAGCAGATACATGACTAAACCTGACAAATAACTGACTCTGCGTCCAGTTTCTTAAGTGTGATCACCCGGTGCTTTGATTTACACTCTCCAGGTAGCTCTCTTGGGTTGGAACTGTTGGACTAATGAACACATGCCAGAAGCCATCTGACCACTTTGCAGAAAGGAAAAGGAGGTTAAAGCTTATTTGGCTTCAACTTGTCATAAATCTACAGAATCCAGGAATTCACAGGGTTAGAGCAAGGACTTCAGCACACCCAGATCCTTTCTTCTTCTCATGTGCTGACTGCTGGAATATCACACTCAAATGGAAGCAAAACCAAAAAAGCTTTATGTTGTAATTTAGTTAAGTTGCTGAAGTTTATGCAAAGCAAAGTGATTTTAGGATTTTTAGCTTAGCATTTGTGGATGCGCTTCAGCAAGACCTCTGGAAAAATAAATTTAAAATGAATTAAATAGATATAAATCTTTCTTAATGGAGAGTATCTAGTGCTTTCATTAGAAAAGGTCCTTAAAGACAAAAGGTGGAAAAAATAGTTTAAAAACAGCAATTTTTTTTTTTTTTTTTGGTGCTGGGGATCAAACCCAGGGCATTGTAATGCAAGGCAAGCACTCTACCCAAATGAGCTGTATACCTAGGCCTGCATTTAGATTTTAAAGTTCTTATGGAAACGGTTTTCTCTTGAGGATGCCTTATTATAAAAGTTTCATATATAAGTTCAACTGAGAAAAACCTGTATTTGATATTGACCTTTCCTGTATGTAACTAAGATACAAGCATTTTCCTCAAGTCAAAACAAAAAGTGCTCTTACCTTTTCTCCAAATCTCTGATTTTCTCTCTGAGTGGTTCAACAATCTAGAAAAATCAACCAAAATCAGGTTTAAAACAAAAGCAGTCTTCCACTATTCTCACTCCATTCTGATGTTTCATACAAACATGAAATAATGCAAAATAGATTTTAATTCCATCTACAAATTCACTTCCAGTCTGAAATTAAAATAAACCACTTGAGTCACAATGCTAGAATCAAGCAGATAAACTCCATGTTGGCACTAACTTCATAGGTCTACATCTGAGCAAATCGACCTCTTTACTCACTCACCTTACTAGGAAGAATGTGAAAGGTGTTTCAGGTTCATAAAAACGAGCAGATCAACACTTTCCATCTTTTCAGGAACCAAAGAATCCCCCAAGTGTGGCCCCCACAATCCTAACATTTTGCTTTTGTGATTATATTTGTGTTATCAGCTCTTGCAAATAATCGCAGACTGTGAGTCAAACCACATTCGTGTGTGTCACCATCCACCAGGAGCTCAGGCAAAAAGAGGGCATTCCAAGGGCTTCCCTGGGACATTGGCATTTGGCTTCAAATCCAAAGTGGATAACTCTCTAGCCCCTTCCACAGCCCATGCTGTAATAGTCTAGCTGTATCTCTATTTACTTATCTGTTATAGGCAATTGTCTTAAACTAGAAAGTATATGATCAAGTAGAGGTGCTTGCCTTCAGCTAGGTGGGTGTGTGATCACCAATCTGTGCATATGGATGCTGTTTTTATTTCTCAAGTCCTTGCATTTGGTTTGGGGTAGCTTTCCTCTGAGCATCTGCTCAGGGACTGGGTGTTGGCATTTGCCTCCACCTCTCACAGGTTATCACTTCCCTTCCTCTAAGAAAGGGTCATCTGAAGCCACGTAAAAGTCTTAAATGTATTTTTCCTTCAGGGCAAAATTTGTTTTAATATGCCAGACCTTTATAAAAATGGGCAAATGGTGACAGAGACATTGTATCTTAAAGAAGTGAATGATTATTTGAGAGATAATTTCAAAATCCCTGAATGACATAAAGCTGCCAAAATAAAGAGCTCAGAATAAGCAAAGGAAGTGAAACTGACAAATATATAATTAAGACAAAAGAAAATATGGAAAAGAAACCAACCTCTTCAATCTTGCTTTCAATTTTTAATTCGCCATTTTCCTGGATAGACCTGTTGAGCAGAAAGTTACAACACTGAAATCAGTTGAAAGAACTTGTGACTTCAAGATTTGTTTCTGCACAAATTGCCACAACAAACCCAAGGCTGCAGCTGTATCCCTCCCTGACACAGTGATCTGTGCCGACTCCCTCCGACAGGGGGCGTGAAGGGGAAAGTAGGACACCAGGAGGAGGAAATCTTAAGTACATACATGCAAACATTCTCAGTTTTTACCAACTGGTTGTTTGTATCAAACCAAACTAATTTCATCTCTGCATTACAACATGGGATTTTAAATTAGAAGCAGGAAGCCATGTCTATAGGAGTATATGCTTCTCTGCAGGGCTTTCCCAGGGATTTAACACAAAATGGAGTTTCTCCAAGTAAAAACAAAGCTCCTTTAAATGGGATCTGAGCACCCCACCTAGCCACACACAGCAGCCTTTGTCAGGAAACACACAACCCAGCGGTAGGAATCAGACCAACATGGCCCCACCCACCTTGCAAAACCAACTCCACATGAAAAGCCTGCTGGGGGCCCAGTAACCTTCTACCCTTGTATCCTTGTGCAGCAGGACTGAACTTCTTGTGCCAGCTTCACCAACACAAACGTGTCATTCTTACATTTCTTAACACCATGGAATAACAAAGTGAAGCAATTTTTCTTTAAATGGAAATCTGTACTAATGGTGCCAAATTTGCTTCACAGTGAATACTCATTACTTTTTTGCTGACTTTTTAAAAAGGGCTATTTTTTAATTTTGTAGAGATAATTAACATAAGGATTTTGCAAGTGTCTCTCCTGCCCTGTTAACTGGCACAAATAATGCATACTCAAGTCAGAGGGTTCCTCAAGCCTAACCCTGGGATTGACAGGTGGTCTCAGCATCCACATCTAGTGTGAGCTAAGCATCCCTAATCTGAAGATTTAAAAGCATAAAATCCAAAATACTCCAAAATCTAAAATTATTTGAGAGCTGACAAGATAACATAACACAAGTGGGAAATTCTACACCTAACTTCATGTGATAGGTCACACACACGGAAAAAGAAGGGGTAGTGAAGAGGTAAAGAGAGGAGCTGACCATTGTTTACATCTGGAATTTCCCTGGGTAACATTCAAATCAGCTGAGTTCCTTGAAAATATCCACAGCAAAAAAGAAACAGCCCAAATGTGTAATTAGCAAAATACTCAGTTTCACTAAAATTATTCGACTAACCCATGAAAACAATAGGATGTAAGTAACTACTAAAATGTGTCTATAAAACCCAACCACAATACCCAAGTAATTAAAAACAATTACCTCATATTAACAAAGTTGCCCCAAACAGCTGTGAGAGAGAGAGAGAAAAAAAAAGTCAATATTTAAGTTTGCAGCATTCTGGTATTCCAACTAACAAAATTTTATTTTTTATTTTTCTCACATGTGCTAGGCCAAGCACTCTACCACTGAGCCACAACCCCAGCCACAAAATTTTAATTTTTAACCACTGAGAACCTGGACTATAGCTCATGTAGACAATAAATGTACACTTTGTTTTCAGAAAAATTAAGTCCTGCAAAATAGAAAAAAATGATCCTATTTATCCCTGCTCCCAGGTTCACAGTTTTGGTATTTAAAGTTCAAGGGTGCATCTGTTTTGAATGACAGTATGTCCTCAACATAGCATTTCTGGAAGAGTCAGTCACAAAAATTAAAGAACTGTATGCCTCAACGAGAACCCAGTGTTCAATCCAAACTCTCCCTTTAAACATTAAGGAAAACTAACCACAGAAGCTAAATAACGGCCTGCAGTTGAGGCTGACCACCACTAGGTGGCCAACATTTCTCAGCACTTAATCCACCTCAGTCAATGACTTCTCTGCAGGTCTCTGCCATTGGTTACAGACACCCCATGTCTTCAGACCCAACAGTGAAACCGGACCTTGGATGATTTTAAAACACAATAGGGGGGTGGGGGCTGTAGCTCAGGGGTAGAGTGCCTGCTTCGCCCGCCTGTCCCACATGTGAGAGGCCCTGGGTTTGATCCTCAGCACCACATACAAAAATAAGTGAAATAAAGGTGTTGTGTCCAACTACAACTTAAAAAAAAAAAAAAAAAAAAAAAAAA
>NW_026000020.1:1435433-1582676 GCF_001458135.2 Marmota marmota marmota
CAAGATTTCAGCACCAACAGCAAAATGCCTTATTGGGCTTTACTATACAGTTGATTTACCAAATTTAAATCTTCAAATATAAAAATGAATATACATTCTAGACCAGGGATTAGCATCTAACTCAGCACTTACTATGAATAAAGTTTTACTGAACCAGCCATGCCCATCGGTTATACACTGTCTTGAGTTATAACTACAGAACTGAGTAATTGTGACAGACTAGATGGTGACTGTACAAATTTTACTATCTGACCCTTCACAGAAAAACTGCCAAATCCTATGTGTCATCTCTAAGCATAAAACACCAGCACAAACTTACCACATAAGGATTGAGGGAAACAATATACAAACAAGTGTTCATCAATTCATTCAACAAGATATAACTTAAGGAGTATGAAAGCAAACTGGAGGTCTGGAGTTGTGGCTTAGAGATAGAATGCTTGTCTACCACGCGTGAGGCACTAGATTCGATCCTCAATACAACATAAAAATAAAATAAAGATTGTATCCACCTATAACTAAAATATAAATACTGAAAAAAAGCAAACTGCACACCATTCTTTGTGAAAGTACAGATAGAATTTTTAAATCAACTTCACTGTATTTTTTGCCACTTTTTATTAACAGGGAACCTGTATCAGTATTTTAAAGTGTAAACAATGAAGAACTGAAATGTCAAAGGAATCACATTAGCAATCACATATAGACAATAACTCTTACATTGTCTTATTGCCTTTATACAATAAATGCATAATATTTAAGCAAAACTGAATCCTTTCTAAGCAAACATTTTTGCATATACTGCCTTCTCTTTATCTTTCTCTGCCTTTATCTTCTGTTTGACTTTCAGCAATTCTGCCTGGATGGCTTTATCTTCTGGTGCTATCTCCTGAGCTTTCTTAAGATCAGCCAGTGCCTGATCGTATTCTTTTAATCCTTGCCATCCTTGAGCTCTTCGATACAGTGCTTTAGTATTTGATGGGTCCATTTCAAGAGCCTCTAAACAACTGTCAACTGCTCCCTGCCAATTTGACATCTTCAGTTTACAAGCACCAATATTCAGCACACAGCTTAAGGCTATAGACTGCAGCCTAGATCCATCTGCTTTCTCAATAACAGCCTTTGAACTATCCACATATCTTAAAACCTTTGCATATTTTTTCATGGCCATCTCCCAGTTCTGGGATTTGAAAAAAGTATTTCCAATGTTTTTTAAGTCTTCTGTTATTAGTAAAATTTTATCTACATCTTTTAAGTCTATATCTGCATCCTCTGGGAAATCTGGATGACTATCGCCAGAGCCATCTTTTGGTAATATTCCCCAATCATCCCCTTCTTTGAGTTCTCCACATTCTGCAATAACGCACAATTTGACAGGTTTTTCACCTTTCACTTCTACATTTTCCAGCATCCTTGCCACACCTATGCCTTTAATTACTTGGCCAAACACCACATGCTTCCCATCCAAATGAGGAGTCGGAACTGTCGTGATAAAGAACTGAGAACCATTTGTATTGCGGCCTGCATTTGCCATGCTCAATAAACCCTCCCGATCATGCTTATAGTAGAAATTTTCATCTTCAAATTTTTCACCATAAATACTTTCTCCACCTGTCCCATTCTGATTGGAGAAGTCTCCACCCTGAATCATAAATTTCTTAATAATTCGATGAAAAGGACATCCTTTGAAATAGAGAGGTTTCCCAGTCGTGGATCCAATGCCTTTTTCTCCTGTGCACAATGCACGAAAATTTTCTGCAGTTTTGGGTACAATATCTGCAAACAATTCTAAGATAATTCGACCAACTCGCTCCTCTCCGATGTCCACGTCAAAGAAGACTCGGGGGTTACTGGGATTGGAAGGCTTAGCTTCTGGGGACGGATGCGACATCTCGATTTACAGACGCGTTTAAAAGCAGAACGCACGAACCTCGTGCACCACTAGTAGCACCTCTTAATACTTTTTTTAAAAAAATATTTATTTTTTAGGTGTAGATGGACACAACACAATGCCTTTATTTTTTGTGGTGCTGAGGATCGAACCCGGGTCCCGCCCATGCAAGGCGAGCACTCTACTGCTGAGCCACAATCCCAGCCCTGTCTTAATACTTTACATGCATTCCAATTTGGTCTCTGACCAGATACTGCATGCCTACAATGTACCTGGTACTCTTAGATGATTCCAGGTGCAGGAGCTGAATAGAGAGCAAATACAAATGCCATAGGGATGGGAAGTTTTTGCATTTGGGAAGGCCTTGAGGCTAGTATCTAATAACCCTAGGCACTGTCACATTACCATCTCTGGCACTTAGTATGGGTTAATAAATGTTTACTGAATAGAATTCAGTGTCCAAAATCATCCCCAATAAGAAATTCCCATTGTCAAGAGGGGAATGTAACTGATTCCATAAAAGCACATCTTTCTTCAGAGGAGGAACTATTAATAGAAAAGATAGCAATAAATAACTAAACAAGTGGTAAAGAAGAAATGGGAGAAAATTAAAAAGCTATACTAGATTTATTATTCATTAAAAAAAGGTATTTTTTGGATGATGTACTATTCTCAGGAAATAAGTATAGAAGCAGGAAAGTCATCTTCACAAAAATATAAACTTACCCACACAAAAAAAGGAATAAATCCCAAAGCCCCACAACTGGAACCTCCTATACAAATTACAGTAGAGTCATTCAAGGCAACCTGAAAGGGTAAGCATATGCGATGATATGGTAACCTGTGTAGGGGAAGGGGCTGATCCCTTTCCTCCCCATCACAAGGGTCTCAGTCAACACTCTTGTAACAGGTTCACAGAGAAAAGCAAAACATGCATATTTAACCACAGTTTTATGAGACATGAAAGCCTTCAAAATAGAGACCCAAAGACATAAAGGAAAATGTCTATTTTATGCTTCAGTTGGAGAAGCAGAAACAACTCTGTAAAGATGTGACTGGACAAAGGGTGTGGCTAACAGTGATGATGCCAGGGAGTCCAGCAAGTCCTGTCTGGCCAGATTCTTCCTGGCCCCTCTGTGCGGTATTCCTTCTTCCTGGGAATGCAGCAGGACCCCTTCTGAAATGGAGGTCTGATGACCTACTAATAGATAAGGTAGATCAGAGAATCTCTTAATAGCCATCTCTGAGACAGAAAAGTCTGGGAAGGTAAGAGGACTATTTTTAGACTCTATGGCTGACTTTGGGGAAAAAGGACTTTAGTTTCTATGGCTTGTCCTGGAGAAGAGGAATTCTGGTTTCTATGACTTGGTTCTGTGGAAGCAAGAGATAGGAGGGCAGAGAGATCTTGGTTTTAAGTCTGCTTCTAAGGCCTTCCAATGTCCAGTATTCAAAATACTTAGCATACCAAAGCACTATACTTTGGGGTGTCATTTTCTGAGCCTCTACACATATTAATGCTCTTATGACAGGAAGAATATATATGATGAAAATATATGTATACAGTATGTTAGTAAGTTTCCCATTATTCTAATAAAATGCCTGAGATAAACAACTTAAGAGGAGAAAAGGTTTATTTTGGTTCATAGTTTCAGTCCGTGGTCGCTTGACTCTGCTTCTTTGGGCCTGTGGTAAGGAAGAATACCGTGGCAGGAAGCACTTGGCAAAGCTGTTCACCTCATGGCCAACAGGAAGCAAAGGAGAGAGGAAAGGGGTGGGGTCCTAATATTCCCCAATGACCCAACATCCCTTCCCCCAGGAATGAGGATTCACCTCCCAACAATATCACTGGCTGGTGACCAACCCTTTAACACAGCCTAACTTGCACTATTAAAATACCCTGAAAAAAAAAAAACAGAAATTCTCAAAAACCTGAGTTTAAATGCTGACATGAGAAATTGTTTGTTTCTTCTTAGATTTAGGAATTTGCCTTGCTTTTAAAAAAGGAGGGGAGAGATTTTTTTGGTAATCTCCATGCACCTGTTACCCTGTTCTGTCTCCTCCTAGACCCCTGTGAACACCTGGGTCAATCCCCACCTCAGGCACAAGGCACTGTCACCACCTGACAGAGCCCACAGAGATCACAGGGGAGGCACCTGTTGTCGACTCATAGGAACTTTTTCTTAAATAAATGGGTACATTTCAAATAAATGGACTCATTCTGGCTTTAGGATTAAGCTCCTTATCCAAACAGACTAGGAGAGGCCTTCTCTGGCTATGCTATGGCACTGTGTATACAAGGAAAAATCATTCTTTAATGTGCTTTCTGGGTGGGTAGCACCTTTTGATGACTTTTCAAATCATTCTATGGCTCCTGGTTTATTTAGCTTTTTTTTCTTTCACCCTTTGCTCAAATCAGTTTAAAATGTAGGTTTCTGAGACATCCTCAGTCCTATCACCACTTAGTCCCATTCAGAGAATCAAAAGTTGCCTTCCCCTCCCAGACACCTATTCCCTGAGCCCTCTTTCCTTTCCCACTGGTCCTCCTTAGCCCCAACTCTCCAGGAAGCAACTGAGGCCCCAGCTTTACCAACATTTATAAATGGTAAATGAATAAGGCCTAGATCTGTTTCTGCAGCTCTTAGACTGCAGCTCCCATCTGGAGGTACTCCCTCCTTCCTGGTTGTTCTTCCGCTCCTCCCCAATCAGACCTCACAGCAGCCCACTCTCTGCCCTCCCTAAGCCACTCACCACTCTCCACCCTCTTGGCTCTTCTGCAGATGATGTCTGGGCCAGAAGCGGCCACCACCGAGCACTGCCAAGCTAATCAGAGCACTCCATCCTCAGGAAAGCATCCTTACTCTCATCTCCTGCGTAGTGACACTGGTGGCCCCCTGTCACCACACTGCCCACTTTCCATTTGCTCTAACTGGTGGTTTGCAGGAGGTCCCTCTTCAAGATGAGGTATTTTCTTACTCACATTTGCAACACCAGGCACATGACATTCAAGCACTAAAATTAGTTGTGTATGTCACGGAATTTTGTTCCTTTTCTTACAAATATTTATCTTCTGCTTATTACTGTGTATTTTCAAGAGTGTTATAACCAATTTGTTTTTACAATATTTTCATGTCAAGGGTTTTGGACCTCTTTTTAAATGATCAAAAGCTGTGCCTGCTGCTCATTGGAGAGCAGAAAGAAGCTCAGCACCCAGCACAGACAAAAGAAGAGAGGCACACGCAGGCAGGACAAAGCCCCCTGACACAGTGCACTTGGTCCGAGGGGAGACACAGCAGTGTCCTGTAGTTCCAGAGCCCGGCTCTGGTGGTTTTAAGTAGCTCATCACAGACTTTACAAGTTAAACATGGTAAAAAATTAATCTTGCTTGTAGAACTTTGCAATCTGTTTGAGTTATTTTGACCCACCTTATAGTGTCTCAGAGGGACAGCTGAGAATTGCTAAGAGATATACTCTATAAATATAAATATCTGAACTAAGCTGAAATGAACTGAATCCATTACACATAATACCAGGAGTCAACATCATGAAAAGTAAGTACAGTCAAGGGTTGCACTGCAACACCGTGGTCAACGGCAGATGGCACATACCAATGGGGGTCCTGTAAAATTATAATGGAGCTGAAAGGTTCTATCGCCCAGTGACATCAAGGCCATTTAAATGTTGTACTCTAGGCATTCCTGACCTTTTTTTGGTAATGCTGGTGTTAACACACCTACTGCACTGACAGACATATCTAAGTACAACACATACAATTATGTACAGAACATAATATTTCACAGTGACAACAAACAACTAAGTTTCTGGTTTATTTATTACTATGGTATGTTTCTTAAAATGGCAACAGCCTCATCCATCTCATGTTTACCAAGTCTCTTGACTGCTTCAAAAGGTCACATGGAGTGACTGACTAATCCCATCCAGATTTCTATAAGTACATGCTATGATGGTCAAACAAAGACAAAAACCATCTAATGATACACTTCTCAGAACATGTCCCCATCATTAAGCAACACGTGGCTTTAAAAAAAGCGAGATAATTACTGACTGTTATTGATAAAGGGCTTAAATCCAAATTTCCTTGCATAGATTTCCAGATATTATAATTGATTTTAATTTTTAATATAAATTTAAAAAATACTACACATGCAAATAAGGCACATCAATTTTCACAATTCTTGACACCAGGGCTGAAGGTTGGTGGTAGGCTCTTGCCACAAAAATACAAATAAAGAAACTGGTTTTCACAGGTCTTATTATGTTTGTATATAAACTTTGTGGTGTCCAGGAAAATTTGTTTCAAGAAAATCTTATCACATACACATTTCATTGGGGCATCCTTTTCCAACACAGGAAAAAATTAAAATGCTAACATAACACCTTTGTGGTCTCTCTTAGTCTAACTTGGGTTTCTTAAATATTAATCAGCTATTGTGAGATAAATCCCTTTAGAACATGATTTCTCAATTTGAAGTCTGTGGTCTACATGGGTTCCTGAAAAATTTTCAGGAATTTTGAGGAAGGGGAGAAAAACTTTTGAAAAAAGTTGCAAAATCATGCATTCACAGCTTTCAAAAGTCCTCTGATGAGTTCAAGACTCAAAACAAATTATAAACCACCAATTCAAAGTCACAAAAGCTTCAAATTTTAAGAGGTACATTTGTTTTAGAATGGAGATGAATCAGAGTTCTGGAATAAGGCCACTGAAGGCTCAAACTCCTCTCTGGGAATCCAGGTCTGGGGTAAGCCATTTCCCTTGCCCTGTTGAAGAACCTTCACAAGGCTGGATTGGACACAATGACCGTTTCCATTTAACACCTGTCCATTTTAAAAGGCTGCAAGATGGGGGCTGGAGTTGTAGCTCAGTGGCAGAGCACTTGCCTGGCACATATGAGGCACTGGTTAGATTCTTACCACCACATATAAGTAAATAAATAAAATAAAGGTCCATCAACAACTTAAAAATAAAATATATCTATTTTAAAAAAAATGCTGCAAGATGTTTCAGTATGTTTTTGTTAGGCATTCTGGTCATTTTTTAAGCCAGAAAGTGTTATGTACTTTTACACTAAGTGTGGCTTAAGGAAACAGTGCTCTGGCTGAGGCATGTTCTCACACAACAACCCATCCCATAAACCAGCATGCTGGGCGCTCAAGTCAACTGACTAATTTTTAGACCACAGAGGGACTCTGTGAAGGCTTTGCCTTCTTTTCATGATCTTTCCTAACTTCCTAGCTCATCCTGACAGGGGACAGACAGATGCAAATGGTGGAGCTTAAGAGAATAATTCTATAAAATGGGTGTGCAATGCTCACCCTCCCACATGCTTTCTTTTCCAAGGAGCAATTACTGTAGCCTTGTCTGGCATAAGTGGTTATGTCACATTCCTCAGCAAGCTACCTGTTATCTGCAGGAGAAATGCAAGCCCAAGATAATGTTGGTAAGGGGAACCCAAGTTACCCTGAAGGGGGAAACTTTTGTCTCCCTTTTCATACAACAAATTCTAAAACTCAGGGAGATAAGGAAAATTCCTCCTAACTATAAAAATCTGTGAGAATTTATGGTTTAGAATCCAATGAGAACCTGAATGTCCTTCAGGCATGGACAAAGTGACCAAAGTTGCTGTGACAGTCTGATGTCATCCTCCTCAGTCAAAAGTCAAGAGGTGGACTTGGGCAGGACTCTCTGGAAACCTCTCTGGGATACCCAATAAAACCGGAGTACAGGACAGGCACACTGTCCCTTTTCTCTCTGAGGACCCACTCTCTCCCTGGAGAGTGTCCCCTTTCTCTTTTTCTATCCCTTCAATAAACTCATGCTTCTTACTCTGAGTGACATGAATGAAATCTTTCTGAACTGATCATAAGAATCAGGGTTCGAAGGGAAAGGGAGGTCTTTGCCCTGGGTTTCCCAGAATGCTCCAGCCCTGTAACAACCCACCAGCCACTGATTCAACAAATTCAGTGCCTGAAACTCCAGGAGGAAAACCCTGCCTCCTTCGCATTTGGAAGGGGTGTGGAGGTGTGATGCTGTGAATGTCCTTCGGTGAAAGGGTGAGCAACCACCACCAGCAGGAAACAGGGGAACTTGCCAGGTTACTGGATGAACAGAGAGAGATGGCATTCCCCTCAAATAGAAAGTAACAGAGAGGGCAGTCAAGAGGCATAAATGCAGGTGTCCTTAAAAATTCAGACATTTATTTAATGAGCCCCTGCTAGGAGCCAAGATATGTGTGAAGTGGGACAGCCAAGGTTCCTAATCCAGGCTGCCCCTCAGCATTTAAAGGCTCTCCAGACTGATGCTGGCTCAGAATGGGACTGGAATGGAATAATGAGGATCTGATTCTCCAACTCAAAAAAACCAAAGCTTCGCATGGTCTACCAGGCCCTACCCAGTGTGTACTTACTTAGACCTACTGAATCAATCTCTGCAGAGGGCTCTGGCAGATACAGTTTTTAAGTGTCCTAGGTGACACTCATCCCTAGCAATCTGGGAACCAGCCACTCTAACACCTCACTTACTGCCCACTTCCAGGCTCAAGCTACTCAGCCCTTGTAATTACTCCCACTTGTCGAGCCTGCTCCCCTCACCCCGGCCTCAGGGAATTTGTACTTCTCTCAACTGCCTCCTCTGCCTGTCTCTCGGTTCATCCAGGTCTCAACTCAGAAGTTATCTAGTCAAAAAAGGTCTTCTGGAGTTCTATCAGTGAGAACACCCCCACTGCCACCCCACTTCACACCCCATCCCCATTAAGCCTGCTCTTTCTCTATACATCTGTACAGGCTGCATAAATGTTTGAGACTGGAAATGTACAGATTTTGGAATATGTGCAAATACTTAGAGAATGTGCAAATAATTAGAAATCTTGGGAATGGGACTCAAATCTACACATGAAATTCATTTATGTTTCAGATCTACCTTATAAACACAACCTGAAGGTAATTTCACACAACATTTTAATAAGTTTGTGCATGAAACAAAATTTCTGCACGCTGAATCCTTAGGAAGCTAAGGTGCCACTATTTCAGTCACCCACAGAGGGAGGATAGGGTTGTGTGGCACCTCCATCATTTCTAAGTCTAAATACACAGGCTGCTGATGAGCAATCGTTTTCTTACACTTATAGACTTGACAGTAAAAACACGACACAGCATTCATACAGTGAAAAATAGCGGGTTCAGCATAACCAAGTGTCGTGCTGGTACCAAAAAAGTTCAAGATTTTGGCACATTTCAGATTTCTCATTTTCAGAATGGATGCTCAATCTGAATATCTATTTATCTGTGATCTCAAGTTATTGCCAATTCCCTTCCCCCAATAAAATATTAAGCTCCAAAGTAGCAAAGATCTTCTAATTTTCATATAGCACTATTTTCTAGAACACCAAGACAGATGAACATAATACATACTCATTAAACATTTGCTGAAAGAATAAATGAATGAATGAGTGAATAAACAGCTCCCTCAAATGATTAAGAACAGCTGCACCAACGCAAGAGTCCAAAACCCTTTTTTAAAATAAAGGGCTGCATAATAATATTTAAGGCTTTAAAAGCACACATGATCCCTATCTCAACTGTTTAACTCTGCCTCTGTAGGGTGACCACAGACACTGATAATTTTGGAAAATCATGGCAGTGTTTGTTCCCAGACCACATCAAGGACACAGAAATTTCAATTTCATATAATTTCCAAGAGCCATGAGATATTATTCTTTTTAACATTTTTTCAACCACTTAAAAATTATTAAAACTTTCTCAGTTCCTAGGTCCCACAAAAAACTAGCAGTGGTTGGACCTGGCCTGTGGTCCATAGGACTTTGTGTTCTTGAGGAGAAAATAGCTATCAGCCACCTACATAAAATATCGAGAAATAATGGCTGCAGTCAGCAGACTCCTAGGAGCAGGGAGGAGGCAGGTCACTGAATTGTGAAGACCATGGGGGTTGGTGGTGGGGAGTATACACACAGGTGGGTGGGAGGACTTCTAGGCTCAGGACCTGCTCCTGCAGAAAGAGGGTACAAGGCGCAATGGTAGGAGAAGCTTCAACATCAAGATGAGCCAGAATTTTCTCATGCGGCTTCCCTGGAGACTCTGCTAATGAACCAAATATGGGCACCACCATGTTTTATTTTATTCCAAGAAAGCCAGGCTCCAGTTAGGAGGAGCAGGCACAAATGTTCAGAGTGCGATGAAGGCCAGTAAGATGCTCCAGCCTGGATCTCAGCATAGCTGGGAGCAGCAGAAGCCAGGGAAAAGGTGGACTGAGGGGACAGAGGCTCAGGGGCGAGGACTCTGAGGTCAGGAGATGGAACAGGAGGGCAGAGCTGGAAAGGGAAGGGATCATGGTCTGGAATAAGACAAGCTCAGCTGGAGGCACCCTACAGTGATCCACAAAGTGTCAACAGGCAGAGAGAAACTGAGGCCTGGAACCCAGAAGGCCAGCGTCAGCCAGTGTTGTGGGCTGGGGTCCTCTGTGTGCTGAATGCGGTGAAGGGAATGTGACAGTGACTGCTACCTGCCTCCTGGTGGTGGCCACAGCTCTGGGGGATCTGGTGACAACACCAAGGCGAACAT
Organism: Marmota marmota marmota; assembly: GCF_001458135.2. Taxonomy (NCBI): domain Eukaryota; kingdom Metazoa; phylum Chordata; class Mammalia; order Rodentia; family Sciuridae; genus Marmota; species Marmota marmota. The sequence goes on from NW_026000020.1 coordinate 1,445,917, forward strand.
CTACAGTGCCAGCATCGCTGAGGCTTACCACACACCTGCTCCACACAGGGCTGTCATGCTCGATGTCTGATTACAAGGTCATGTCACAGCTTTGTGCCATTTCACAGCCAGTGACAGATGTCCTGTGACTTGCTCAAGGTGTGAGAGCCAATGACCCCCCCACCCTGATGCCATCCTTCCATGAGTGAGGCCTCATCCCTAGTCCTGTGTGATCTGTTGAGGGCTCCAGAGCTGCCCCCACCTACATGGAAGAAAAGTACCTTGTTCATTTCCAAACTTGTCCTCTAAGCTAATCCCCCACCTCTGATGCCACATGGCATGTGCTCAAACTAAAACGGAGTGATATTAACCTTCTTGAAATCCTTAGGTGGGCAACAAAGCTATTCCAGATGGTAGACACTCCCATTTCAGGAGAACGAATACTGACTCTAACCTTCCACTGCTCAGGGCAAGAACACTTTAATTTAGAGAAATAGAAACCCTGTACAAACAGATGGTACCCTGAGCACATTTAAAGTGAGTAAGATCAGTAGACAAAGTTCCAGAACAATGCTGCTGTGCATTGTGCTGCTGGACTATTTACTGTTCCCCTTGAGCTCTTCAGAGGATGTTTAACAGCACCACAGTGCCTCACCTACCTGTAACTTGGTCTATCTGCAAGTGTTCCTACAAAGCTCTGCAGTGTCATCTTGTTTTTTACACAGAGGAGCCTCAAACATGGTGCTTTGAAAAATTAGCTGACACACTTTCCACGGGATAAGGTCTCTGTGTTGTCCCTTGGAATCCAGTGGGCTTGTGCTGCTTGGACCACAGGGAAGATCAGAGATGACACTGTGACTCTCAAAGCTGTCATAGACAGCCAGGAGCTGTGGTTGCTGCCTCATTCGCTGGGACACTCTATCTTAGTGCCCTCGGTCAACATGGAAAAAGTCTGACCACACCAAATGTGGACAGGTGCCAGATGGACATTCTAACAGCCAGTACTTAGCAAGTCTGTTCTTGGGGCAGTGAAGAAATCATGTACAGGTGAATCCTTCATCCTGGCTGGTTGATTCATGCCAATGGAGGATCTAGACATCAGGAAACACAAAGAGCCACCCCACCTTCAAGCTTCTGACCCAATGAGCATAATACAACAGAGCAGATTTTAAACACGGAATTTAGAAGTGGTTGGTTCAGCAGTGAAACATAACCAGAACTGGAACAACAGAGCTGGGTCTTTAGTCCTCTTTACAGGATGCTCAGATCCATCCTAAATCAAGTCGCCCAAAGCATTTCCTACCAAGTGCACTGGCACCCCTCAAGACAGAGGCTTAGCTTCGCATGGAGAGAGTCAAATCTGTAGTGCTGGGGAAATCCTGACATGCCCCACCCCTGGCATGGCTGCTGCCCCATCGAACCCAAAAAAGACCTTATACCTAGGAAAGATGCACCCTTACTCACCTCCAGAGAACCTCAACGATGTGAGTACTCTGGGAAAAGAACATATTTGACTCACCCTGGATAAACTTTGAGGGGACACAATCGAAATGTTTTCTTGAAGCACATAAAGACATGTATTATTCTTATAATAAGAACTGAAATTCTAGTTTAACTGACAAGAAGGTTTAAATGAGAAGATATGATTCTGCCTCTAATTCTTCAAACACAAAAAAGGTGATGGGCAGAAGTGGGGGAGCTTTCCAGTCTCCAGTTCTAAGAATGAAGGACTAGGATATGATATGTCAAGAAATTTGTAATGTTTTGAACAACCAACAATAAAAAATTAAAAAAAAAAAAAAAAAAAAGAATGAAGGACTAGGGCTGGATTGTGGCTCAGTGGTAGAGCACTTGCCTAGCATGTTCAAGGTCCTAGGGTCAATCCCTAGCATGGGAGGAAAAAGACTAAAAGAATGAGGAACTAAAAGAAACCACCCAAATGAAGCCTGCCTAGTCCTGACCTATTCCTGAGCCAGGCCTGAGCACAGCTAAGTAGTTGTACAGGGTGAAAACTGTCCCAGATTAAAAGGCAACTGTGAGCAGGCTCTAGAAATTGGCACACTTTGTAAGTTCAAGCACACGGTACTGACCGAAGACCCCTTGTGGCCTCAGCTCTGCTTTTTGGTCACCCCAGGGTCCAGACCTCTAGGGAAGAATCCAGAAGGTGAGAGAGCAGTCCTTTCCAAAACTCACTGATCAGCAGTCCCCAGAGTCTCAGCTGGTGGGTCCTAAATTCCAGCTACTAAACCCTCATCAGTTGACTCACACCTTCCCATAGACTTTCCTAATAAAACCCTACTGTAATGGCTGGAATGTTCCCTCCTAAACTCATGTTGAAATTGAATTGTCATTGTAACAGTACTAAGGAGTGAAACCTTGCCAGGTGTAGTGGTGTATTCCTGTAATCCAAGGAACTCAAGAGGCTAAAATAGGAGGACTGTAAGTTCCAGGCCACCCTCAGCAACTTAGTAAGACCCTGTCTCAAAATTAAAAGTAAAAAGGGTTGGGAATGAAGCTCAGTGGTAGATCGTGCCTGGGTTCAATTCCCAGCACCAGGGCTGGGAGGAGGTAACTTTAAGAAGTGATAGGTCACAAGGGCGGAGCCTTCATGAATGGATTAAAGTTGGTATCACAACAGTGGGTTAGTCATCACCAGAACAGATTCGTTATAAAAGTGGGTCCAGTGCAAGTCCCTTTGTCTTACACATGCATCTTCACCAGGGGACACCCTGTACCATGTTATGACACATTAAGGCCTTCATCACATGTGGCTCCATGACCTTGAAGTTCCCAGCCTCCAGAACTGTAGGTCAAAAAAAAAAAATCTTCTTTTGGGATGCAGTTGTGGTTCAGCGGTAGAGCGCTTGCCTAGCATGTGAGTTTGATCCTCAGCACCACATATAAATAAAGTAAAGGTTATTGTGTCTATCTACAACTAAAAAAACAAATATTAAAAAAACTTTTAATTTACTTGGTGTTTGATATTGCTATAAAAATACCAAAATTGTCAGAGGGAGAAGTTTTACTCCAAGATTTACTTGCTTTTTAAAGGTGATTAAAAGTGCAAGAGACTGGGGTTTGTGGATGACATCCAGACCTTGAAAAGTCTTTATAGGTAAAAATGTCAGTGCTAAGTGAAAAGGAAAACTTAGAGAATAACATGTAAAGTCAATGCTTTGCTTTTTAAAACTACATATGATTTTAAAGCTAGATGTATGTGTATTTCTTTATACTAGAAGAAAGTCTGGCAGAGATGATGTAAGATCTTCCTAAACATTGGCAATGCATTACTTTAATTTCTACAACTCACAGAAGAAAGATTTGAATACACTTGTAAGTCTGTAGAGGATGAATTGGTCTGTCTAGTCAAGGTGGGGCAATGTCACAGCTTTCAAAGTATCAGGTTACATCCTTCAAATTGGCCAGAAATTCAAAACCAGTTATTTAACTATCTCAAGAAAATCCACTACTCTGTCTTAAGGCCTGGATAAGGGGAATTCCCTTCCACAAGGATCCCTGTGGGTGGACAGAACAAATGGTACAGCCAGAGCTGCACAAGCTGTGTCTCCAGATGGTGATAGCCATCTCCTGAAAACCTGTGGCAAAAGCAGATTCTCAGGTCCACCCATGGCTCCCATCATGGTCTGAATGAGTGTCCCTGCCGAACATCATATGCTGGAATTCCATCCCCCAGTGTGATGACATAGGGGTAGGGAGGAGATGAGGTCATGAGGGTGGGGCCCGCAGGATGGATTAGAACACTTAAAAGAATAGGAAGAAACACTAGAATATCCTTTGCCTGCTACTCGAGGACACAGCAACAAGATGGTCATATGCAAGCCAGGAAGACAGCACTCATAAGGAAATGAATCAGCAGCCACCTTTATCCTGGAAATAAATTCCAGCTAGTTTATGATACTTTCTTACAGCAGCCTGAATGGATTATGACAGCTTCACAATCAGAAGCCTGGGTTCTGGAGAGTGCTCCAGGTGCCATTAAAACCTGAGAAACTCTGCTGCAGGTGGCCCATCTCTGTCCTCCTTACTTGCTCTCATCCTCTTAAAACAGTCCAAAGAACACATGAAGCCAATGTTCAGTAAACCTCCTGCCAACACCCCTCTGCTGCTGACACCACTACAATTCTGTATGTCCCTCTTCCTCTTCTCTGCCCTTCTTCCCTAGAGGACTGACTCATCTTTCCATATGCCCTCCCCACATCACGGCCTAGTCACTACATCACCAGGTGACCTTCTTCAAGGTTCTGTCCCTGCCATCTCTGTGGCACATCTCCCTACCAGCTGCTTTGTCCTGCTCTAGATTTCAAACTCAAGAGTTTGTCTTACTAAAGATTTTGATAATTCTCCCAACAATTTTGATTGCTTACTTCCAATTTCAAAACATTTGGGGACATGCACTTCATAGACATGCATATGTGCCACTGTATTCTGTGCATTATCCCAATAAAAATGGAAAAATATAAAGAGATAAGGTAAAAAATGTGATGTATATTGTCCCATCTTCTCTTTTCACAACACTCCATGTGGGGTGTTCCAGGGTTCCCCTCCCCACCCTAATATGTGCAGTCTTCCCAACCCACAGAGTGCCTTCTGACTTCTTCTATCACATTTGCATTTCCCAGCCACGAAGTAATCGGTGTTTGATCACAAACAGCTCTCTCCATAGTAGCTAGCAGGGTGGCACTGATGGAGTTCTCAGGATTGGTATGTGTGCTGGACTAAGCACAACTCAGGAGCAGGGCCTCCTTTGATGTGACCCCACTCGGCATGACAAAGCGCTGCATGAGCACTGGTATCTGGCTCCCTCCTCCCTGAGGGTGCCCTGTGCTTCCTTGATTCCACATACACTGGACACAGGTGGAACATCCTCTCCAAGTGCATTCCAGCCCCAAGGCTCCCTTGCCTATACTCCTGGGCAAGATGCTGAGGGACTATCTGTGATGAGGCCCTGCTCACCACCCCTCCAGCCTCATCTCCCATTCATCACCCTGCTGATCTCCTCCCTGCAACACTGACCCCTCTCTTTTCCCCCCTCTCCTGATCTGTCTCTGTCATCTTTCCAAATCTTGTGTGGGCCCTCACATGCCCTCTTGGACCCTTCATTTGTACCAGTGTGGAGGCTCTGCCTTCATAAAGAGGCCAGGGTACCTGTCCTAACCTTCTGTTACTCTGCACATTAAACATTAGAGAGTGGAAACTGCAATAAGGAAGCAACTTTAACACAACTGACCTTACAACCTCAAGACAGGCTGGCTTTAAGGTAAAACTTGAAAGCTCTAAATACTGAGTTCTGTCCTCTCTGAGGAAAACTGTAAGAATAAATTTGAAGGAAGAAAACTCTCTCAACTGAAAGCCTTATCTGTGTGGAGATCTCTTTTCATCTACAGGAGGACACCATATAACCTAAACCTACCTAAGCTCGGTGCAACCATTCAGATGAATGAGGTAACTCTCTCACTGAAAGACTTCCTTCAAGCCTGGGGTTGTAGTTCTGTAGTAGAGCACTTGCCTAGCATGTAGGAGGCTTGGGTTCCAATGCCCAGCATGAGCGAGCACGTGCACACACATACACACACACACACATCAATAACTCTTGCACCTCGCTGTCCAAACAAACTGTAAATGACTTAACCACTAAGTGTTCTGGTTCCCAGGTCACTCAACTCAACTTAGTACTTGGCAGCAACAACCCATAGAAAGCAAGCTTCCTGTGTAACATGCATTAGTAACAATTACATGACTAATTCTTGGAGCTGGAATGATTCATTCTGTCCATAGATCTTTACCTGAGAAAAATCATGTTTTTTTCCTGCCATGGCACAGGACTACAATAAGTCTGTAAACAAGTTTCATTCATACACACCACTCAAGGTTCTAGCTTATGGTATCACTATAGAAAAATATAAACAAATATTTTTTAAAAATCTCCATCTGAATACCACAGGACAGCATCAAATCTGGGGAGGAAAAAAGAGTTAAAAAAAAAAATCCCCAAACAAACAAACAAACAAAAACCCAGCCAGTTCCACTTCTCAACTCAGAAAAGCTAAGACATACTCTAATTCTGCAAAGAGCTACAGATTAAACAACTAAGAAATCTCCTTTCTACCCTCCCCTAGACTTCTCAAATTACCAATGGGTGCCTGATGTGGTACAAGAAATGTTGCCACATTGTTTCTTTTGCTTTTTTTTTTCCTACTTAAATACAGATGTGAGGTCAACGCAATATTTTCTGTAAACAATAGAAAATGAAGCAGACCTCCCTGAAGCTACCAAATGAATATATCTTCAGATTTTTGATGGAAATAGAATCATTAAAGAAAAAGCGAAGAAGGGAGAAGCTTCCCCCCCCCCCCCCAGCATCAGACAAGAAGGGCTGCAAGAAGATTAATGACAGTTAAGTAGAGCTTTGCCTTTCCCAGCAAAGCTCCAATGGCATCAGAAACCTCATTTTTGACAGGTACATACCGAAATGCACCCTGTTCTTGTACCCCTGACCATTCACTTCCCAATGAGAGGGCAGCATGTGGGTGCATGCCAAGCCTTTGTGCAGAGGGACCCATTCAAGCACCAGCTGCCAAGTCAGTGACAGCCCTGCAGAAAACTGCTGCCCACGCAAATGCTGCCTCCTCCTCCTCCACTGGCTTCTCATGAATACAACTGCCAAGTCTAAGAATAACCATTGATGAATCTATTCTGAGGGGGCACAGGGCAGGTGCCAGTCAGGAGGAAAAAGTCAAGTCAGATCTCACATCACAACTTTGCATCACTGAGAGAGGAATGGGTTACCATCTACCCTGGAACCACAGCCAGAATGCTCCGATATGACCTGACATGTACAGTTGTATTAATTTCATTTAGAAATAACACTATATTTATGAATAAGATGGGGAAAATGTAGATACATTAAAGATGAGAATAAAAGGTGAAGGAGAAATTAGCTTTAAAAAACAGATTATGGCTTGGGACCTAATTTTGTTGCTTACTATTGAAGTTTTCTTAGTAACTGATACTGAATCTTTAAGTAGAACACTCATGCAAAAGGTTGATGGAAATAAACATCACACAAAAAGGTACAAACCTACATGAAAGAAATTACAAAACCTTCCTGAGTATCAAAGAGAAAGATCTGCCTAAATAAAGAAATGCACTATTTTGGAGTTGAAAGACATTTTAATATACACAGATTCTGACTACTGTGATTTTAAAAATCTTCTTTGCACTTCAATCTAGTCTTTCCACACTGAGCAAGCACCTTACTTTCCTATTTGCACATTATTTTGTAATTTTTTAAAATGGAGCTTTAAAATGTTTAATGATGATTGAGGTCAGCCTTTTCATTTTGTATTCAAAAATGGCAGAGAGGGAAAGAAAAAGGGGAGGGATCCAGGAGGTCTACTTTCTATCCACAGTGCTCAGGCGCATGACCTGGGTATATAGTCATGACCTGGGACCATGGGCGTGACTGTTGGCAGGCATTCTGCATTCCAACTGAGATGGTGCTCTAGGCTTATTCTCCATGGTGCTGTGGTCATCCACATGGTTAGACCTTGTGACATGCTGTTCCTGGAGGTCAGCCTAATGTGCCCTGCCTGCCTATCACCAGGTTCTCAGAGGACGAAGGGAGAGTCTACAAAAGAGTTAGAAAAAAGGGATAGAGTGAGACTAAGAGTGAGGGGGTAAGTGGAGAAGAGAAGAGGGTGTGAGTGGGGAGTGAGGAGACTGAAGAGGTGGGTGGATTACAGGTGGAAGAGAGAATGGAGGGCACATAAGGGTGGAGAGATACAAAGGAGGTGGGAGGGAGGTGGGCAGGTGCCTTGGGAGGGCTCTGGGGAAGTCAGTGACAGTGGGGCAGGGCAGGGCAGTGCCAGGCATAAGCACATGGGATAGGTGCATGAAGCTCTTGCAGACATAGCACACTGCAGCCTAAAAGACCAGTAGGGCTCAGTCAGAGGAATGTTCCAATCACCTAAACTGGGGAAACTGAGGTTTTGGGGCTTTCAATCCAGACAAAATGGCAGACCTGTGACCACTACACCGTGCCACCATTAGCCACCTTAGTGCTATAGGGAAGGAGGGAGAAGGGAACAAGAGGCTACTGGACCACTCACCAGGAAAAGGACAAGGCAGGAAACATCTCCAATCTTGATCCACCAAAACACAGTTTCCCCTTGGTATCTGTGGGGGATTAGTTCCCAACTGACACTTCTCCTCCATAGCAAAATCTACAAGTGCTCAAGTCCCTTTTGTAAAATGGCACAGTATTTGCATAGAACCTATTCACATTCTGACGTTTACTTGAACTTATCACACCCAGTACAATGTAAATGCTAGGTAAATAGCATTTATTTATTCTTGTTTAGAAACTAATGACAAGAAAAAAGCCTGTGCATTTTCAGAACAGATATAATTATTTTAACATCTTCAATCCATGCCTGGTTGAACCCAAGGATACAGATGTCTATATTTCTTCCACCCCCCACCATCTTGTAAGCACCCCACTGAGGACTGCCTCAAAGTAACATTTCTTTCAGACATGTCTCATGAAAAGTTTATATGCCCACCTCATACCCATTAGGATAGCTACTATAATAAAATAAAGATAACACATGTTGGCAAGGATTTGGACTGCTGGTGAAGGTAAAAGGGTGCAGGGAGGGAGAAGGCGGGATCTACAAGTATGAATGCAAATCAGAGAGAAAAAAGGGACAGAGTGAGACTAAGAGTGAGGGGGTAAGTGGAGAAGAGAAGAGGGTGTGAGTGGGGAGTGAGGAGATTGAAGAGGTGGGTCGGTTACAGGTGAGAGAGAGAATGGAGGGCACATAAGGGTGGAGAGATACAAAGGAGGTGGGAGGGAGGTGGGCAGGTGCTGTATAAAACAGTATGACAGTTAATTCAGAAAATTAAACACAGAATTACCATGTGCTCCAGCAATTCCACTTCTGGGTTTGTACCCAACAGAACTGAAAGCAGGGTCTTGAAGAGGTATTTGTGCACCCATGCAGCATTATTCTCAATAGCCGAAAGGTGGAAGTAACTCAAATATCCATGGTCAGATGAATGAGTAGAAATGTGGTATGTACATACAGTGGAACATTAGTTAGACTTAAGAAGAAAATTCTGATACATACCACAACATGGAGGAACTCTGAAGACATTATGCTAAGTGAAATAAGCCAGCCACAAAAGGAACAAATTTGCATAATTCCACTAATATTAATATGAGGTCCCTACAGTGGTGAATTCATAGAAAGTAAAATGGTTGCCTGGGCTAGGGGAGAGAAGTACCAGCAGCCCACCAGCCGGGGAAGGTAAAATAGTTCTGGAGATTGGTTGTAAAACAGTGTGAATGTACTTAGCTCTACGGAAACATACATTTAAAAAGTGGTTAAAATAAAGGCTGGGGTATAGGTTAGTAATAAAGTACGTGCTTAGCATAAGCAAGGCCCTGGGTTCAATTCCCAGTTTTTTTTTTTTTTAAAAGTTATTAATGGTAAATTTTATATTATGTGCATTTTGCCACAATTAAGAGAAACAGCCTAATCCATGCAACAAATGGGATAGGAACAGTCTTGGGGTTCCTTCAGGTCCCTCTATGCCATCACAAAATCACTGCAGTCAGACTGAGACCTGGGGCAGGGATTTAAATGTGCTGTGCCTCAGTCTTCCCATCTAAAAAATGCAGAAGGCACCTCCCTGCAACTCCTCACTGCATGATATCAGGGTGACTGCAGCAGGTCATTCCTTCTACCCAAGGACAGAGCAGCACTCATCATCTACAAGGGTAGCGGGGGTTGGGGTCAGGGACACAGGCAAGGGGAAGTCAATCTAAGGAGGACAGAAAAGGCCTGTAGGGGGTGGGGGAGTATCACCGCACTGAAAATTAGGGAGAGAAATTTTTGTCTTTTAGGTAATTAAGATGAATTCTAGTCAAATTCTAAAATAACAGCAAAAGAAACTAAGAGGAAGAAAGATTCTGATTTGTCCCCTTATGAGAATTGCTGAGAGTCCCACCATGAGGATCCTTTATCCACACCCCACAACATTTCCACAAGAACTACCACTGGCTCCCTGGATGAGAATCAGATTATCCAGATTCTTTTATTTATTACAACTCTGCTGTCCGACACCTCTAATCTCCTGCTGCTGATATAACCCAGCTGCCTGTAGATACCTTTAAACAAATAAATGAAAGCCAGGCACTACGTACTGTAGTATGTACGTCAACTTAGAACCAGCATGCTTTGTTTTTAATTTCTGTAACTGCTATAAAAACATTTAAAGACACCATGGATAACACTCTAAGATTTCACCACCCTGAAAATGATTTTCATTTTTTTAGCACATTTAGACTCCCTCTGAAAAAGACTACTTTGAAGTAGTTCAAATGTTTTCTTTTGTTGCTTTACTTCAGTTATTTATCTTGGTTAAAACAACTCTAAAAAGTTTAGTCCGGAAGTCAAAAGAAACTGACAGATTAATTTCAAATTCACTCCTCACCCTTTTAAAGCAAAGGGCCATATCAAAATCTCTCCCATTCAGTGGCTGTCAGCGTGCTTCCTGCTTGGGAGTCCCTTCCTCTCACAGGTTACTTTATAAGACCCACGTGTCTTCTTTTCCCATGTGGCAATCAGTTAGAGCTATCATGTCTTTACGTAAATTCTTTCAGTTCTGCATAGTATTTTTTAAAAGTTATTCTTGCTTGCAAGGCCTAAGAAAACCTAGAAGCCCCAGCAAGGCAGACGGCTCATCCTAAGTTACTGGGCAGCTCAATCAGGACAAGTGAAAACACCCTTTCCAAAAAAGAGCTAAACCTGAACATTTTTTCCCCTCAGGTGGTACCTACAAATCATCACATCTGTAGTATATAAAGCAAGAAAAGACACTTGAAGGAGGCATGCAATGTGGGTTCAATATGCAGGGAGAACTGGGGAACTGGCTTCACCTATGAATGAATACCTCTTCATGAAAGTCCTGCATCTTCACAACAGACATGCTCTCGACTTCTTGGTTTATGCCACTTTAACAAAATATTATAGACTGTGTGGCTTATACACAACAGAAATTTATTTCTCCTTGCTCTGGAGGCTGGGAAATCCAAAAACAAGGCAGCAGCAGATTAGGTGTCCTATGAGGGCCTGCATACTGGTTCATGGATGACGTCTTCTTGCTTGGTCCTCACATGATAGAAAGAGCAAGGAGCTCTTTGGGTATGTCCCATTCCTAAGGGCTCCACACTTTGACCTGATCACCTCTCAATGCCCCATCTTCCTAATCCATCACCTTGAGGATGAGGATTTGAACATATAAATTTGGATGGGAACAAAAACATTCAGACCACAGCACTGACCTATACAGCAGCGTCATATGCCAGAGCTAAAAGTCACCAGCATATCTCAAACAGATAAATGTACAGAGGAAAGCATAATATTCAAGTTAAATGGGACACCCCCAAATGCACAATTCATTATATTTTGTCCTGCCCTAATTCTTAGGGTATGTATGTTCATCAAACTTTCCTTTCTCACACATAAATTCTCACTGAATATTTATTCACCTCACTCAATCAAGTATTGAATCAGACTTCACATTGTACTTTATAGGCCCCAAGGATTCCTGTTCTTTGCATCTTGCCGCCTGCCCTTGACTCCCCTTCACTGTCAACTCCACCGTGCAATCCCTATTGAGCCACAAAATGCCCACTCAATGCCAGCTGCCTCAAGAGTATCCCCTTCCTTCAAAGTTCAGGATCTCCTTTCTGTCACAGTATCTGGCAATTTACTTTGACCAGTTCTTAAGAACTACATGGGGAAATAGGAAAATTGGTGAAAACGAAGATTCCCAGGTCCTAAATCCTGCTTCTACCCCAGAACACTCCTTCTCCCACACCCGCAATCTTATTCAATTCTGATACCAACCATATGGAGTGCAGGCTGAAGCTCAGGGCTTCATCCTATAGGACAGCCCCACTATGGCCAACTACTAGTCCCAGGCTTCATGCACTTCTGACCAAGCAGATACAAATCAGGAATTCTCATCATTCTTGGGTTCAAAAATTTGCTAGAATAGTTCACAGGATTTAAGAAAATACTTTCTTTATAATTATCAGGTTTTTAAAGTAAAGACTACAACCCTGGAGAAAACTCCGTGGATGCCATGCCTAGGATGAGGTCAGAGGAAGGGTGGAGAGCTCTCAGGCCCTCTCTGGGCACGACATCTTCCAGCAGGTTCACCAACAACCTGGAAGTTCCTCAAAACTTACTGTTCAGGTTTTTAAGAGCTCAGTCTTCAGCACTACAGACCCTTTCCTGGAGTTTGGTATTGAAGCTGATGTTCCAACCTTCTGATCATGCAATCACTGTAGTGACCAACCCCATCCTGGGGCTGTCTAGAGCCTCAGGCTAAGGAACCTCATTTGCTTTAACTCAGGTGTGATCAAAATGGGCACCTTTCATGAATACAGAAGACAACAAGACCAAACTTTTTTTTTTTTTGTAATATTTGACCACACCAGGCTCAAGAAAATCATTGCAATTGACATCACAATGGACACTTCACATCCCCAGTGTAAAGAGTTCTTAAAAATTAAGACCAAAGACTCAAAAGAAAAATGGACAAAAATATGAGCAGTTCAGAAAAAAAGACCTACTAATAACCCTTAAATATTTAAAAAGATGATAAAGTTCATTCCCAGTAAGAAAAACACAAATCAAAACACAAGGGATACTATTCTTCACACAGGTGAAAATGTAAAATTTGTCGCTGTATTTTGTTGGGGAGGGAGGCAAAAAAGAGGATCCTAAACATGGTTGATGGGAGCCTGAGCAGAAGTCTCTTTACTGTAACAGTATTTATCATAGCAAAATGTTTGGAAATACCTGAATGCCCTTTCTTAGAAGGCTTGTCCAGTAAAATTCAGTCCACACTCACAGGATTTTGATCCAGGTGAGAAAAGAAGGAAGGCGATGTCTACAACTTCATACTCAGTTCTTTCCAGGACATAATGAGCAGGAAAAAAAAGAGATGCAAAATTGTCTATACAGCACACTATTTTCTTCTGGATAAAAGATGCACAGATACAGACTCATGCCTATATTTGTAAAGTAAAATATGGGTTGTTTAAAACAAAGAAAGAAAAAAAGCAGGGAGGCAAGAGACTGCAGTGAAAGACATCTGAGTATTAACTTTTGAACCAACGGTTTACATATTTTAAACAATGAGAAACAACAAAGCAAACCCTAAAACTGAACGCAAACAAAAAACTAAAATGAACCTAACTTGTATCAGGCATAGAAAGAACATTTCAGTTAACTTTTGGACACAATATCTAACTGCATATCCTTAAAGCAATGTAGCCTAAGGACAAAAAGAATGACAAAGAAATCCTAAATTTTCTTAAGTTTGTTATTGACAGTGGTATTGATGTAGTGATTCTGAAACTACAAGTGCTCCTCAACTTCTAGTGGTGTTACATCATGATAGATGATCATAAACTGAAAATGCATTTAATCCAACTTATTTCTGGCACATGCTAGTCAGTCACACTGCATGCTGCAGGAGTCTATGGGGCTGACTGGGAGCTGAGCTCTCTGCCACTGCCCAACCTCACAAAAAAGGATGGAACTGTATATCATTAGCCTAGGAGAGATCCAAATTCAAAATTCCAAGCCTGGTTTCTACTGGAATTTGTAAAGATCTCACAGAGGGAGGATGAGGAGGCCACGTGAACAACACAGGGACAGAGACTGAAGTGATGTAGGCACAACGGAAGGATCACCTGGAGCCATAAAGAGCCTTACAGGGAGTACATGCAGTCCTGCCAGCTTTGACTGGACTCTGACCTCTAGAACTGTGAGAACAAATTTCTCTTGTTCTAAAGCCCCCAGGTTTGGGATAAACCATTGCAGCCACAAGAAACTAATATAGAAAGTGAGAGAAAAGGGAGGGAAAGAAAGTTCTTTTCAGAAGAATGACAGTAAACGTCAAAGGATTTGAAAATCACCAGTTGCAATGTCCAATATAAAAAGTGGTCCAGGCAAGGACTGTCAATGGATGTAGAAGGCACTAACTGGAGAAGATACACACATAGTCTGAAGAATCACCATGCAGACTAAGTAATGGGAAAATGTACCTTTAAAATGAAGCAATGTAGCTGGGCATGGTGGTGCACACATGTAATCCCTGCTATTAGGGACAATGAAGCAGAAGGACTTAAGTTCGAGGCCAGCCAGGGCTACCTAGCAAGAGTCTGTCTCAAACTAAAAGAAGGCTAGGCTGGGGATATAGCTCAGTAGTAGTGAGCCCCGGCTTCAATTCCCATCAAATTAAGCACTGTGAACAGTAGTTTTGTAAAACAAAACACCACAACATTGCACATCCCACGATACAATGTTCATTATTATTAAAAATATTTAGCCAAATTTAATCACAAGGAAACAATCAGATAAATATAGAATGCAGGATATTTTTAGGACAACTGAACTGTGTTTTTTTTTTTTTTTAAGTAAATGTTCTGGAGGGGAAAAAAAAACAATATTATAGCTGAAGAAACTTAAGAAACATAGCAACCAAATGAAATGCAATATGTGTAAATCTTGACTGGACACTAGATTTGAAATGATAAAAATGAAACAAAAAACACAGAAAGGCTACAAAAGATTTTTATGCTATAAATGGAGGAAATATGGACTATATCTTAGATGATATTATTTATGTTGATTTTTAGGGTGCTATAATGGTAATGAAGAATGCCTTTATTCTTCAGGTTCATATGTTAAAATCTTTAAAGTGTTATGACTCTAACTTTCAATCATTTCAACCAAAAAAGTACACATGAAATACATATATAAAAAGAGTGAGAGAAAAAGCAAATGTAGCAAATGTAAACAACTGGTGAATCTAGGTGGAGGGTGTCTGGGTGTTCACAAAATTCTTTTTCAAAAGAAAGGGCAGAAGGGTGGGGTTGTGGCTCAGTTGTTCGGCACTTGCCTACCAAGTATGAGGCACTGGGTTCGATCCTTAGCACCACAGAAAAATAAATAAATAAAATAAACGTACGTGTACATCTACAACTAAAAAAATAAAAAAAAAATAAAGAAAGGGCAGAAAATAGGTATAAAATTTTCCAAACTCAAATGTTGAAGGATCAAAACATTTCCAAGTTTCACATGCAACCACCAGGCTGCTATGGAAGAGGTGTGAGGAGGGTTCCAGGAACCTGCATCCAACAAACCCAGGATGATTCTCACACTCAGGTGAGACTGGACACATCACTGATGTAGTTTGTTTTTAGCTATTTTCTCCCTAGAGTCTGCCGCCATCATGACAATGTCTCACTCACTGCTTATCTTCCACGGCAACCAGCCAGGAAATGTTTCTTGAGTGAATTTGTGAGGGTGGCCTCTGGTCACGTGGGTGAGGGATATATATAAAGGACAAAATCATATAGTAACAAACATCCCAACCACAAAAAAGTCTGCAATCTGTGTTCATAAGCACAAAGTTAATGCATTAGACACTCTTTTATATGATTTTGGGGTTTTATGTCTTTTCTTTTCAGCAGAATAACAGTAATAGGAAAGAAAGATACCCAACTAAGATGTCATTACAATAAAAACCCCATGATACACCAAAAAGTTCGAGAATTTTACTGGATGTCACAAGTCCAGCTCTCGAGAGCTGAAGGTGAAAAGATAATGGCTTCTTAACTCTACAGAATGTCAGAACTTTCTTTTTCCTTTTATTTTTTTGTTATTGTTTAAGAAATAAATCTGTGAACAGGAAGAAGGAAAGCTAGCCCCCAAATGTTGCTGGAGGGTGGAAAGAACATGGATAAGGGCAAGGGAGAAGACAGGACCCAAGTGAGCAATGGGAACAGCTAATTCACACCCACAAAGGGGCAAGAACTGGTGTAGCCTGGCACATCCGCATGAGATGAGAAGGCAGCTAAGACAAGGAGTATGACTTTCAAATAAATCTAAGAAGTAGGACAAACTTCCAGGTCTAGGTCCTGCCCTGACAGAAGACCAACACTTTCCTCTCTGGATCCAGGAGCGCCAGTCCAATTGGGATAAGGAGGGTGCTGCACAGGCCTGCAGTCCTCTCCCTGCTGAGGAGGTGGACAGCCAGGCCGCCCCATCCAGCAGAGGATGGGGAGAGTCTGGTCATGACACCCCAGGAGGAACTACAGCACTGAGATCGGAAGGCTTCAACAAGAAACGGCGAAGCTCACAGTCATCGGGTGTTCTTCATCATCGTTAGGGGCCTCCCACTATTAAAACATGAAAGACAATCTGAGGATACTCAGTAAGGGAGAAAGCAACCTGAAGGAGAGAAACTATTCAGAAAAAAGTCAGCAAACAAAACTATCATTAGGAGAATACAACCATGAAGCAAGGACCACATTTTTTTTTTTTTTAATTCAGAGAACAGAAGAGAATGATTCTAAGTGATAAACAATAGCAAAAACAACAACAACAACAACAACAACAACAAAACCCTGGAAGAATACAAATAAATACAAAGATGAGGATGATTTAAGAAAGTAGAGCTACACTTTAAGATAATAAAACTTAGAAATAAAAAACTGGTCTAAGCAATTCTATATCAGAATATGGTAGTGCTGTAGTTTGTAGATCTGGAGAGTCCCCCAAAAGCCCTTGTACTAAAGGTGTGGTCACCAGCCTATGGCACTACTGGAGTGGTAGAACTCTTAGGAGGTAGAATCTAGTGGAAGTAAGTAAGTTTACTGGGACATGCCCTTGCAGCAGATATGGGGACCTCAGTCCCTTCCTGTCTCTTTGCTTTCTGATCACAATGAGGTGAGCCTTTCCCATCATGCACATGATACACTATACCACTACAGGTCCAAAGCAACAGGGATAAGCAAACCACAGAATGAAGCCAGTGAAACCATGAATCAAAACAAGCTTTCCCTCCTTGAAAGTTTATTTTCTCAGGTATTTTGTCACAGCAACAGAAAGCCAATCCATATAAGTAGTTCCAAAGAAGAAATAGGGGCAGGGAAGAAAATAACCAAATACTTTAAGAATAATCTCAGTACTGAATATGTGTTTCTCAATTGCAAGGGCTCAAAAATGTCTGGTGTGCTAGATAAGATATACCCAGGCCTACCTTCACATTTCTCAACATTAGGAATATATCAGTCAGTGCAGGCTTTGTTATGCTGCAGCAATCAGCTGCCAGGGAACCCTCAGAGGCTGAAAACAAGATTTATTCTTCTTTCTTTATTTATTTTTTTTAGTTGTAGGTGGACACAATATTTTTATTTATTTAGTTTTTTATATGGTGCTGAGGATCAAACCCAGTGCTTCACTTGTGCTAGGCAAGCACTCTACCCCTGAGCCACAACCCTAGCCCACAAGATTTATTCTTTAGGTTATTTCAGTGGACTGAAGCAAAGGAGAGGCTGTTCTCTTAACTGAGTACCATCACCTGAATGCTGTTATTTACCAGACCAGAGGGGAAGAAAACCAAAGCAGCTACCTGCATCTATAGCACCACGAAGGGCCCAGAGGAGAGGTGAGGCAGGTGTGTTCACTTCTGGGCATAGCGACTACACGAGGCCCTGGAGCACGAAGGGTGAGGATGGCAGTGCTATCAAAAGCAGGGGCCGTAGGCTGGAAATGGGTAGTGAGTCCTGATTACCTGGGGCACACAGAGCCCACAATCTCCAAATAGAAGGACTGACTCAAAAATCCTCAACAGTATTAGAAGCCAGAAAGTAATGCAACAATACCTTAAAATCCTGAAGGGACTGTTTTCTGGAATTCTACATTATCAATCCATCAAGTATGATGGCAGAAAAGACACTTATGGATAAAGCTTCAAAACTTACCTCCTTGGCTGGGGTTATGGCTCAGTGGTAGAGCGCTTGCCTAGTATGTGTGAGGCACTGGGTTTGATCTCAGCACCACATAAAAATAAATAAATAAAATAAAGGTATTTTACAATTAAACATCTACAACTAAAAAAAAAAAAAAAGAAGAAAAAAATGCCAAAATTTACCTCCTGATGCCAGTGATCAGCTCCTTCTAAAAGGTGTGCCAATGAAGGGATATTCTGATGCTTAAAAATTATAAACCTCCTGGGCAAAGGCATGGACAACTGGCAAAATATGTGGAGTTGGATCAGTTATAGTATGCAGAAAGCGAAGCATATTGAAAACAAAGCCAAAACAGCCAATTAGCTCTAGAGAGAGTAAAAAGAAATATACACCATGACTCACTGTGAATAGCATTTCACTGTGAATAGTCATACATAAAAACTGAAGTTTGATCTCAATCATCTCCCAAACAACAAAGTCACAGGTATGTTTTATCTATGACTGAAAAATCAGAAAGCCTGATTCAGCAAAACAATGATAAATATGAAAATAATCAAATAATGAGCTAGGTAGATTCGAAGGGCTTATTTCTGGGTATGCGGAAACAGGAGCATGGAGGTTGTTAAACCTAACAAAGCCTGCCAAGGATATGTGACTGCAAACTTTGCTTGAGATTCATCTGACTTTTTAAACTACATATATGTTTAAAATAAACAAACAAAAATCCCTAAAGATAACTTAAGCTGGATCTACACCTAGCAACTTCCTAGTAGGTTGGCATAAATTTTGATTCAATCCATTCTGTAGTTACTGAACTCTTCTGATGCATTAACGGCACTGCCTTAAACACTATACAGGCTGAAATGAAGATGACTCAATCTCTGCCCTCAAGGATTAGGGATTTCATTGAGAAAAGAACATGTGCATGGAAAAGAATTCAAGTGAAATGTAAGTCGGCCTATGGTCTCTCTCTCTCACACACTCACCCACTAGTTGGTGCAGAAGTTATACGACAGCAAGAAGGGAGACTCTAGGTAACAGTGAGCAACAAAGACTGGGAGAGAATTAAAAGTAGAAAGATTCACAGAACTTGAGCTTGAGGAACAAAAAGGAAGTTTCTAAAAGGCAGACTCGCAGGGAAGGTATATATAATTAGGAGAATGTACACGCTTTTCTTGTTTTTTAAACAGAGTTGAGATTTTATTCATAATAGGACAGCAAGATTATTAACAAGGAGAAACACAGAAATCACAGGAGTCATTGCGACCAGTCTACATCTTTAGAATCCTCAAACACTATCAAGCAGAGAAGCCCTGTAACATTTTTTCTTGGCAAAGCTGCTCTCATTTACCATCATCATTCATTATTAACATTGCCTCCATCCCAGTCTTAAAATCCTGGCTAAAATGACCACCCAATTCGTGAGCTGGACTGAGGCCTCCAGGTCTGTCTACTCTGACCCTGATCTGCCTCAAAAACTTCATCACTGGGCTATAATTCCACACTCCAATGACACTACTCTTCTTTGCATTAGTACAATATTCCCTGCTCTTGGCTGCCACAGGACTCTGCACATAACTGTTTCTTCTGGAACATATACTTTCTATACTTTCTCTATGAACACCTACAGATTGGTCATTGTCTGCTCACACCTCAATTCCCCAGGGAACCTTAAACTTCACATAGGAGGCAGCAATCTGTGTTTAAAAAACAAAACAAGAAAAACCAAACTCTAGGTGATTCTGATGCATAGTCAAAAACCCCTAATGCTATCACTCAGGAGTCCCTTCACAAGCTCTCATGCATTCCTTTCCTTTATTCACATCAGTTTGCAATTTTCCTTCATATAACTTTCCTTTCGATGATTGTCCGATTCATGCCCATTTCTTTCTTGGCAAATGGGGGTTCCCTATTCCATAGCAAGAGAATCACAAAGAAACTATTAAAAATGCAAAATTTTCAGGACATATCCTAGGCCTACTAAATCTGAATCTTTAGATATGAGACAGCAATCTGTGTTTTAAAAAAAAACAAAAACCCAAAACAAGGGCTGGGTTTGTAGTTCAGTGGAAGAGTGCTTTCCTAACACATGTGAGGCATTGGGTTCAATTCTCAGCACCATATATAAATAAAATAAAGGTTCACTGACAACTAAACTAAAAAATATTTATAAAAAAAAAAGAAGCAACACCTTCTAGATGATTCTTCTGTATACTCAGAAAGTATGAGACCATTGCTGTTAAGCTACTGGGTCTAGATTCAGTGTTATCTTGGCAAAAACTAGATGTTTTTGCACTCCCTAGTGTACCCTGGTACCAAGTTCAGCAAGAGACAAGAGTAAAGACTAGGTAAGATTTGCTGAACAAGTGAATGGTGAAAAATTTTCTATGGCTCCATAAATTCCCTGACTTATTAATTCTAAACCCCTGGGTCTAACTTTAAAAGTGAAGCACCAAACATTCCCCTCCAACCCCCAAATCAACACTGAAATCTGCAGTCCAATGGCCCCAGTGTCATTTGAGGGCTCAAACCTTTGCTCTCCATAGTCTGCATTTGTGTGATCATGTATTTCCTAATCTCTCTTGAACTTAATTTTCTCACCCCTAAAATGGGAACAATCATAGTACTTACTTCCTTGGGTTGTTAAGATAATTGAGACAATGGTCCTAAGAATCATACCTGTGCATATACAGTTAAGCACTAAACAAACTTAGGTATTATTATTGTCATGTTATTATTATTATAATAATAATTCAATCATAAGTGGTCTCTTTCTCTTGGGTCTCAGATTTCTTTCTCAATACTGACTTCACACTTCAGGCTAGTTTTTACTTCCTTGCAAAACTACTCACATCTAATACCCATCCCTGAAACTTCTCCTAGCAACCAGGAACCCTGCTTGAGTTTCCGGACTCCACCTCCTGGAGCAGATGGGCTGTAGCAGACAGGATGGGTCTCACACTTGCCTTCCTATCAGCTGAAGCCATTTTCCAGAGTACCCAGTCACTTGGGAATCAGATCTAAGTAACTCAACCAGTTCATTTATGTATCTATCTGGATGCTACGATTCAAACGGACCTCACGTTGGGAGCTATTTTTAGTCAAATTTTGGTACTTGGTAAAGTATTAATAGCAGCAAATATTTTCCCACCAAATAGACCTTTAAATAAATAAATAAATAACAGCTTATGCCTCTCTTAAGAGAAGCAGAGGACCCACCACCTGTCTGCAAATTGGTCCTCCTGTCCTCTCTCCAGGCAGCAGAATGCGAGTGGAGGCAGAAAGCAGAACCTCACAAGCCAAAGCTGTGGGAACGCCCCGCCAGGTCTCCTGTGTGGGGCTCCCTGCTGGGCCAGGCTGAAGTCGCGCGGAGCCCCGGGGGGACACCTGGCAACCCGGTGCCTCTGCGCTTGGACACCTGGGCGCGGTCGCAGGGGCTGGCAACACTTGGCTCCCCCAGAGTTAAATGCTGAGTAATTTTCCTGTGGAGCAAACAGTCGGAGCGGGGACTCTGCCAATGGCAACAGTATTTTTATCCTACTTTAACCAACACCGCAGCGCGGCCGCGGGCGTCCTGAAGGGTGTCCCCGCGCGGCACTCTCTGGAATCGCCGGCCGGGACCCTCAAAGGCTCCCAGGGCGACGCGGACAGCAGTGCCGCCACCGAGTCCCGTGCTACCCAGTGCGGGGCCGCGGGGTAGGCGGAGGACGGTGGCATCTCTGCCGCGCGGAGCCCGTGGTCACCGAGACCGGGGCAAAGGCCCTTCCACTCGGCCTCCGGGTCTCCTCGCCTGGGCCTAAGCGTCCCAGGGTCTGCGCCCAAGTTGGCCGGCTGCTCTGCTGCTAAAGTGCAAAAGGGTAGAACCAGTAGCTCCCGGGGAAGGGAGGGACACTGGATGCAGAGCCACCCTGGGGCCCCACACCGCCCGCTGCCGGGCCCGCAGCACCCTAGTCCCCGCCGCGGAGCCGGGGAATGAATGGGGTTCTCAGGGCCACCGCGCCGTGTACTCACAGGCGACGTAGGCGAGCAAGGCGATGCCCAGCAGCAGCTTCATCTGTCCTGCGGTTGACGGCAGACACGAGGCGCACTAGCGCCTGGCTCACCATCCCCAGGAGCCGCGCGGGTCCTGGACGCTGCCGCGCGGGGGCCCGCCTGCTACACAATGCGCGGCGGCGGCCGCCCGGGAAGAACCCGCCCCCTTCGCCCGCGCGGCCCCGCCCCCACGCTCCGGTTTCCTGTCCGCAGGAGCCTTGCGCACGCGTAACTCCGCCCCCGCCTCCGGCTCCACCCCCGCTGCCCCGCCCCTACTGCTCTTCTTCCCGCAGGCGCAGTGGCCGAGGCTCGCGCCTGGGTTTTCGAAGAACGTGTCTGAGGGAGGGCGCGGCGCATGCGCATCTTGGCGTGTTTTCCGTCCGCTCTGGGGATCGCTGGAGCCGAGGTGTGGAAGGCTCGCAGTCAGAAAGGGTGTGTCTCCCTGACTGAAGGCTAGACCGCGGGCTCCGAGTTTCCGAACCCAGCCCAGCGGGTGGCACGCGGTGGGCACTGTAGGGTTGACATGAAAGGAAACACATATTTATGCCAAATTTGGCGTGTCTTTGAAGTTCTTTGAATGCTTCTCTCAGGAAGTTGACTGAACGGTTCTCCGGGCTGTTCTGAAAGCTTCTTGATTTGTGATAAGGGCAGCGGAAATGATGAATTCCCTAAACGCTGCCAGCGTCAAAAACCACAGCACGTTTTCTGTTATGAGCAACTGGGATGTCGTTCTTTTAAAAACAGATTATTATTAAAAAGTAATGCTAATCACATAAATTTAGGATAAATCAGGAAAAGGGGAAAATAAAATATTCCATCGTGTGAGTTTCATCCCAATCTTTTTGTTGAGTTTATCTGTTCCATGTAGTTATGGGGTGAATAGCTGTGCTGTACTGATTTCATGAGGACCTGAAGTTATGTCTTTGATAAGCATTTATTGTGATGGGGACCGTAAACATGGAGAGTCAAAGGGTCGACTGTAATCAGAAGTTCATGGTCAGATTCACAGAGAGCTGGGTTGTAGAGAAGAAAAGACAGTTGCACAGGCCTGTATGACACCAAGGTCCCAAGGTAATTGGGAGCTGCTAATCTTTGACCACAGGGAGAAGTTTCTGCCAGAAGACTGCTACAGCTCTGACCTCCTGCAACCTCCGGACCAATTTTGCTATACTCAGTCATTGAATAACCTCCTGTGACTTTATTAGAAAACTCCAACAAAAATAAATACCCCAACTAGCAATAAATCAAAGCAGTAATGTGGCCCATCATTCAAACTACAGAGCACAAATCCTGTCCTTCTGGGATTCTGATGTAACATTCCCCCCCATTGGATCCCTCCCCGTGAACGTTGAGAATCACTGGATTGAGGAAAGAAGCTGAGCAAATTCCCATAAGGGCAGAACCACCCTGCTATTATCCATGCTGCCTCCCTGCAAGAAGCCCAGTTCCCCGTGTCTGAGGTGTCCAAAGAGGCTGCCAGGTGAAAAAACACTTGACATGGGAGCCAGAGGCCTGGGTCCCAGAGTGATCAGGTCCCAGAGCAGACCTTTTTGGAACAAATTAGTTTTTGTCTGTAAATCTTCCTTTCCTCATCACTGGACATTTGGGGTTTGTTAAATCTATGATTTTTGAAAAGAGAAGTATCTAGAATAGGTCGTGGTCCTGATCACCTCCCATTCTCTGATCTGGTGGTTTTTATATTAAAACTAAGGAGCAGAGATGGGACAAAAGACTTTGCTGACACCTGTGCTGCCAGAAAAATTAGACTGAAGATTCTAGCAAATTTTAAGCATATAGTTTGTAAGTGGGGTTTAATTTATAGGTAGACCAGAAACTGGGATACATTTTATTTCTGCACAAAACTCTTTAAATCCAACCTTCCTAGTTGAGTGTTTTTCATGCTGTCAGACACTATTACCAACTTCTGCCTCCTTGGATGAATCCTGTGGAAATCCCATTACTACTAAAGTAGCTGCTGTTGTCATTGCCATCTGAAAGACTGTTGGTATCCCAAGGAACTCAGCCAGAGTTCAGGCATAAGCAACAGTAAGTGTGGCCCCGGTAAGATCAGAAGGCCTGAGGAAAGAGCTGCCAAAGAGACCCTCCAAGCTCTCCTTGGCCTTAGACAGCACCCCATCAATACCCCTGAGCTCCCCTGTCTCATCCTAGCCCTCCACATTCTGGAACGGATTCTGGGTTCACATCCCTACCCCCACGTTGCCCTTGCTGTCAACCCCCTCCATTCTTCCCATGGATCTGTTAACAACAATATTTTAAAGCAATTACTAGTTAAAAGGCAGTGCTCTTCACACTCATGCTAATTAAAAAATGAATCATAATATGGCTCTTCTTCTGAAGTGTTAAAAATCAAAGGAAAAGAGAAAAACTAACATTTATTAAACTTCAACAATGTTCCAGGGACTATTACACCAGGAACTTTTACAATTTATCACATTTAATTCGTGTAACTCTCTGTGGGATAGAGTTTCTTTGTTGCCACTATCCTTTTTTTAGATAGTAGCCTGCAAAGAAAAGACCACCAACTCCAATTTTAAATCAAATTAAAGCAAGCCTATATTGTGTACACAAGAGAGCTGGCCAGTGACTGTCTCACCCGAAGCCTGTCTAGAGAACAGGGACAGCTCACTGGGAAAAAAGTTTTTATAGCACAAAAAGGGTACTTGTGTTGCTTCTATCTTTTGACTACTGTAAATAATACTGCCAAGAGTATGGGTCTTGAAGAGATATTTGTACAAATATCTCTTTAGACCCTGCTTTTAATCCTTTGGGGCATATACCAAAATTGGAATTGCTGGATCATGTGATAGTTCTGCTTAATTTTTTGAGGAATCTCCATACTATTTTTCTTTTTTCTTTTCTTTCTTTCTTTCTTTCTTTCTTTCTTTCTTTTTTTTTTTTTTGAGAGAGAGAGTGTTTTAATATTTTTTTTAAAGAGAGAGAGAGAGAGAGAGAGAGAATTTTAATATTTATTTTTTAGTTTTCGGAGGACACAACATCTTTGTTTGTATGTGGTGCTGAGGATCGAACCCGGGCCGCACGCATGCCAGGCGAGCGCGCTACCGCTTGAGCCACATCCCCAGCCCCCATACTATTTTTCTTAATGGCTGTTTTAATTTACTTTGCTGCTGCCTTTATTAGATGGAGAAACTGAGCCTCTAAGCAACTGGTAAATTTATAGTTTGTTACCATTCACATAGCTGGGATTTCAGGGCTAGGGTTCTAAGCCACAGCTTTCTCTATGTGAGGACCCTTTCTATGAGAGAGGCATATTGCCAAAGTGACAGTAACAGACTTCTTTAAAGAGAAGGGGCCTTTTTCTGGTCGATGGAATTTCCTTCTTTCCTTATCTCCTCCCCTGATCTACCCTCTCCTGATTATTGTTCAATGGTGCTCCTGTTCCTGTCCACGTATCTATTTTAGTTTTTCTGTTGGATTCCCTGCTTAGGAATACAGTATGGAAGTATCTGTCTGATTGGGTCTCCTGCTTGTATACACAAACACTTTCATCACCCAAGAAGTTGACCTCATTGAAACACTCTCTCCATGCTCCTTTGGTCTCGCCCTGCCCCCGCCCCCACTTCCTTACTGGCCATCTTGCCCTGGCTGCCTACATCTCTCTCAATGGTGGGATGTGTTGAGTGCTCACTCTGGGATAGAGCTGAATAAATGGCTAAGGAACTTCGCAAGAAGGAAACATGCTTCCAGGCTGTAGAATGTCACTTGTCATGCAGAGACCAGGTGGTATAGGCTCACAAACACTTGCTATTAGCAACATTCTTGTGAAAGTATTTATACTGTGAAAATGGGCAGTGTTTACTTTTTAAAAAATATATCACATGTTTGCTTCCAGGTGAGAACAGTGAGTGAGGGAAAGCTTTGCAGAGCAGGAGCTATTTGAGCTGAATTTGAAAGGATGTGTAGGATTCGGATGTATCATATTTGGGCATAGACACCCTCAGGAAATAGCCTGGGAAGGAAAGGCTCCATAAGGAATGATGGGCACCTTTGGGTAGAGGAACAGAGAACAAGAAGCAAAGGTATTTTAAAAAAAAAAGTTAAAAAGGTAAGATCCTGAAAGACCTTGTGTGTTAATTACCAACTAGGAATCATTCATGCCCTTTCAATGGTTACTTTGTTTGCTAACTATTCACCAGTATCTCTTGGCGTCCACCTGCTCTTCTGTACCATGTTCTGAGCTCTGCTGGGGCTAAGGAGGTACACAGTGTATCTTCTGGCTTCCTGTTAGGTTCTGCCAAGAGGCTGCTTTGGTGGAATATCAGTGGGTAGAAGAGAGATGCTTCTGCCTGATGCTAGTGGCTGCAGGCCTTTGCTGGCATTTGCAGAAAGGGTGGGGTGATTCTGGCCCCATGGGAGGCAGCTTCCTCTCAGAGGTCCACTCCCCATAATCAAGGCCTCTCTTCTGGGTTGATTAGAGCTGCCAGCTCACAAACCTTTGCAGCTTTAGGTTTCTGGAGATTGCTTCTTTCTGTTTTGCTCCCCCTAATACCTCCTCTTTCTGTTTTGCTCCCCCTAATACCTCCTCTTTCTTTTGGTTTTGTTGACCCTGTGAACATCTTTGGAACCAAATCCTTATATTAATTTTTCTATGTGAAGTACTTAGAATAATTTTCCTGACTAGACCTAATATATCTTCCTCTAGGAAATTTGATAAAGAAGACTGGGGCCAGGGCTTCTCCCGAGTTGCTGTCATTAAAGTGGATTTTTAAGAACAATTTTATATTTACATAAAAATTGAGAAGATGGTACAGAGAGTTGCCATATACCCCGCTCTCTCTTTCCTCTATTATCAACATCTTGCATTTATGGGATTTTCATCACTTCCTATCCAGGGTTCACATTATCAATATGATCTGTGATTTTGATGTTGCCCTTGAAATGACCTTGACCCAATTTAGGTTTCTCCACTGCAAAGTCACTCTCCCTTCTTCCATGCTGTACTCTTTGGAAGGACACTCACTCTACAGCCCACATGTCTGTAGGGTAGGGAGGGATGCTCTCCTCTTGGGTGAGAAATGTACATAAATTACTTGGAATTCTACCGCCCAGGGGTTTAGTTCTTCTCTCCCTTTATTAATTAGTCATTTGTGTCAATATGAACTCATGAATATTTATTTTATACTTTCAAGTTAAAATATAGTAATATATTTATTATTCTGTTCAGATTGTTTCAGCTTTTCTTATTGGGAGTTTTTTCAGTTGGCTCCTTTTCCCTTTGAAAAACTGCTAATCATTGTGGGATTCTTTTTCTTTTTCTTTGTTTTTAGGTATTCTTTTATTTTTTTAGTACTATAAAATACTCCAAGCTTATCTTATATATTTTCTGCCCCAGTCCTAGAACTAGCCATTTCTCTAAGAATCCCTGGTTCCATTTTTCTGGAAAGTGCTATTAGCAACCATGATCTGAAGTGAGGTGTGCTGGCACTACGGGGTGTCATTGCTTCTCGGTCTTGTTGGCTAATAGAGCAGAGTAATATCTATGTGTGTACAAACATACATTGATACACATCTCAATAGGTATTTCTATAGGTAACCATCTGTATCTATACACAGGAATTCTTGCTGTTGTTTCTAATACAATTCTATTGCCACAGGCATCATTCTGGCCTTCTCCTTGCATATCCACAACTTCTCATTTCAGTGGTGAGAAGCCTGGCTCCTACCATCTGCCATCCATTTACCAAATTGTCCAGTTCTAGTACACACGCATAGCAGTGTCACCTGAGTGTTTGGCTACATCACCACTTGGAATGGCATCTGTTCAGGTTTCCACCCCTCTTCCTACATACACACACACAGACCTTTCCTCTCCTTTCTTCTCTGCTCCTCCCCTGACCTCGCATCCCATCCCAATCCTGGAATTTCCGTTTATTTCTGTGGGTCAGTTTGTCTCTCCTTGTTTAGTCCATCCCCAATTAACTTATTGTTCTCACCTAACTTGCGAACTAAAGCATCTTTCTAAGCATATCTAGCTTCCTCCCTAAAAAGTCCTTGCTTGTCAACCTTAAAATAAGGTCATAAGATTTATCAGGATAAGAGTCTGGTCTTCTAAGATAGTGGGGTATGACTATCAATCACAGGTCCCCAACTCCCACCGTGCAGGCAAGTTGTTGGACAGGGCAAGGCAGGATAGGACAGGAACCTGGCATAGTAGGCTGGCACAACAGGGCAGGTGGACAGGAGCAGGAATAAACTCCTAGCCATGGTGGAAAGGGCATGGAAATAAATTGGAGAGTTATTTCAGAAGCAGAACACTAGAAGTTCTGGTTGATTGTAGAGATCAAAAGGGGCAAAGATTAATCAAATAGGATTCTCATATTTCATGCTGGGGTGACAGTTGGAGGTATTATTCAATGAACAATAAAGGTACTTTTCCTTTCTAGTGTTTGCATTTTAATGAGACTCCTGGACTAGAATCCAAAGTAGGCAAATAAATTTCAAATGCATGCCATTTTCTTTAGAAACATAGAGGCTACCTGAAGCTCAGAGGTAGGAAAATGTCCATCATATAGATGATGGGAAAGTGTTGTGATGTTGGTACTGCCTGCGTGGTTGAGGGAAGGAGGGTCAGGACTGGAGGACTATGCCTGTTTTTGGTATTTCTGATTTCATCTAAAGGTCTGTCTAATTCAGAAATTTTCTGATGAATGTTTTAGTAAGCTTTTGCTTCACTGTGACAAAAATACACAACAAGAACAACTTAGATGAGGAAAATTTATTGGGGGCTCATGATTTTACAGTCTCAGGCCATAGATGGCCAACTCCATTGCTCTAGTCCCAAGATGAGGCAGCACATCATGGAAAAAGGACCCAGGAGAGGAAAGGTACTCAACTCACGGTGGGGTCAGAAAGCAAAGAGCAAGAAGTGGGGGGCATGGGGCCACAGGAAGAACAACCTCTCCAGGTTATGTCCCCCGTGACACACCTCCTCATGGATGCCTTACCTGTCTACAGTTACCAGTCAGTCCATTCAAAAACTAGGATGGACTGATTAGGTGACAGCTCTCACAATCCAATCCCTCTACCTCTGAGCATTCCTGTAGAGCTTAGGGGACACCTCATATCCAAACCATAACATTGAATTTGAAGTACTAACAACTACCAATGGAAGAAATAATTTTGATCAAAAGTCTTCACATCGAACTTTGAAGGCAAATTTTGGCCATAGCTAATCTAAGGCCAGTCTTGTATTATGGACTAAAATAGTCAAAGGAAGGTTAGAACCCATTAACATGAGTCCCCAAAACCAACTTGGGATGGTCATGGTGGCACATTCCTATAATGTTAATGACTCAGGAGGCAGAGGCAGGAAGATCACAAGCTCAAGGCTAGACTTAGCAATTTAGTGAGCCTCTCAGCAGCTTAGCAAGAACCTGACTCAAAGTTAAAAAGAGTTGGGGAGGTAGCTTATTGATAAAGCACCCCTGGGCTTAACCCCAGTACAACACACACATAATAACAACAAAAAGCAAAAACAAAACAAAACAACAACAATAACAAAACCCATCTGAGCTTTGCTCAGAGCACTGTGTGATAGATAGTAGTGTATTAATTAATTAATTGTGGATTAGGTATCAGCTACTACCAAGTCATACTTCTCAGATCTTATGACATCTTAAGGTATGGGAGCAAGTGCATAAAGATCCTTCTTTAGAAGCAGGGTTTTTGAAAGGCTTTATATGACATTTTGATAGGAAAGAAAAAATGGCTCTTCTATTCAATACACTCTACTTCCATCTGCAGGAAATTGTCATAGTAAATATCTATGTATGTTTCTATGATATTGTGCCTTTGGTCAATGCACAACCTGTACCACTATATGTATATACAGCCAGAAGTGGGAATGGTGTGGAGAAGGTAAAAGAGAATATAGAAAGAAAATGACTTCTCTGTATGTATTGGGAACTATGAAACTATAACAGTTAGACTTATTCTGATTGGGATTTCCCTACACAATCCTGACGGACTTAGGCACTTTCTGGCAGGCAATGATGCATACAAAAACCTACACGAAGTAGAGTCCTTTTTCTTGTCCTCTACTTCCACTTCACTGTCAAAAAAACAAAAAAAAAAAAACCAGTCAAGGACAGTCAGCAGAAGGTGGGATGTGACTGAATTGAGTCAAAAAGGGAAAGAGGTAATAATCACCACAAAACTACCAAAACACATAAAATACCTGGAAAGACAAATCCACAGGCATTTTGAGAAGGTGATAATTTTAAAGGACAACGTTCATTTGGACATATGTGCAGAAGTCAGTTCCTTGATTGGCATACTTCATATGCAACATGACCATTAGTTTTAAATTAAAAATAAAATCCAAAGCCAGGATTCCATGATGGTTGGGAATCTCCATCATAAATGGGGGATGGGACAAAGCAATATACGGACATAAAACAGAGTAGGGAAGGAGACAGGGCAGAACATTCACTGAAAATGGTTATCATTTGGTTCATCATAAACACCCATGAGCTTAGTTTAATACACAGCTTTAAGGGGAAGCAAGATGCATCAATGAGATAGCAGCTCAAGAAAATTCAGGGCCTTCTTCCTTCCCATGTGAAAAACAGATATTCCTGAATGCTGAGTTTGCTTGGAGGGAAATGTACAATGGAAAAGAAGAACTTCAGAAGAGCTATTCCTAAGTGAATTTATAAACATAAATAAAGTGATATTACCCAAGTGTCCACCAACTGTTGAATGGGTAAAGAAAATGTGGTATAAACATACAATTAACCAGCTTAAAAATTTTGGCCCATGCTACAACATGGATACCTTAAAAACATTATATAGAAGTGAAATAAAGCCTGTTACCAAAGGACAAATACTGTATGATTCTACATGTATGAGCAATAAGGAGACATCAAGTTCATAGCAACAGAAAGTAGAATGGTGGTTGTAGGGAGCTGGGGAAAGGTGCATAGAGAATTAGTGTTTCATGAATACATAATTTCAATTTGGAATGATGAAAAAATTCTGATGGTAATGTGCACAACAATGTGAATGCATCTAATGCCACAGCTGAGAAACCTAACTGCACTGCGGATAGCCTGTCACAATCAAGTATTTTTTAAATCACCATATTTTGTGTCTTCTGTTGCCATGAAAAAAGGATGTTTATAGTCACTTTGGCATGAGAAAACATTTTAGACTTCTTTACTAATTCAGACTAATGTTCATGTAACAAAGACCTATGCATTCCTCTACCAAGGATGGCTAGCAGCCACACTGCAAGACAAGGAGAAAATGGAACAATGTTTAATACTTGAGGTCAGATGACTGCAGATTCCATCTCTGAGCTTGCAACTGATATGGCTCTGGACAAGTTACTTAGCCTCCCAGAGCCTACATCTATCTGCAAGATGTGTTGAAGAACACATGACTTTCAGAGAGCTAGGGATATTTTATGTAAAGTGGTGCAGGCCCTGTTGCCTAATGGACACTCAATAAACATTAATCATTATTACAGTCATTTGTGTTGGCTTTATTGGGGTTTTAATTCAGAATAACCTACTCTTAATAAATATATAGTGGCAAAGTGTGTCTTTTCAAACCTGTGAGATTAATGTTGGATTGAGAGCAATGACAACTCTAACAATTAGTGGAATTGGTTGATTTCAGTAACCTCCTTCACAGGTAGTTCAGTTAACTCTGAACTTTCCTAAAAATTTTCTCCTTGTTTTTTTTTTTCTTTTTCTGTTTTCAGAAACAAAAACATCATACAGTAAATGCAATGTTAAGGCATGCTGACAACTGCCATGGCTGGTGAAGAAGGAAATACCTGTTTTGAAATGTGTCACATCACTTGATAAGGACTGTCACAAACAGCAGATACTGCAAAAATACCGGTTGTGATTTAGTAGTGGGTGCAAGAAGGATGTCATCACTAAGAGAAATGTCACAGACTCTGCTCAGCCTTTAATCAGTTTTTCACCAGATTCTATAATGGAACCCTCGGGTGTGATGCTGCTAAGTGCCTCTTAGCACATGAGAAGCAGAGTCTCAGGAAACTGGCAGTTGATAAATTCAGTTGTTTTTTTAGGAAATTTACAGTTGCAAATGACGAAACCACTTGATTTGCCACTGAGAAAGAAGGGTGCAGGGATAATTAATAAAATCAAGGAAGAACAATAGAAACTGGGTAGTCAGGACTCAGACCTAGACTGGGAGCACAATAACTCTCCCCACCTCCAACTCCCTCCCTCTTCTGCTCCCCATCCCTGCTCCCTCTCTGAGATACACATCTCTGCTTCTCTTTGGGCATTGGCATAATTCCCTCTAATGCTAGATAGAGAGGTATTTATCCCTTAAAGGAGGGAAACATGTCTCAGGGAGTCCCATGACTACCATTCAGGAATCAACAAGCTAGTTTGTGGGACTCCTATTCTTGTATGTCCTACAATCCAAGAATAGTTTTGCATTTTTAAGTGATTGAAAAATCATAAGGAAAATAATATTTTTGACATGAAAATTATATAGAGAGAGATTTCACACTTCCGTGCCCATCTGTCCTATGAGAACACAGCCACATTTGTGTATTTGGTTGCTTTCGTACTACAAAGGTAGAGATGAGTAATTGTGACAGACTATATGTAGCACTCTGGTCATTTTGCCTTGTTGCCATACACACTCAAATACCAGTGACACCATTGTAACTCAATAGTATTTCAGTTGCCACAGAGATCACAATGCCATGACATTTTACTTTCTATTACCAGTGCATATTCTTTATATCACAGTAAAAAGATCAGTGGACTTTGGATGTCACACTTTTGAGAAATAGAAGAAATTTGTATTATTTTATTGAATTAGAGAGCAAACCATTATTGTTCATTATTCAATGACACTGTAGCTGTGCTAAATGAATACGACATAGGTTGACATTATTAGATTAAGCAATCATAGCAATATTCCCGGTTCACCAGGAAGGTGAAAAAAAATTAGAAAAATCATTTAAAACAAGATGTCAAGCAGAAGTTCTTCACAAAAATGAAAATGAGACAGCAAAGTAAGTTTCCAAATGGCTTATTTTTAAGTTATTTATCCACAGTAATTAATAAAATCATATCTTATTACAATATCCAAAGACATGTCCAGAGATGATAAACTTACTGAAAACTTTTAGTCTTTTGGTGAGAATTGGCTTCCCTACAGAGGTGGGATGTTTGGAACAATAGCAAGTCACTTAAAAACAAGGCAAATATGGTTTTCTTCAAGAGCCCATCCTTGAAGAATCATCAAAAGATACTGATACTGCTTAGCTGTTGTAGTTTACACAGAACATTAGTAGTGTTATTCAGTTTTTTGTCACTGTGACAAAATGCCTGAGAAAAACAGAGGAGGAAAGATTTATGTTTGGTCCATAGATCCTGAGATTTCAGTCCATGGTTGGCTGGCTCCAGACTATGGGATGGGTAAAGCAGTGTGTTATGTCTGAAGGGTGTGGCAGAGCAAAGCTGCTCACCTCACGGAAGGAGGGAAGCAGAGAGAGAGAGGATGGAGCCAGGGAAAATATTTATTTCCCCAGGACACATCCCCAAGGATCCACTCTCTTCAGCTAGGGCCCTCCTCCTAAAGTTTCTACCCACCCTCCCACCATAATGCCACCAAATTATGAATGTATTTATCCATTAATCAGCTCAGCCCCCTCCTGATCCAATCACCTTCTAAAAACCCCACTTCTGAACATTGCTACCTTGGGGACCAACCCTTCAACACACAAATCTTTGGGAGATATTCCAGATCCAAACCGTAACAGTGGTGAAGTGGAAGTAATTGAAGAATTAACCCCTTTAAATAATCTGTGTGGAAGAACGATGAGAATGTTGTCAGAGAGGTTGGAAAAAAACACTCTTTTGATACATCCTGAAGCGGAATCTGCTAAGACAGTCTGATGGTGGTAAAAAAAAAAATATCTGTGGAGTAGGAAAACAACTTGGTTTAAACAAATTTACAAAGCTTGTGAACGTACAAGGTGTTTAAAGCCTATGGTTACTCGTTATATTATTTCTCAGCGGTTACATGTGGAAAATAGTAGATTATGTGTCATGAACTACTCTTATAAGAAGTGGACCTGATCTACCCTGTTGGGCTAACCACAGCCAGTTCCAAGAGTTTTGTCAGAAAAAGCTGAGTTCCATTGGAACCCAGGAAACCATGCCTCAAAGACTGGCACTGTGACATGTTGAGAGGCCTGAGAACCTGCCTCAGAACCAAGGGTCCTCTGACTTTGTTTCTCCCCTTCCAGCCAGGGAGAGGTTTTCAGCAAAGTGTCCATATCTGTCTAGAGTCTGAATCTTCCAGGGAAGAGACGATTCTCTCTTGTCCTTTTGCTGAGCTTTCAGTAACTGAACTTATACCATAGGAGGAAAAATTGAAGTCTGTTGGCACAGATGGGCAGACTTTTGTCACATACCATCGTCCTTTATTTCAGTTCCATAGAGAATTATTTACAAACCATAGTGTGTTCTGTTAACCAAAAAGACTTTGCCCCAGGCCATTGAATTTCTCTAAGAATCACTTACTCTTTACCTAACATATCTTACTCTCCTCCTCCTTTATAAAAATGGGGTATTTAAGCTTCTGAGTCATATTGAGCTGTGAACAATCCCACTCCTTTGGCTTTTCCTTTCTCCATGCTAAAAGTTTATATGTCTTTTCTCCTGTTTAATCTATCTTTGGCATTTTATCCCAGCAAGCATTCAGAAAGCAGAGTGGAAATTTCCCTTCACCCCTACAATATACCTGCTTGCCCGACCATACATCAGTTTGAAGTGGCACCCCCTTTCTCCACAGGAAAGTCTTAATTGGGCTTCTCCAGAAATCTTCACCATAGCTGATTTTAGGACTGTCAGCAAAAGAGTCTCTGCAAAAGAATTCAATGTAGATAAACTTCCTATTTTCGTGTTGCCCTGTTTTACTTGGCCACTGGCCAAGAAGATACCAGCACTCCGGGTGCTGGACACCCCTTTACTAGTTTTTCACAAACATATCCAGTATAGTAATTTTTAGAAATATGCAAACAAGGCCTCTAGCATTGAGCTGGGCTTCACAGAGATGTCTACATTTTTAAGATAAGTTACAAATGGGCTCCATGGTAACAGCTGGCAGGGGGAGGAAATAATGGGAGAAGAGGCTCCCCCCTTCTCAGGTGTTGTCCTTGAAGGGTTAACTTGCCCAAAACAGTGAAAGAAAAAGCTGCTTTTATGTGAACTTCTGCAGACTGTGAACTTCTGAGCCCCTCCCCTTACATGCTGGGTATAAAACTCTGAAACTCCCTGAACTCGGGGTTCAGGGGATTGATTGATTACAGCAAAAGCTGTGCCCTCTGAACCTGGCTGCAGCCAAATAAAACTGTTTCCTGCTGTCTTCGGTGCCTTGCCTCATTTGTCCCTACAACAAGTTCAATGGATTACCAATGGGAACATTTGATTGCAATTTTTGGAGTTCAGGACTGACATGAAATTACTGAACAAAAAGAACTTCACTTAAACCCATTAACAAGCATTGAATAGCTTTGGAAATTAGCTTCTGCCACAGACTTGATAATGTTTCCTAATGAACTCTTCCCCAAATTGTAAGGTAAAACAAAACATTCACACAAAACTTAAGCTGTGGTAAAATAATTCAATAACAACTAATCCTTCACATGCATTTCACACTGTCATACCTAAAGTGAGAAAAGATATATTTGTTTCCCCCACAAATTTGAAGCAGATATATTCTTTGAATTCAAGGTGCAGTTCTAACAGAGTTTATCAGAACTCAATACAAGTGAAAAAGAAATTTCCATATTTCAAAATATTTTTTACTGTGTGGTTGAGGAGTTTCCACCTAACCTTCAGTTGGAAATGATTACTCTGTAATGTAATGTTGTACTAAACAGCACATTTCAATAGAAGAAGTCAATGGTGTTCTACAAATGCCTCCTAAGCAATGAATATTCTCAGAAAATTCATATGCTCATAAGATTTATATCAATATTTTGCTGTATCTGTCTGTGTGAAAAAACTTAGTTCCATCAGAACTCAGAAAACAATGCCTCAAAGACTGGCATTGTGACATGTTGAGAGGCCTTAGAACGTGCCTCAGAACCAAGGTTCTCTGACTTTATTTTCATTTCCAGTGACAAAATACATAACATCTCATTACAAATCAGCATTAATAGATGAACATTTGCAATTGATGTTGGTCATTTGATTACAAAATAAGCAAAATCCTCCCCCCAATTCTATTGGTCTCATTAACAAACCTGCACTACAAAAAAGTATTCATCTTTTATGTTTTGATCTTTCAATAAAAATGTGTAGAAATATGTTTTTTTTTCTCTCTTCAAGGTACCTTTATCATATTCTCAATTATGCCCCTTGGCCAGCAAAATCTATGCCTTTTTCTTATCTGATTCTTTAAAGAAAAAGTTTGCCAGCCCTTTCCCAAGAAGAAAGAGAACTTTAACCACTAATTCTACTTAGAAAAATGAAGAATTAACCAAGTGAAGAACTGATCCTATTCATAAACCAATTACTGTGACGAATAGGATTAGGAACCATGATTGGATTGGCCTGGGCTACTCGCAATTCCTGCAGCCCAGGGATGTGATGCTGAGGTTGAACAGACCCCATCAATGAATGAAATTTTTTCATTTCACTCATTTGGGAGAAGTTCTTGCAAAGAATTAGGGGAAATTATTGCTGGGAACATTTTATTAGCTTAATAATGATGGGAAGTCAGATGAGAACTTTGTTATACATGTTGTCAATGTCATGATAGCCTCCTTCCTGACATAGATGTTTTGGGGAAAATATATATATATATACACATGTACACACACACGTAATTCTAATTAAAAATAATATTAGATTTTGAGTTGAGAGCTATAGCTGAGATTATAAAAAGTGTCACAAATGTATGTCAAATATGAAATGGAAGGTAAAACACATGAAATAAAGAATGAGAAGACCCAACATATGACTGAATGCATTTCAGAAAGGGAGAATGAAGAGGAATGGATCAAAAGCAACATCTGAAGAAACCACATCCTGTAATTTTGGGGGGATGGAAACAAATCATGAGTCTCCTATGTAAACAATAACAAGAATTTAAGGCCATACCGAGGTACTCCTGCCATAGAAAGGACGGAAAGAAGGTTTGGCCATTATTTCCATTCTGACGGACTTGTTTTCCAAAACAAGACTCCCAACATATTACTCTCGTTCTTAAAAACTTTAGGGGATTTATTGATATTTATTTATCGCTTGTTACATAAACATTTGACTTTATCAGGGTCCAAATAACCCAGTAACTCAAAACATTTAAAATCCAGAGAATACCAAGCACTATTATACAGTGAATTTGTTATGCTGGTGAATACTTGATAAGAGCAGAAAGTCACTACTGTTCCTTGTGTGGAGAAACAAAAAGAGGAGCCGGTGCTAACCACAGCACAGGGCTGGCGTCACAGGTAGATACTGGAGGCACCATGCTCCTGCCTACTGGGAGCTGGAGATGTGGTAGAGGTGGCTACAGGTGGCGAGAGGATTGTAGACACACCTGGTGTCTCTTTCTTATTGATTTGGGTCTCACACCTTGGCCCCCTCCCATGGACAAACCCCATTGTAGGCCAGCAGGATCTAGAGATGGAAATGCAGACAGCTGCAGAGGGCTTCAGTGTGCCACTGAACAGAAGAGGGGGGTGATGGGATGTGGATCTAAAGCAAAGAGGCCAAGTGTGAAACATCTGGGCACTTTATCTGCCTTTCCTCTGACTACTTCTCTCATTAACCTAACACTAATCAAACAGAACCAATATTCTTAAGAGTCCCTCTCAGAAAGGACTTCCTTGACTCTCTGAGTTTAATTCTCTGTTCTTTTCTTTCCCCTTCGAAATCCCTCATTATCTACCATGTCTAGCTCAAATGCCACTTCTTCCATGAAAGTGTTCCTGACCCCCTTGGCTAAAAGTCATGCCTTTCTGCTTTGAATTCTCTCAGTGTTTTATTTCTAGCTCTTCCAGTTGCATACACAGAGAAGCTTGATTGTCATTATTACATCCATATGTTATCTCTCCTAGTAGACAGTATTGGTGCAGGATGCCATCTTCCTTTTTTTCTGATTTCTCATGCTGCCTTGATCATTGTAGGTATTCAGTGAAAAATTTTTTGGGTGGTAAATAGTGCAAGTAAGAAACAGTCCTTGGTCCAATGGTACAAAATAGAAAACACAGAGACAAACCCACATAAATACAGTTATCTCATACTAGACAAAGGCACCAAAAACACACATTGGAGAAAAGATAGCCTCTTCAAAAAATGCTTTTCCCAAAAAATGCTGGGAAAACTGGAAATCCATATGCAGCAAAATGAAACTAAACCCCTATCTCTCACCACGCACAAAACTCAATTCAAAGTGGATCAAGGACCTAGGAATTAGACCAGAGACCCTGTGCCTAATAGAGGAAAAAGTAGGCCCAAATCTTCATCATGTTGGATTAGGCCCCCATTTCCTTAACAAGACTCCTAAAGTGCAAGAAATAAAATCAAGAATCAATAAATGGGATGGATTCAAACTAAAAAGCTTCTTCTCAGCAAATGAAACAATCAATGAGGTGAAGAGAGAGCCTACATTTTGGGAGCAAATTTTTGCCACATGCACATCTGAAAGAGGACTCATTTCCAGGATATATAAAGAACTCAAAAAACTTAACACCAAAAAAACCCAAACAACCCAATCAATAAATGGGCTAAGGAGCTGTACAGACACTTCTCAGAAGAAGAAATACAATCGATCAACAAATATATGAAAAAATGCTCAACATCTCTAGTAATTAGAGAAATGCAAATCAAAACTACTCTAAGATTT
Organism: Marmota marmota marmota; assembly: GCF_001458135.2. Classification (NCBI taxonomy): domain Eukaryota; kingdom Metazoa; phylum Chordata; class Mammalia; order Rodentia; family Sciuridae; genus Marmota; species Marmota marmota. Next base: position 1,484,687 of record NW_026000020.1, read on the forward strand.
CATTTTACTCCAATCAGAAGGTCAATTGTCAAGAATACAAGCAACAATAAGTATTGGCCAGGATGTAAGGCAAAGGCACACTAATATTTTGCTGGTGGGACTGCAAATTGGTGCAACCAATCTGGAAAGCAGTAGGAGATTCCTTAGAAAACTCTTAATGGAACCACCATTTGACCCAGCTATCCCACTCCTTATTCTATACCCTGAAGACTTAAAAACAGCATACTATAGTAGTGCAGCCATTTCAATGTTTATAGCAGCACAATTCACAATTGCTAAACTGTGAAGCAACATAGATGTCCTTCAATAGATGAATGGATAAAGAAACTGTGGTACATATACACAATGGAATATTACTCAGCATTATAAGCATTTGCAGGGAATATCATGCTAAGTGAAATAAGCCAATGTCAAACAAAACAAAACAAAACAGGGGCTAAATGTTTTCTCTGATAAGTGGATGCTAATCCATATGGAGGGGCATGGGATAAGTGGAGGAACTTTGGATGGGATAAAGGGGAGTGGAGGAGGGGGCAAAGAGGTAGGAAAGATGATGGAATGAGAACATCATTATTCTAGGTATATGTATGATTGCACAAATGGTGTGACTCTACTTCATGCACAACCAGAGAAGTGAAAAATTTTGCTCCATTTGTGTACAATGAATCAAAGAGCTTTCTACTGTCATGTATAACTGATTAGAACTAATAAATAAATGAACAGAAAGAAACGGTTATTGGTATGGTTAAAATGACTCCACAAGTCAAAAGAGCCAATTTGTGTTATAGAGAAAACTTAACCATGGAGACCCCCTGGTTATTTCATGAGAGAGGCTGTGGCCTATTTTGTTCCTATAGCCAATGGCTCCAGCTCCCTGGGATTACCTCCTGGTGTCTCCTCCATTCGGATGGTTACCCTATTCCTTGATCTGTCCTTTTCCATTTGCTTCAGTTAAAGGAACTGATGATGGTGTTGTTGATAATGATGATGGTGATCATGGCTTATAAAGATTTTATTTAGAATTATTTATTGTAGATGCTCAATTTTGGAGCTATACTGTGTTCTACATATGACTTTATTTAATCCTTCCTTCAATTATGCCAGAATAATGAACATATCCAAGTTTTGCAGATAAGCAGGGTGAGGTGAGTTCTTTCACTTTTGTGAAAGTCAGGCAGCTGATAAAAAGCAATGCTACAATCCAGCACATCCAATTTCAAAGCCATTGCTCTCAACCTCTTCCAAATACCATGACTGGGTTCTAAAGCCAGAGATTTAGGACAAATTTTATATTGGCAGAATAACTTAAATCCCTCAAATTGTCCATTAAGGGGAACTTACTTGATTTGGGTGTGCAACCTGCTGAGTAACTCCTTTGTGCATTAAGTTGAGAATTATCATTCTAGAGGGAGGATTTTCAGATTGGCAGCCAATCAAAAATCCCATGGGGCAGGCATTAAAAAATAAAACAACAGTAACAAAAAAACTACACTCTAGAGATCTGATTGAGTTGGTCTTGGTTAGAGCCCAGAGATCACTTGATGATTATAATGTGCAATCAGGGCTAAGAACCATTGAAATTTTAGACATTATTAGAAAAAAACAAATGTATCTTCTCACGAGTTGTCTAGCCTTTATGAATAAGAAATATGAAGTCTGATGTCTATTTGGCTTCAGATCAGAACAAATTATCTAGTTCCTCAGCTTCCTCTATCTGAATCATAGTTTATGGATTAAATGAGTTAATACATGTAAAATACTTAGAAAAGTTCTGGGTCCATTATAAATGCTCAATAATATTAGATATTATGCTAGTTCTTTGAACCAAAAATAGCTCTTAAGTGCCTATCAATCACTAGGATTTATTCTATTAAGTTATAAAATTTAACTTCTATAATGTAGTTTGATTGCTATTGCAATGATTAAACAAGATACTATGCCATATTTCCCCTAATTGAAGGGAAGTGATTTTCTTCCCTGAAGTGTACTTTTTAAAAAGAGCCACCTTATGATTAAGTCATTACAAAATTCATACTGTGGAATGTTATCATAATTACATTATTTTGAACAACAATTTAATCTGAAAGAACCTTAAGAAAGTCAGCTTTGGGTGCTTATAGAGGTTACCTAAGAAGTCACTCATTAAAAAAAAAAAAAAAAGAAAGGAGGAGAGACATTTGGCAAAGGTTTAATAATTAATATGACATTGTGTCCTCAAGTTGTAACTATTGAAAACCATTTTACAGGAACTTTTAAAAGATCAATTTAGAAAGGAGTAATTATTCAAATTATGAAGATCATATGTAAGATGAATGAAAAACTCAACATCCCAGTTAATTATGAGAATGAATACTTTTGATTTGGCCTCATCTTTCCATTGGAAGTATAATATAGTAATTCAAAATTAGCTATAATCTCACATTAGTACAGAATTGAAAATGATGTGCTCTAGAAAAATGTGTTAGAGGCTCATATTTGGGTCGAGGAATAATAAAGATACTTATGTCAAATGTTCACATGAAGAGTTAATATAAAACTAAGGAAACAAAAGAATGTAAAAATTAAGATTTTTACATATATTGGTGCATATGTTTTAGAAGTCATATTGTATCTAAATCAATAAATTGAATATTAGAAGTGGACATTTGATCAAATCTATATTTACATCCCTGAGAGTTTCTATACCCAAACTGTCTACAAAACAAACAAAAGATTCCAAATATCTTAGAATATTTTCTGTTGCTATAACAAAATACCTTAGACTGGCTGATTTCTAAATAAAAGAGGTTTATTTGTCTTATGGTTCTAGACACTAGGAAGTCCAAGAGCATGGCACAAGCATCTTGTGAGGGCCTTCTTGCTGCATCATAACATGGCAGAGGGCAGTACATGGTGAAATAGCAGAAATGCTAGTATAGGTGTTTTTCTCCTTATAAAACCACTAATACCATAATTTCAGCCCCATCCTCATGACCTTGTCTCATACTAATTATCTCCCCAAGTCCACACTTCCAAATGCCATTAAAATACGAATTTGGGGATAAGTCTCCAACATGTGAATTTGGAGGGACACATTCCAACCATAGCACTGAGCAGATATTGAAAGCACGGAGCTTAAGGATCTGATTCCTAGCAGGTGGCAATAAATGTTTTTTGCTTTGAGAAGAAATCTTGATTCATCAGACCACATATACCCTGGCCTTTGAAAAGAGAGAATTGGACACTTGCTTCCTGCCTGTGGCTGCCCTTTGAGCAGTATTCTCATACCTGGGAGTAATAGTTAGTTATTGCTCATAGAAGCAGAGGGAGATGATCAGGTTTATAAAATAAACATATAAGTTAGATGTCTGTGTGACCTAACTCTACCATATGGCACCCCTGCAGATGTCTGCAGGAAGAATTGGAGGAAAAAACAGAAAGCAGAGAGGCCTGTCTTGGATCTAAGATCAGGGACTGACATGGGAGGAGGATTGGGGATCACTAATTGTCTCTCTGTGCTTCTTCCTGTCTGACCACACATGAACCAGACTAATGGGTTATGCATCTTCCTCTAGCATCTTCTCATTGTGGCCTTGACAGCTGGTATGGGGATGAATTAACAACCAGCATATGGTCGACCTTTGGTATCCTTGGGGAATGAGTTCCAGGACCTCTGAGGTTACCAAATTCAAGGACATTCCTTATAAAAACTAGTGTAGGCTGGGCACAGTTGTGCATACCTGTAATCCCTGTGACTCAAGAGATGAGGGCAGGAAGATTGTAAGTTTGAGTAAGTTTGAGGCCAATTCAGCAACTTAGCGAGACTCTGTCTCAAAAAAAAAAAAAAAAAAAAAAAAGAGCTGGGGATGTAGTTCACTGGTAATGTGTCCCTAGATTTCAATTCCCAGTTAAAAAAACAAAAGGTATAGTATTTTCCTAGAATCTACATCCTCCCATATACAGTATCCGTATATAGTAAATGAATAGTAAATGAATTCTAGATTACTTACAATATCTAATATAATGTAAATATATGCAAATAGCTGCTATACTCTAGGAAATTGTGACAAAATATTTTCTGTATACGTTCAGTACCAATAAAATTTTTCCCCTGAATATCTTTTACCTGTGGTTTGTTGAATCCATGGATGCAGAGCCTGGGGATACAGACCACTATATTATCTTTGGAAAATTGTTGAAGAGGTGACTGTGTTGAGGAGTATATTCAGGGGTGCAACCCCTGACCTCTCCTCCCCACTACTGCTCATGAATCCATTGTTGTGGGGAGGTGGGGCTAGGGATGGGCGTTGATGGTGAAAGCAATCTGTTTCCCTCAAGATAGTGGAGAGAGAGCAAATGACCAGAGGACTGCCTGGAGCCCAGAGCCTGTGGTGGAGCCGAGACCCACATAAGCCAGACAAGAACTCCAGGGGGTGGTTTCTACCACAGGAATAATGGAGATGCTGGTGACAGAGCCTGTGATCCTGAGCCAGAGAAGGCCAATTCCGTGAATGACACTAGGTGGTATGAGAGAGCGTTCTGGGGTCCCGCCTCCATTTCCGGGTAGTATTTGATTTCATGGATAAGCCAAAGGGACTGGAAGGGGCGGACTCAGGGATCTTGAAAGTGACTGCAGACGTCACAGAGCAGCTTTTCTAATCGATACCTCCCCAGCCCAGCTTCCTGGGCTTCACTATAGCATCAGAACAGAGGGTTTCACTGGCAAAAGATTAAAACCAAGTTTAGAAGGAGATCACTGTGGCGTGACTTGTAATTTTTGAAGTGTTAAATTTTGAGCTTCTTCAGAACTGCAAGAGGAACATACAAAGAAAGACCTGTGTGCTGAGTGACTATTTGTTAGTGAAGAGCACAAACAAATAGAAATGTCCTGCGTTTTTTCCTTAAAGTGTTCTTTTGTGTCATGGGAAGCATGAACTATGATTTGTCTATCTAACTGGTAACAGTGCCTCCCCAGTAAAGTGAGATTTCTGATGAGTGGGTAATAAATTCTGTTTTTTAATGCACACCCCAATTATAGTGGCGGCTGCTCAATAAATACTTATTGACCAGCTGACTCCAGGGAAGTGTATTATACAGGCAAATCACTATTTCAATTTGTTATTTTTGTGAAGTTTGCATTAGCCATTAAAGACCCTGATTTCTCTGGGGTGTGTTGAGTAATTAACTTCCCATCAGTGAAGAAAAAAGCAGCCGTCAGATGTGCAACAGCACCGTGCACAGTCTGCCTCTGAAGATCATTATTATCACCAAGTTGAGAGGCAGACTCCTTTTCTTTTAAATAGTCACCTTGATCTACTATAAATCTGCTCATTATTAGAAGTCCAATTAATTTTTAAGCACTCTAATTACATGGCTACATAGTGACACCAGACAATTTTAAGAGTGAATACTCAAAAGACTTGCATAAAAAGTATTAATGGCATATCTTTGGTACTCTCCTCTTCCTTTCCTGGGAAGGGAGGTGAAACCTATTTGAGATAGAAAGAAGGCTTTGTAGCCGTTTGGAAAAGATGGCTCATTAGCTAGGCGCTTTAATTAGTACCTAAATTGCAAATCAGTATTATATATTTCCCTTCACGTGGGAGGACAGCCTTGTAAAATGTGCTTGGTCAAGCAGGTTTGCATAATATCCTGCTCCCCTCTCTCCTTCAGCCAAGGTACCAATTACATTCAGAATGGGCTACTGAAAATGTGCTCAGAATGTTGGCTCACCTAGAAATAATTTTGTTTTTGAAATTAAAAAGCTCTGAAAGCTCTATTTCAAAAAAGAAAAGCTGTTGGAAAATTTACTGTGCACAGTGCAATACTTTCCTCAGGATTAATTAGCCAGACTTTGGTTTTCTTTAGTGACTGTCTCATCATTTTATTTTATTTTATTTATTTATTTTTTTAAATATTTATTTATTTATTTATTTTTTAGTTATCGGCGGGCACAACATCTTTGTTTGTATGTGGTGCTGAGGATCGAACCCGGGCCGCACGCATGCCAGGCAAGCGTGCTACCGCTTGAGCCACATCCCCAGCCCATGTCTCATCATTTTAAATCAATATGTGGCACTTTGATGGGCAGCCAGAAATCACACAGAGACTGCATCTGCACTGTCTGTCAGCTGTGTCACACATCACCTGGATTCATGTGTCACAGACACAGCGGGTGATCCTGGAGGGGGAAAACCCTTCTCTTTGGGAATGTCTCAGCTTATTGAGCAGGCTCGACTGGAAAAAGCACAAAATCTTGGCTAGAAGAAATTGATTCAGTGGGACTGAGGCATATGAGAACTGGAGGCAGGTCATCCTGAGACATCCTGAGGAAGCGATTAATCTGGAAGGATCAAATCTAAAAAGCTTTCCTTGAGAGGTGAGTTTTGAGTTTAAAAAATTGTAGGGCACCATCTGGCTGAAAGAATAAGGGGAAGAAGGTGCTTTAATTTTCCTAGGATTCCTATAAGATAACAACAACAGCAGCTCTGCATTCTAAAGGGCAAGGACAAAAGCAAATAGTTCCAGACATTTTAATCAAAAACTGTTTACTCAAAAAACACTTCTAGTCTGGAAGTCACCAGGGAAGTCCCTGAATACCCTGGAGGAATTCACTTGGCCTCCGTCTGTTTTCCCCTATATGGCCGCCAACAATCCTGAGTGTGTCTTGTGGCTCTGGATGATACTATGTCCCTATTCATTTGTATTTTGAGGCTCAGAGGGGTGCTTTGACCCTAGATTTAATGTAAATGTCTTCTATGAGATTTTTGTTTTGATATTTAATAGCTACGTTTTTATGTGAATGCTATGGTTTGAATGTTTGTCTCCAATAAAATGCACAACGAAGGTTGTCCCCAAAGCAGAAGTGTTGGGAGGTGGGTCTTAGTGGGGAGTGTTGGGTTCATTTCTGAAGATTTACTTAGAGTTAACCAAATAACCAACCAACCAACCAACCAACCAATCCACCAAACTATCTACCTATCCATAAAGAGTGAAAAAAAAATACAGGATTATTTTTAATTAAGTTTATGTGCTACATTGTGTCTTATTCTATGAGTCCAAGGGATCCGGAATAAAATATTCACAAAGAAGAGTGTAGGTCTATCTCTAATGAAGACATAGCCATGTTCTTCTCTGTAAACTGTAACCCTCTTAAGAAATTACGTTGAAACATATATTTCAACTTAATCCATTTTTGTATAAGGAATTTTATCAGACTAACTCTTCCAAATAAATAATAAATCTATCAGGATGTTTAGAGAGGAGTATTGAGGTATGTGATTTTGAATTTAAAAAAAAATATATATATATATATATAATATTATATTATATTATATTCCAGTTGTCATAAGATAATTTAGCCAGTTAAAAATATAGTTACATCTTGGTTCAGTTCCGTAGATATTGATCAGACTCTTATTACTTACTAAGATTTTTCTAAAGTCCAGCACTTTCATTAGTGAACTGTGTGTGTGTGTGTGTGTGTGTGTGTGTGTATGGGGGGTATACTGAGGATTGAACCCAGTGGCACTTTACCACTAAGCTACATATCCAATCCTTTTTAAATTTTATTTTGAGAAAGTTTCTTTCTAAGTTGCCCAGGATGGCCTCAAACTTGTGATCCTCCTGTCTTAGTCTCCTGAGTTGCTGGGATTATAGGCATGTGCCACCACACCTAGCTTGTCTTCCCATGCTTTAACAATGAATCAGAATTCAGTGTTAAAAGCTCTTATGAAAGTTTCTGTTTCTTCCACTTTGTGTCTGGTTCCTGCAGCAGACACAACCACATTATGTCTTGATGGAATATCAGCATCTCCCACATACTCACATAAACACCACAGGCTCTAAGGTATGTGGGCATTGTTGTGAAAAAATTCCACCAATAAGCACATAAACTTCTAGTTAGATGTGTAGACAACCCTGTCTTAAGCATATTTCATGAGAGCATAGAAACTGCAGAAATGCTTTTCTGGTGGTCTAAGGACCACATTCATAAACCAAACCGGTAAGAAGTTAACAAACACTTCAATTTTACCTAATGCTGTGAACATTTCTTGAAACCAAAGATATAGTTCTAAGTATGAGATGATACAATGAGTTTAGTATTCCTAACAGTAGTTGAAATTTGGGCTAATCTTATCTTCCTCTTGCATAGAAAAATCACAAAGGCAATTTCAGTCTGAGGTGAGGGTTAGGTCTGAGGCAAGAGGGTTACCGTTTACAGAGAAGAACATGGCTATGTCTTCCTTAGAGGTAGACCTGCACTCTTCTTTGTGAATATTTTATTCCGAATCCCTTGGACTCACAGAATAAGACACAATATAGCAATTCTGTGATCCATTCTAGTTTCTAAGTATTTTTATTTGTTTATTGTATCTTTACAACCTTTGTGATTGCTCTTATGCTGGCCTTATTGATTGAACTGTGACAGTCTATGTAACAAAACCTCAAATTATCTCTGTGTTAGTTTTCATTGTTGTAACCAAAACATGAGAATAACTTAGAGGAGGGAAACTTTATTTTGGTTCATGGTTTCAGAGGTGAAGTCTGTGTTAGATCAACTCCACAGCTCTGGGCTCAGGGTAAGGCAGTACATCATGGTGGAAGGCAGCTCAGGACATGAGGGCAGGGAGCAAAGAGAGCTACCCTCACCAGGGACCAAAGATAAACACCAAATCACAACTCTAGTGACCTGCTTCCTCTAACTACACCCTACCTGCCTACAGTTACTAGTTAATCCATTTAAGTCCACTGATTAGGTTATAACACAATCATTTCACCTCTGAACATTCTTTCATTGTATCATGAATGAGCTTTTGAGAAGCACCACGTATCCAAACCACAGCATCCCTTAAACCTTGAGCAGTTTCTAAGAGAAGACTCTCCCATTGATATGTGTGTACACGATTCTTATTTCTGTAACTTTAGTTCTTTCCATTCCTGAGCACCCCTAAGTGGTATATTGTGCCCCTAAGAGGCATATGTCTATGAAGGCACCCAGCACCCCATGCATGGTGTATAGCATGTGCTTAGGATGAGGATAAGCCACAGGAGGACTTTGCTCCACATCCTGACTCAGTTCTGGAGAAGCAGATCATACCAGGTGAGACCCTGAAACCCTCAGATTGCCTCGTTCAGTGCCTGGCATACAGCAAATACACAAGAAATCACTGCTAAAAGGACACAGCTGGGTAGCCAGCTGTCCAGTGTAAAATGACCATCTCAGTGCTTCCAGTTTGGGTGGGCAAATCACCCTGGCTTGTTCTCTGTGAGCCACTGCACATCCATTATCGTCACATTTGTCAAGGTCTCTCTGTGCCCTAGGTATACAGCAGCCATTTCTCCCATGTATAAGGCATTTTCAAAGTATTTTCATGGGTTGTGTTGAGGGCCAAATGGTATTTCCCCCAAATTCATATATTGAAGCTGTAATCTCCAATCCCTCAGAAAGTAACTATATTAGGAGATAGGTCCTATAAAGAGATAATTAAATTAAAATTAGTCCATTATGGGCAGGAATTGATTCCATCAGACTGATGTCTTTTTTTAATAAACGGGGAATTTGGACACACAAGGAGATATTCGCTCATGCAGAGAAAAGACAGTGCCAGCACATTGTAGCATAAAGATGGCCTTCCGCATGCTGACAGGCCACGGGAGAAACCAAACCTACTGATATGTTGACCTTGGACTTCCAGCCTCCAGAACTGTGAGAAAATAAATGTCATATTTAAGCAAACCAGTATGTGGTACTTTGTTACGGCAGACCCAGAAAATTTATATAGATATTCTTGTATTTAATCCTTACAACAATCCTATGAGGCAAGTATTGTGATCCCAGATGTACAAATAGAGAAACTGAAATACAGAGAGGTTATGTGATCAGTTTAAGATCATATAGTTAATCAGAGCTTGGACCCTTTTGCTCCAAATCCTGTGCATCTGAGCTCCCCCTATCCCCCCATGAATTTATCTTCTCATGGGGAAGGCCCAGGCCCATTGATAGAAGAAGAATGCACCCAAGTCTTATTTTTTTAAAAATAAACATTCTTTATTTTTTTGGTTTTAGGTGGACACAACATCTTATTTGTATGTGGTGCTGAGCATTGAACCCAGTGCCTCGCGCATGCCAGGCGAACGCACTACTGCTTGAGCCATATCCCCAGCCCCATAAGTCTTATTTGATTGCAAACAGCCCTGGATCTATTATAAAGCAACACCATCACTATAGCATGACTCTAATAGAGCTCTGATTTTTACTGCTATTTTCTTTGCTTTGAAAATCTAATGATATTTTAAGTTTTTAATTACCAGGGAGTTGATCAATGTTCAGTTCCTTAGAATACTACCAGAAATACGCCAAATGGAACCCCAAGCCCCAAATCACTGGAGACCCCCCTGCTTTCACTTTGAATGTTACTGAACTCTTTAATAGACTCATTGATTTTAAAGCTGGAAACTTCAAGCTTTTCTGGACAAATAGGAAACTAAGGCTTAGAGAAATTGAATGCATTTGTCAGAATATAGTTCTAAGATCCACAGGGTGCAGAGTCTCAGCTCATAGACAATTAGTGGTAGGAAGTTTGGGGTGAAGTCAGGATGGCCAGGGCAGGCACACTGACAGCCATAAGAAGTGACAGAATGACAGCCAGGGAGGGAGGAACTGAGCTGACTACCATCCCACCATTAGCCATGCCTCACATTTGAGGCTGTTTTATGCAGGGACAAGCCCCACAATCCCTAGTCATTCCCAAGATATTCCTGTGCTCACAGCTCCATTAAATAATTAATGTTTGTGATGACCTTGGGCCATCAAGAGAAGTTAAATTATACTCTATTTCCTCTGATTTCTAATGCAGGGACTTACATAATACATTTTATTAGCATTTATTGAGTGCTGTGTGCCAGGGTCTGTGCTACGTGCTTTACAGGGATTATCTCATTTTAGAAATATTTCCATGAAAAATGGCTTTAACTAAAAATATTTTGGTACTTAAGTTGCAATTGGCTAAAAAATTCACTTATATGGAAAAACACATTCACTAAGGACTTTCTGACTAAATGATGACTTCTATGTTCTCTTTGTCCTCTCCATTTGTGTATGTGTATGAATATATAAACATAGAAAGTCTTACACATATATGTTCAAGATAGATATGTTAAATGTATATGTGTGTATTATAAACTTTAGTCACCCTTATTCATGGAGAATACATTCTAAGACCCCCCAGGGGATGCCTAAAATTACATAGAGTCCTAAACCCTTATATATAATGTGTTTTTTCTTATACGTGCATACTGCTGATAAAGTTCAGTATATATATATATATATATATATATATATATATATATTAGGCAGAGATTAATAACAATGAGTAATAAAATACAACAATATGCTGTCATAAAAGTTATATGAGGGTAGTCTCCCTCAAAATATCTCATTGTCCTATACTTAGCCTTCCTCTTCTTGTAATGATGGGAGATGATTCAATGCCTACATGGTGAGATGAAGTGAGATGACAGGCATTGTGACACAGCATTAGGTTGCTATATAAGGATTATTTGAATACAAGCACTGCAGTACAATAACAGCTGATCTGATAAACAAGATGGTTACTAAGCAACCAACAGGTTGGTAGTGTATACACCATGTAAACGCTGGATAAAGAGATGGTTCACATGCTGGGTCAGATCAAGAGATGTGGCTCAAGATTTCATCTGAAGGTAGTTCTGCTTTTGCGTTAGACTCCATGAAACTTCTTATTCCACATTCTCTTGAGTCTTGCAGTTGATCTATGTCTCGTATATTGTTTAAAGGGTACTGGAGCCCCGTCTTCTTGGGATGGCCTGCCTTAGCCCCTAGTTTCTCCTTCCTTGATCTCCTGCAGCTCTGACTTCCTGTCTGGTTGTTTTAGTTCCATCATGTTTGATCTGGCTTTGCTACTCATCTTTTCATGTGTATGGAGATAGCCACTGACATCAAAGCCTGTGTCCTTCTTTGAACAACTGGTACTTAGTGCTCCTGTGATGCTTGCTGCTACTGAGGAGGATTACTTTTGTCACCATCTGTCATTCATCCATTCATCCTCTGAGAGCTTTGGTTTTCTCATCTTCACAACAGAGATTATACCATGTGCCTCATGGGGATTGTTGTGTGCATGAACATGAGTAACGTGTGGAAATAGATCTTTAACCTCAGCATTGCTATATAAGTGTTAGTTATTTAAATGCATTTTGAATAAACTCATTGTAGTAAGATGTGGTATGCACACAGCCTGTCAGGAACATACCTGTTGTGGACAATTATGGGGCAATCTGCCTAACCTGGGCCTTGAGCAGGGCCCACCTATTGCCACTGGATTTGCAGGATTAGCACTCGAGTCAGCGCTTTTAGGGTGTACTTACTTGATCTTCTGACACAAACTGGGCTATCCAGATTTTTCTCTCTTAAATTTGTGACTGCACTACAGAAATACTAGGTTTTTCTCTACTGTAGAATAAATGTTTATGTCCCCCGAAATACATATGGTGAAACCTAATCCCATTTGTGATGTTATTAGATGAGGCCTTTGGAGATTATTAAGTCATGAGCATGAACCCTCATGAATATGATTCTCTTCTTATAAAAGAGATCCCAGAGGATTCCTTCCCTGTTCCTTCTACCATAGGGACCTAGCAAGAAGATGACAACTATGAATCAGGAAATGGCCACCTATGGACCTCAGAAGATATCTTATCTGCTGGCACCTTGATCAGGAACTTTCAGGCTCTAAAACTATGAGAAATAAATTTATGGGTTTTTTTGAGGGCGAAGGGGAGGGTACCCAGAATTGAACCCAGGTTGCTTGACCACTGAGCAACATCCCCAGCTCTTTTTCTTTTTTTTTTTATATTTTATTAAAGACAGGGTCTAACGAAGTTGCTTAGGGCCTTGATAATTTGTTGAGGCTGGCTTTGAACTCACAATCCTCCTTCATTAACCTCCAGAGCCACCGGGTTTGCAGGTGTGCACCACCGTGCCTGGCTGGTTTTTTGTTTTTGTTTTTCTGAGACACTCTGTATGTAATATTCTATTATAGCAGTCATTCTCTTAAATATTCTCCATTAGGTACTCAAAGTGGAAATAAATGTGATCTCTGAGCCATCTTTGGGAGATTCAGTACCAAAATAGGGATGGCAGTTTTAAGAGGGTAAGAATGCAGTGGACTTGGATGAGTAGCCAGGATTGACCTACAAGCCCCGTAGAGATGGAGGTAACTCCTCAACCCTGTTTCTGTTCCTGACTCCAATCCTTCTGGAGGCCCAGGTGTTCATCCTGCTACCAGATTCCAGCAGATGTTTTTCTTCTGTTACCAATCTCTTGCCACAGTTACATATTTTTTAAACCAAAAGAGCATCCAGGAAGTCATAATATTCGGTTCATCTATCCTCTCTCTATTTTCTAATCAAGTCAGATATTCTGAACTTGAACAACAAATTTTAGAACAGTAGCTTGAGACTATTTTAGGAGGAGACAAATGTCTTTTTTTTACAAAGGCACCTAAAGGGATAAAAGGACTGTCACACTATGTGTTCCGCAGTATTTCTTTCCTGAGTCTGAAGTGTCAAGGGAGTGTATTCCGCTTTTCAAAACATACTTGGGCATTTTATAAGCACTAGTCATTAGTGCTTATAAAACACAGCAATGCAAGCCCATTCCAAGAAATGGGTGGGAACTGGGACAAGTCACACTCTGTTTTTTCCACCTCTAAATCTAAAATCTGCTTTTAGTTTTCACGTTTCTTGACCTTTCTGTAACTCTTGACCTTTCTGTAACTCTTGACACTATTGTTTGCATTCATTCTTTCATTCATGAGGACTACACTCATTTGGAAGGACAAATAGTCTTTTTTTTTTTTTTTAATAAATATTGATGGCTTTTCCTTTGCTGAACCCTTAAAAGTAGGTTTTCTTCAGCATTACTTTCTTCTCTCTGTCCAGTCCTCCCTGAATCTCTCTTAGGAGAGGGGAACCAATTATGGTGCTTTCAGGCTTAAGATTTTTAAGAGACCCACTGTGGCCTACCAAGAGAATTCCAAACTGTTTCCTGTGGAAATCAAGGCCCTTCCAGCCTTTTGGAATGAGGCTTTTGTCTCTTCCATCCACACTTTCTGCTTTGCACACCCAATGCCCATCCTGCCGGCTGCTACACCCCAAACTCTCACTTGTCCTCTCTTCTCCTCCTGGTTGGTGTCCTCCTTCTCCTGGATCACTGGAACACTCTGGAATCTTGCCCATCCTCTGCGGTGAACTTCCTCGTCTTCTCTCTGGCTTTCGCAGTACAGTGCCTACACTACTGCTGTGGCACTTACTTCTGTCTCGTCCGAGAGCTGCTCTTCCACCCCCTTTCCTCTTTCAGTTGTTGATTCTTACTTGGGGAGGGCAGCTCCTCCTGTTTCTGCTCTTCTCTCACCTCGTGCTCCATAAGCCATAGGTGTTCAATACGTAAGTGCTGAATTGGGGAGCTGTCGAGTGTGGTGATAAGAGACTGGAGCCCCGAAATCAGACTGCGGAGGTTTGGAAACCAGCTGCTGTGGCTTATGGTTGGAGTATGATCCGCACATGTTCATGTGCTGGAAACTTGGTCCCCAGGGTGGCCATGTGACAGATAATGGAACCTTTTAGAGGTGGGGCCTAGTGGAAGGTGGCTAGGGCACTGGAGGAATATCTTTGGAAGGGATTAGTGTAGTTTTCAAGGAACCCCATGCAGTTCTTGCAAGACGGGGTCGTTTTAAAGTGAGGCCAGGCCCTACATTTGGTTCCTTATGCACTTGACCATTTTCCTTTCTGCTTCTAAACCAGGTTGTGATGTAGCCATGGTGACCTTAACCAGAGGCTGAACAGATGGGACACCTGATGTTGGGTTTTTGGCCTGCCAAATTGTGAGTTAAATAAACCTGTTTACTTTTTAAAGTACCCATCCTCAAGTATTTTGTCATGACAATAACAACAACAAAAAAGAACTAAGATACCAGCTTAATATGTAGCCAGTGTGTAATTTTAAGGTTATACAACTATGAGATGATAATAATAATAGTACTAATATTCTAGGTTGTTGTGAGGATTCAATGAGATAATAGAAGGTGTAAGTATACAGTCTAGCACATAAACAAAGATCTATGTTAGTTCTTATTATCAATTAACCTAAATGCTTAGGGTATCATTGCAGAGGGTTCACTGTCAAACTAAGTCCCAAAGTACTTGACCCAGGGGAGTTTGAATAGAAGGAAGGTTTTATTCCTGTTACCTTGTAAGAGAGTTTGGGTGCTTACAGATTGATTTCAGCAGACATATGCATGGTTTTATTTTTTCAGTCTTTTTTGATATTAGAAAAAGCTAATTCTTTGAGTCAGAACCCACCTACTGTCACAGAGGTTCTTAAACAGGAATGCACATTGTATCCCCTGGAGGGCTTGTTAAAGCACACATGGCTGTCCCATCCCCTAGAGTGTCTCATCTGTAGCCCTTGAGAATCTGCATCTCTAACAGGTTTCCTGGTGTCTCTGAGAACCGCTGTATGTTTCCCAGCTCTAGGGCTCCATCTGTAGTCTTTTGGGGTTGAGCGCCCTGGAAAAACACGTTTCAAAATTTCAATGAGAGGAAAGATCAGCTGAAAATAATGCTCTTTGATCTCCAGATGACTGAAGGATCGGGTTAATAATTTGTAGGTTATTAACTTGTAAGTCTCTAAATATCTTTAAATGATTCAAGTTGAGTTCTCAGGTAGAGATACCTTAGTGTCACGTTAGACAGGTGCTGCCTTGGGACTTCTCAGGTTACTGCCTCTCATGTTGCTCTTCCTGGCTGGGCCAGCAGAACCAAGGGGACGTCCTCTTGGCATAGGTGTTGGCACCCCTAGGGAGCATGGCTCTGGCTTGGTTACCACTGTCAGCTCCTCCACCAGGAGTAACTATCTCTTTTGTCAGGGGTAGAGGCCCATTGGGAACAGAGAGGAAACGAGCCAGGAGAGAACAGAGCTACATTCCTGCAGTCTATAAGGAACCTGCTCTCTTGTTATTTCCAGTATATGTGTGTGTGTGTGTGTGTGTGTGTGTGTGTGTGTGTGTGTGTGTATTGGGGGCTGAGAGCAGACATTAGCTTATTTAATCATCGTAACAACCCTCTGCAAGAGCATTTGCTGTTAACTTCATTGTATAGATCAGGAAACGGGAGCTTGTTGAAAATGTTCAGTCCCCAAGATTGTGCAGTTGCCAAGTGTCAAAGGTGAGTCACCAGCCTTGAACTGGATCTCCAAATAATGGGTGATGATGCTTGACAAGTAATAGTCTTGTCTTATCGCTCTCAAAGCTCTATATCAGACAGCTTGTGGTTTCACTAATTTATTCATGCATTTATTAAGCACCTACTATATGCAAATTATCACGGACAGCATTATGGCCAAAAGGTTTTACCTTAAGACATCTTTTTAGTCTTTTTCTTTAATGAAAAACATTCTCACATATTAGCTAGTAAACTAGCCTATTAGTGTGAAAGCACAAAAAAAAAGGGGAAAATTCAGTATTTTCCCAGTAAAATATGTTCAACTTTTCAAACAGTAGTATCCTTTTCAGTTTGATAATAGTCAGAGCCTAGACCCCTTATTGCAGCATAAACGTGTGCACTGTGATGATGCAGTTTCTTACAGACCTAGTTGATTCTCCTCTAATACCTCCTTCTGAACCTAATTTTATCACTAGCTTTCATTTGATTTCATTGAGGATTCAAATCAGGAGCATCATAACAGAATGGAAGTATTGGCTAGCACCCTTATTTCATAAAGGAAGAGATATTGGAATATGGAAGTGAAGGGCTGGAATAATGGCTGATCCTGGGTTTAATGCAGCATAATACCCACTCCACAGGACATTTCATTACAAAGGTCACCTGGGGCCATAATTAAGGAATTGTATTAAAAGCAGCTGTTATCAGGTAAGATGGTTTCAGATGCAAGTAATCACAAAATCAGTGACTTAAAGCAAGGAACACTGAGTGTCAAAATCCCTGGAAGTCCAGAGAAAGGGTGGAGCATAGCAGTGAGTCCCTGATGCTATTAGGTACATAATAGGCATTTATGTCCTTTCTCTGCGCTCTGCTGAGACTGACCTCTGTCCTAGGGTTGCTTTCCAGCATGGCTCCAAGATGACAGCAGCTGGAAACAGGCAGCATCATATGCAGATATGACAAGGTCTGGCTGGGATGAGGGGTACTCTTTTTATGAACTTGAATGAGGAAACTCTTCCAGGAGTCTCCCTAGCCACTTCCCCTCCAGGTTATTTGGTCACCCCTAAACCAATACCTGATATAGCTTTCCCAGCTTTGGCTTGGGTAAACATCATTTAATGAGTGTCCGAGCAAACCTGGGGTTTTGCTACAAAGAAAGGGAGAAGTGGGCTGGGGTTGTAGCTCAGTGGTAGAGTGCTCACCTAGCAACTGTGGGGTACCGGGTTCTATCCTCAGCACCATATAAAAGTAAATAAATGAAATAAAGGTATTGTGTCTGTCTACAACTAACATATATATGAAGAAAGGGTAAAGTGGCCACTGTAGGCAATAAATGCATTCACATCACGGTCATGAAATTTAGGTTGCCCAAAGAGGTATGTTGCAAAATGACATATATGGTAAATGATCCTGAAGGTAAGCCTCTGGTGCATTTCTTACTTTGAATAAAAATGGTGAAGTATTCTGCCTTCCCTTGCTTCATAAATCACTATGATAGGCATTTACATTGCCATTTACAATGCCAGCAGTCTTTCAGTGATTCATTTGAATAGATGCCACCAACTTGCTGGAATACATTTCTGTTCTAACGAAACAAAAATTTTAAAAGGCGTTAATTAACAGGAACAGTGGCCACGATTTCAGTAATTGTGTTAGAAGCATTTTCCCCCAGGTGGGCTTTCAACAGGGGAGATTGTATGAACTCTGGATAAGATGACTTAGTAGAAGGTACAATGCTCCCTCCCTCTACCATGTCAATATCTATATGGTAAAAATGCACAGGTCCAATCCCAGATTGCTTGTGGTCAGGTTGGCACTCTCACTCTCACACTCTCTGTATTTGGGGACACTTTCCCCACGTAGGTGAGAATTAGTCAAAGAGAAAAACTTACGAGATGTGGAAGGTAAAGCATACCAGAGGTTATCGCTTTGGGGAAGTCGTTGGGGTCAGAGGAGGCAGGTGAAGATTTTTCTACATGGATGCAGCAGTTTGTAGCTGTTCTGGGAACTGCCACCATTGTGGATGTGGTGGAACTCCAGCACCCACTGCTGTTGACTTCTTTGACATTTGGCATTTGGCTCTCCTGGCATCCACTCCCCCAACTCTTACAAAAATCACAAAGCTCCTGATTTTGTTTTAAATGCTTTAGACCCTGAATGCATAGGGTGGCTACTATTCTCCTCATTGAACCTGGGTAAGTCAGATCCTTTTGCTTCTATACCCAAACACACTTCACACACACACACACACACACACACACACACATACACACTTGCGTTCTGTTAACTTCCTTCCTCAGAGTTAACCACTATTAGCAGTCCGATGGGTATTATTTCATTTACAAACAAACAAATGTCTCACTTATAAAATATTAAAGAAATCAGGTGTGATCCTACTTCGTGTACAACCAGAGAAGTGAAAAATTGTGCTCCATTTGTGTACAATGAATCAGAGAGCATTCTGCTGTCATGTATAACTGATTAGAGCAAATTAAAAATATTTTTTCTCTAAAAAAAGAAATCATATGAATTAGATCATTCAGTGTGTATCTTGGGTATACTTTCATGATTATAGGTATTGCCTTTGCTATTTTTAGCTTCCCATAGTATTCTGTTATGTGGCTGTAATATAATCTGTTGCCACATTGAAAAGCGTGTAGTCTGTCTCTGTATTTTGAGTGTGAGAAACATGCTCACCTGTCCACACCCAAAGAATGGACTAAGAGACACTAGGTGCAGCAAAAGTGAGACTTTTTACTGATGGTCTTGCCAGATCAGGTATCTGGGTGAGCAGGCACACCCAGAGTGGTTACAATCAGCATTTTATTCCTGTGCAAGGTCCCTCCCCGGTTCCTCATTGGCTGAGTACTATGGGGTGTATAGTGTTCCTGAATGTCACCTAGGTTTCAGAGTCTCTTGGGTTATTTAAAGAAGTGTACCTTTAGTTGTTCTTTTTTTCTCTTGTGGTGGGAAAGCCTTCTTGGGGTGAAGGCATCAGGCTGACTCCTTCCCTTTCATGTCCTGTTTATCAAGGGCTTGTGCATTTTCACACTCTGGTGTTAACTGCTTGTAACTTTCCACTGTGCTGACCTCTCTAGCTGCTTTTCTTATATCCCAAGTAAGTTTACATTTAAGACTAAATATTGTATTTTGAAAATGTATCACTGGAATTTCTTTTTTCTTTTTATTTATATATGACAGCGCAATGTATTACAATTCTTATTACACATATAGAGCACAATTTTTCATATCTCCGGTTGTATATAATATCACTGGGATTTCTATTTGTCACACTCAGTGAACATCTTTGTGAGGTTATCTCTGTATTGTGTTTGTGGCAAATGTTTCATAGGATACACCCTGAAGTTGTATGCATGCTTAATATTTTGATACATATTGCAGACTACCTTCCAGAGGCTATGGCGATTTTTATCTCATCGCCATCAGATCATGATGACTAATTCCCCATCGGTTGTGTAAGAAGTCAAGATAAGGGATCATTTTATTGCTTCTTATGACTCTTACACTTTTCTAGTTTGTATTTTTTGTCACTTTTTCCCCTACAACTTTCAGAACACACGTGAAATCTAAGAGTCAAAGATATTTTGACCAAAAAAGTTCCTGAGGAGTAAATTGAGAATGAAAATCAGGTCTTGCATTTCCAGTCTTGAGTACTCACATTTATCCTTTTAATTCAGCATTTGTAACTCTCTGCCTGAAATTCTTTCAAGAAGGAATATATAAATAATTATTAGGGGCTTATATTAGGTTGAGAGACATAAAATTAGTTTTTGAGAATTAAAGATGGCCCAATATGTACAATTTTATATGGTTCATCCTAAGGTCAAAGTACAGGGAACACTGTATACATCAATTTAACAAACATTTGTTGATGGAACTACTATGTATCCATTATGCACAAGGAACTATGTTGGATTCAAAGGTAATATTGAGGATGACATAAAGATAATATTACACTTAAGGAATTCACAATAATGAGTGAGTGATTCCTTGGGTCTCTGTGGTTTGAGATTTGAGTTCTTCCTTTTTTTTCCCCCACAGAATCACAACACTTTGAGGCAGACATTCAATCTGTCACTTCTTTGGTGTTATATAGTAAGATGCTTTACACAGAGTAAGTCACAAACATAACTTTTATAAAAGCCCTTTTCCAGCTTATGTTCTGGTAGAAGACAGATAATAGAAAAGTATATATCTCTCCTTGTTAGGAAGAGCTTCCACTACTCCATGGGTGCTGGAAGTAGACAACAGGCTTTTTGAGTTAGATCAAGGCAGTTCGTCATTCATAGCCCAGCTCACAGCAGGAACATAAACATAGTTTACTAATTCTCCTTCCTGCAAGCCCTATGGGGTGATGTCATGGGTATAGAAGGATGATACACATGCAGAGGGTCACACCTTGGAGAGTGAGGATCAAACCACTTAGTCCCCCTCCTGTGAGGGAATGGCAGTGACAGAATAGTCATATTGTGACTATTCCACTACTTCCACTACTCCATAGGTGCTGACATAGTCATGTTGTGACTGTTAGTCATGCTTAGACTTGACCTGCTTAGATGAGCACCTTTCACAAAATTATCATCAGATTCAACACAACCAAAGAAATAATCAGAGGACTTGAAGATAAATAGAAACTGCATAGATTGGAGTGCAAGAGGAAAATAGAGTAAAAGAACAGGACAGAGAATCTAAGAGCTGTGGGACAATATCAGGTCTCATGTGTATTTATTGGAATCCCAGGAGGAGAAATGGAAGAAAGGGGCAAAGAAATATTTAAAAAAAGCAATTACAGAGATTTTTTCAAAATTAATGATTGATAAAGAATCATGTTGTCAAAAACTGAGAACACTAAGCAAGATAAATAGAACAGAAAACTAAATAAAACAGGAATCCAACCAACCAAAACAACAATAAAACCAACAATTAATCCATAAAAAAACCTATATATCTAGGTTCATCATATTTAAATTTCTGACAAGACAAAGAAAAGGTTCTGAAGAGAAGCAGAGAAAAAAAGACATGTTAACATTGCAAACTGATGTCAGAATTATAGTAAACTTCTTGTTAGACATTATGGAAACCAGAAGACATATTAACATGCTTAAAGAAAAAACAACCAAGTATCAACCCAGATTAGTGCATAAAAAGAAAATATCTTTTGAAATCAAGGAGAATGAAGACTATCAGGCAAAAACGGAGAACACATTGTCAGCAGATTTACACTATAAGAATATTAAAGCAAGAAGAAATGGGATACCAAAGAAACTTGGATCCACACAATAAGGTAAAGGATACAGGAAATGGAATAAATAAAGGTAAAATATTTTTTCTCACTTCTACTTTCTCTAAAAGAAAATCAGCTGTGTAGAGTAAATACAGAAGCAAAATATAAGACAACAATAGCACAAAAGAGTTGGGAAGTATTGTGTTAAGGTCTTCACATTACATGCAAAGACATGGAATATTATTGAGGGTAGACTCATTAATTAAAGATGTAGATTATAGGCTCTAGGGCAATCACTAATATTTAAAAAAAATAGTTATGCTTTTCCATCTTGGCTACTAACATGCTCTCCAGACCAAGGAAGACTTGAAACCTTTGGGGCCACATGAACCTTAGCTGCATGGACAAGCTCCAGAATCACTGGGAGACCAGGGTAGAGCTGGGGCATCACCACAGGATCGACTTCAGCAAATATCACCCAGTTCCTTTGGGAAAGTTGGTATAAGGCCTTACCACTTCAAGAGGAGCCAGAGCCTCTGCCCTACAGTAAACTTTGATAAATTGTGGGCTTTGGTCAGGGAGCAGACCTTAGTAAATACTGCCAAAAGCGAGACTGGGAGCTGCTTGTATCATTGATGGAGTGCAATCAGACTACTAGAAAGTCCTGGGGAGAGGAAAACTCCCCAAATAGACTCATCATGAAGGTCCGATTCTTCAGCCCAGGAGCTGAAGAAAGATTAAGGTGTATGTTGTGGGCCTGTACCTTGGCGATGTGAAGCCACATGTAGGAAGGCTCATTAAATGCTAACAAATGATTTTCAAAGAAAAATAAAACAGGTATGAATAATAAGTCAATAGTAACAGTAAATGAGTAATAAGATGCTCAATTTGCAACCAGAAACAACAAATTTTAATCCAAGCATATCAATACTCACAATAAATGTGAATGCTTTAAACATATCAATCAAGTCTCACGTTTTATACTGCTTACAAGAAATTCACTCAAATATAAAGGCAAGTGGGGTTAAAAATAAAAGGTTGAAAATATGCATGGTGTAAATGATCAATAGAATGGTGGGGCAACTATACTAATATCAGACAAAATAGACTTTGGAATTTCTCAAGAATACGTGGTAATACTAAGGCATATATAAACAATAGAGCTACAAAATACATGAAACAAAAACTGGTAGAACTGAAAGGAAAACAGGCAAATCCATAACATGAATAGGGATGTCAAGACTCCTTTCTCAATAACAGAGAGAACAAGTAGGCAG
Source organism: Marmota marmota marmota (assembly GCF_001458135.2). Taxonomy (NCBI): domain Eukaryota; kingdom Metazoa; phylum Chordata; class Mammalia; order Rodentia; family Sciuridae; genus Marmota; species Marmota marmota. The sequence goes on from NW_026000020.1 coordinate 1,507,448, forward strand.
AAAGTGGGTAGGGATAATGATGACCTAAACCACACTCAACTAACTTGACCTGGTTGTCTTTTCTAGAGCATTCAATCAATGGCAAAGAAATTAAAGTAGTCAAATGGCTTGTGACAAAGATAAAAAGGGCAATTCTAAGGAGAAATCATATTGGAACAATTGGATAACCATATGCAAAAATGAAACCATTGGTTTATCTTCCTATCCTTTCAACAATGCCACAGTGTCCTGATTACTTAAGCTTTGGAGTAAATCTTGAAACCATGTGAGTCCTCTGAATTTCTTTTTTGTTCCACAAAATTGTTTTGGCTATCTTGATTCCTTTGCTTTTCTTTGTAAATTTTAGAATCCTCTTATCAGTATCTATAAAATAGCCTTCTGGGAGACTGATTGGGTTGGTGTGGAACCTGTAAACCAATTTAGGAAGAAGTGACTTTTTAATAAGATGGAATCTTAAAGTGGTTGATAGTGCTATTCAGATTTTCTCTATCTTTACTGCTTTTTGTTTTTCTATTTGTGTCATTTACTCTAACTGATGTCTTAATCCCATTTAAGAGAGCTTCATCACCATGACCAAAGGCTGTGGCACTACTTCCTAGTACCATTAGTGTGGGAATTAAAATTTCAGCATGTGAATTCTAAGGGGGACACAAACATTCAGACCACAGTAATTATTTTGGGCAAATTACAAGAACTCTGATACAGTACACTTTAATTCCTCATCTTTAATGTTTCTGTGCTCATATACAAATATTGTGATTTTACTAATTCAGTGTTTTCCATTTGGCTTTACACATACATCTCTTAAGGTGATTAATCACAAAAAACTAATATGGAATCTTCCAATCTGTGAACAATATATCTCTTTTGGAAAGTACTAATAGCCTCTGTAGTGTCTGTTACGTAAAAGGCAGATGAGGGTTATAGCCCTCTCCTTTTTAACCTCACTACCCTGTTTATGCTATTATGCCAGCAAGTCTCAGAAAAAAAGTCATCAAAGATTATCTTGTAGGCTTAAAAAAATACTAATCTGGTCTTCAAGTCTATCCTGGTAGTTTGAGATTTTTAACTCATTGAACCTTGCAACCTTCTCTCTTGGTTTAAGATGAAGATAACTGAAAGGTTGTGGTAATTTAGGGTTATCTGTTAACCAACCATCCCTCTAAGTATGTGTCTGATTATAGAACAGATCCACATACTCTGTCTCCCAATACATGATTTTTAGATTTGCAGAATTCTAAAGTTGAGTTGTGGCGTCTCTGTGAGAATGCTTCTCACTGAGAACATATCACCTGCAAGGTGGTCCTGGGGTCTAGTTTCTGTTCCTAAAGTCCATTGATATTTGTCATGAGGCCACACCTTTCTCTTGCTGCTTATAGTCAGTGACTGAGGGCTGTGGGGATACTAAAGCAGATCTCATCCTGAAAGGCACCGGGTTCCTTTGTTGGCTGACTTTAGCTCAAGGACTTCTCCCAAAATTTCTGCCAGCTTCCGTGCAGCAGTATAGGGTGCTTCTGCCTAATCCTTCTTCCTTTTCTCCTTTAGGTGAGCTCAGACCTGTGTGAACAGATTGCACTTGGTCTAATGGCTTTCCAACTTCTTCCCCATTTCTTTTTTGTACAGGCACTTTCATGAAATTCTGCTCATTTAATCCCATCCTGACACCTGCTTTTCAGAATTTCCTAACTTATGCATTGCTACAGACAGAATTATTTTGGAATAGAGTGGTCCTGACAATGTGATGATTTCAAATGGGCACATGGGAAAGATTTGTATAAATGGCTTTCTTTAGGGACCATGTTTTAAATTATAACCTTATTTAGTAAAACAGTCAATGAGGTTTTCCATGTGAACTGAACGTGACGTTTCCTTATCTTGAATGTCAAATTCAGGTCTTACCTCCATGGAATTAGGCAGCTAGCACAGGACCTGAGGGATGTTCTGAAGCCTGGATATATAAAATGAGGAGTGGAAAATCCATTCAGAAAGGGAAGAAATGGTTCAAAATTGATTGGTTGTGGATCCTGCAGGGTTGGCCTGTAATTCCCAGTAACTTGTGAGGCAAGTTTGTTTTTTGCAGGGTTATGTTTGATCCACTGTGCATAATTGTATATTCTTATTAATGGAACACCAAACTATTTGTACCAGCAGGGTCCTTGCCAGGTGACTTTTCATAGAAAAGTTGTTGTCTTTGTTGTTTTTGCTATAAATGGTCGGACTGTCTGCACAGACCTAACACAGTTTGTTGGTGCTGAACTTTTTCCATAGCTGAAAAGAAGAAGGAAATGATTAAAAAAAAAAGAAGAAGAAGAGGAGGAGGAGGAGGAGGGCGGATCCAAGATGGTGGAACCGAGGAGGTACTCTTTCTGGCTGCTCTGTGGCATGAAACCAAGAAAGCAGTCAGGCAGCAGCTTCTCCACAAGGTCTCACCTAGACGGAACACGACATCTCAGTGTGTGAGAAGACCCCTGTGCAGTAGGTTTTCGCAGAGACCACCAGCGCTACGACCACCCATGCAGAAATCAGAGCCTCTGAGTTCCCGTAAGACTCCAGACTCCAGACCCAAAGCCCGCAGTCCTAGTGCACACGTGCCTCTCAAGTATCGGAGCAGAATCACCTAATCAGCACCTCTGCAGAACTCCAGACTGCGCTCCACTCCCATGCAGATCACTCGCCTGCTATATAGCCACATCCCAGCTCCCCCCACCTCACCAGACACCCCAGCCCTGGAAGCAGACCAGTTCCATCTGGGAAAACCTTTCCCACCATTTTTTTGGTGGCTATCAGCACGGATCTCTGTCTGAACAGGTACCTGGTTTCCAACTTCCCCTCCTCCCCCCCTCCCCAGCTGCAAAAACTAGGCACAGTGACTACCCAACACAAAAACAGCTCTCAGTTGAACAGGAGCCGCATTGGGACCAGGGTACCACCAACCTGGTGTGAGCCTGAGGGCAAGAGGTCTTGCAGTTGGGACCTGATAAGCAAGAGAGGGGAGGTGTCTAAAGCCTGGAGCAAAACAGAGAGATCAGGATGGGGTAGCTCCAGGCTGGAGAGGGAGACAGTGGGCGGGGCTCAAGTCTTCTCACCCTGGTTACCTACACCACCCTGAGGGCAGAGACTCAAGCTTAAAATAGATAACTCCAACTACTGGAAGAGAAGAGAAGCAGGAAGGAAACATAATTCTAAAAGTCTTTTTCTTCTTCTTCTTTCTCCTCTACCGTTCTATCCTCTGGCCCTCACAACCCTGACATATATAAAACCAAGAACTTTGCATGAAATAGAACTTTGAGAACTGAGTCACCTGAATAATATAATATAGAGGAACTGCATAAGCCACCCCCTTTTATCCATTTTCTTCTCTCTTTTTTCTATTTCTTTCTCTCTCTTTTTTCTTCTTCTCTTTCTTCTTTCACCCTCCAAATTTTACTCTTTTTACATCCTGTAATTTTCTAATTACATGTGTGTGTTTGTTTTTGTGTACTCTACTGTCCTCCCACATACATGTCTACCCTAAATTACTTCCTGTGTATTCCCCTGCTACTAACCCTCTTCATTAGAGTTCTCCTTCAAATTTCCTAAGTTATATTAACCACATACCCTCACATCTTTCTCCTTTAGCATATTGTCCTGTTCCCGAACCCCAGTTCACTGTCTGCTGCCAGAAACTGTAAACCTTTTATGAAATTACTGATTATATTTTAAATAATAATTGAATCCAACATTTCTGGACATTGAGACTAAACTATAAATGTCTTAATAACAATAATTTGTTCATAGGTGAGGTATTGTTGATATTGGGATCTGTTAACATTGTGATTCCCCACAAAGGAGAGACCTTGGAACCATACAAGAGCACCAAAAATCTATAAGATAAAAACAATAACACACCAGTTCCACAGAGCTGGAAAGAAACGCAAGCAACATGAAAAGACAAGGGAAGGAAGTGCCACAAACAACTCAAGACAACACATCATTAGAAGAATTGACAGCTACAGCAGAAAAATTACAGAGAAAGGTTTCAGGATATATGTGATTAAAATGTTCTATGATCTCAAAGAAGACATAAGAGAACAAATATCGGCAGTGAAAGATCAAAAAGATGGTGCACCATGAGCAAGTGGGATTCATCCTAGGGATGCAAGGTTGGTTCAATATACGGAAATCAATAAATATAATTCATCACATCAATAGACTCAAATATAAGAATCATATGATCATCTCAATAGATGCAGAAAAAGCATTTGACAAAATACAGCACCCCTTCATGTTCAAAACACTAGAAAAACTAGGGATAACAGGAACGTATCTCAACATTGTAAAGGCTATCTATGCTAAGCCCCAGGCCAACATCATTGTAAATGGCCAATATTGAAGGCATTCCCTGTAAAAACTGGAACAAGACAGGGAAGCCCTCTTTCACCACTTCTGTTCAACATGGTTCTTGAAACACTGGCCAGAGCAATTAGATGAAAGAAATCAAAGGGATATATATGGGAAAACTTTAATTAGCACTATTTGCTGAAAATATGATTCTATACCTAGAAGACCCAAAAAACTCTACCAGAAAACTTCTAGAACTAGTAAATGAATTCAGCAAAGTAACAGGATATAAAATAAACACCCATAAATTAAAGGCATTTCTGTATATCAGTGACAAATCCTCTGAGAAGGAAATGAGGAAAACTACCCCATTCACAATATCCTCAACAACAAAAAAATAAGATACTTGGGAATCAACTTAACGAAAGAGGTGAAAGATCTATACAATGAAAACTACAGAACCCTAAAGAGAGAAATCAAAGAAGACCTTAGAAGATGGAAAGATCTAGATTGCTCTTGGATAGGCAGAATAAATATTATCAAAATGACCATACTACCAAAAGCGCTATACAGACTTAATGCAATTCTAATCAAAATCCCAATGGCATCCCTCATAGAAATAGAAAAAGCAATCATAAAATTCATCTGGAAAAATAAGAGACCCAGAATAGCTAAAGCAATCCTTAGCAGGAAGAGTGAAGCAGGTGGTATCCTATACCAAACCTTAAACTATACTACTGAGCAATAGTAACAGTATGGTATTGGCACCAAAACAGGCTGATAGATCAGTGGTACAGACTAGAGGACACAGAGACAAACCCACAATATGACAATTATGTTATATTAGACAATGGTGCCAAAAACATGCACTGGAGAAAAACTTCAACAAATGGTGCTGGGAAAACTGGAAATCCATATGCAACAAAATTAAATTAAAACCTTATCTCTCACCATGCACAAAGCTTAACTCAAAATGGATCAAGGACCTAGGAATTAAACCAGAGACCCCGCATCTAATAGAAGAAAAAGTAGGCCCTAATCTTCATCATGTGGGATTAGGCCCCAACTTCCTTAGTAAGACTCCTATAGCGCAAGAATTAAAACCAAGAATCAATAAATGGGATGGTTTCAAACTAAAAAGTTTCTTCTCAGCAAAAGAAACAATCTGTGGGGTGAATAGGGAGCCTATATCCTGGGAGCAAATCTTTACCCCTCACACATCAGATAGAGCACAAATCTCTAGGGTATATAAAGAACTCAAAAAGCTAAACACTGAAAAAAACAAATAACCCAATCAACAAATGGGCCAAGGACCTGAACAGACACTTCTCAGAAGAGGATATACAATCAATCAACAATATATGAAAAAATGTTCATCATCTCTAGCAATTAGAGAAATGCAAATCAAAACTACTCTAAGATATCATCTCACTCCAGTCAGAATGGCAGCTATTATGAAGATAAACAACAATAAGTGTTGGCGAGGATGTGGGGAAAAAGGCACACTCATACATTGCTGGTGGGACTGAAAATTGGTGCAGCCAATATGGAAAGCAGTATGGAGAGTCCTTGGAAATCTGGGAATGGAACCACCATCTGACCCAGCTGTTCCCCCTCTCCTTGGACTATACCCAAAGGACTTAAAAACAGCATACTACAGGGACACAGCCACATCAATGTTTACTAGCAGCACAATTCACAGTAGCTAAACTGTGGAGCCAACTTAGATGTCCCTCAGTGGATGAATGGATTAAAAAATGTAGCATGTATACACAATGGAATTTTACTCGGCATTAAAAAAGAACAAAATCATGGCATTTGCAGGTAAATGGATGGTGTTGGAGAAGATAATGCTAAGTGAAGTCAGCCAATCCCAAAAACACAAATGCGGAATGTTTTCTCTGATATAAGGAGTGTAACTCACAGTGGGGTAGGGAGGGAGAGCATGGGAGGATTAGATGAATTCTAGATAGGGCAGAGGGGTGGGAGGGAAAGGAATGGGCAGAGGATTAGCAAGGATGGTGGAATGTGATGGATATCATTATACAAAGTACATGTATGAAGACTTGAATTGGGTGTCAACATACTTTATATACAAACAGAGATATGAAAAATTGTGGTATATATGTGTATTAAGCATTGTAATACAAAAGCAAAAAAAGTACATATATAAAGGCATGAATTAGCATGAACATACTTTATGAAAAATTGTGCTCTATATGTGTAATAAGAATTGTAATACATTCCAGTGCTGTCGTGTATTTAAAAAAAATGAAATCAATAAAAGTTAAAAAAATAAAAAGAAGAGGAAATGACAAAAAAATGAATGCTTATAGCAGTTGAATTAGTGATACCGGCACTGCTTGCTAACTGAATAAATCAAATCACTTGAAAAGAGCTCTTAATGATGGATGGATTGTTTTTAAAAATAACTTCCAACAATCAAAAACATTAACATGCATGGAGTTTACTTTTTAGCTGGAAGCCTGTAATTTAGTCATCAACAGGTAATTGTTAGTAGTGGTGACATGATTATAATGTGTGTTAATTTGTTTGGTTAATCACTAAGCCATCCTGTAATCTACATGCATTTTTAAGGGCAAAACAATTCATCTTAAAATTGATCACTAGTATAACATTCCATTGAATTCTTAATGACACATATAATTAGGCAAGGGATAACATTCTTAATCCCTAAAGCCTTAAGTAGTGAAAGAAGAGTTTTGGCTTGGAAGGCCTTCTTTAGTTTCCCCTGGAAAAAGGCATTCAAGTAAGGTACCCTGTTTTTGAATGGGTATGCAGTTTCTGCTATTGGATGCATGAGTGTTTGATGTGTGTGTTTTGGGGGGACCTCTTGATTTTTTTGTATTCTGGTTCATTCCACATGTAACAATGGTATTCTTGGAAATATTTAACAATAGCCAATTTTTGGAAGATATTTAGATTTAAAAACCCTTCAGAGTGAAAGCTGTAGGACAGTGGTTCTCAACTAGGGACAGCTTTGCTCCCCAGGGGACATTTGGCAATGTCTAGAACTATTTTTGATCACCATGACTCAGGAGTGGATGCTGCTGGTGTCCAGTGGGTGGACACCAGGAATGCTGCTCCGTGCTCTATAATGCACCAGACAAAGAATGAGCTGGTCCAACATGTCAATAATGCTGCCACTAAGAAATACCCAAAGTGGCTGCGGGCTCTGTGCTGTTCTTGATGACTGCAATGACTTCTTGGACAAACTCTGACACAGAAACCAGAGCATAAATGTGCAGCCACTAATATGTGGAACTGTCCATTCCATGGGCCTCTCTGGTTCTTCAAGGCAGACTATACTCAAAGATCAGTAATGCAGTTTCAGTAAAACTCAATTGTTAGGGCTGCCCCTGCCCCTTTTAACTTGTTCTAAAAGATCAAAATGTGTACATATTGATGTATTTGTGGTGTGTGTGTGTGTGTGTGTGTCTTACTAAAGCCAAGAGGAAGTGCTTCCTTTGGGATTTCCAGAAAATTTCCTTCCCTCCTTTAAAAAAGGAAATTCTCATCAAGTTTCAATGTTTGTCATTGTCCATTATATACAGATACACAAAAAGAAAGCAGGCTGAATGTTGGTAAAATTGTTTCCAAATGGAGAAATGCTTAACCACATTGGGCTTCCCAAGGAAGTAATACTTACATGTGTTTCCGGGAAGTGAACAAAGTGAAGGCATGTAAAAATGGTGCACTGTGTAATGAACTGCAGTTTCTAATTGGCTAAGCCTCTTTTTATTTAGGAGGAAGAAGTGAAGAAGGCCCCTGTCATGCCCAAGATGAAGCCAATCTTGAGTTAAGCAAGGAGAGAGGTGACTAGATGTTTCCATTCACTGTGAATTGCCTCAATTGCCTTAATCCCCTCTGGTGCCTTCTAAACGCCCCATCAGAGAGATGGCAATCAACAAGAAAACATTCCAAGGCACTCTGGGCTCATTGGAGGAAGGGTTTGGAGAAGGAAGCTGTATCATTATCCACATTCGACTTAATGTACTCATAAAACAGGAACACGCTAAACAGAGTGCTGTGTGATGACTTCATCTTTTCCCAAGCTGATAGCTATTAGTAGCTAATATAGCTCCTTATGGAGGGCTTGTCACATAGCTCATGTTACCAGCCTGATGGCTTTGTCTGGGTCCTTCTTTTTAAACCTTGAAGAGAAAAGACAAGTAGATGCATTTTTAAAAATTTTTTCAACAAGTCCTCAATGAAAGCAAGTTTTCAATACGACATATTTCATCTGATTTTTAAGATTTGTCTCATTAGTAATATCAACACAGATGTCATCGACATGTCAAGAGGAGAACACAAAAACAGATATAAACTTGGAATAGAATTTGCCACTGAGGGCTGGGGAGGTGGCTCAAGCGGTAGCGCGTTCACCTGGCATGCGTGGGGTGCTGGGTTCGATCCTCAGCACCACATAAAAAAATAAAGATGTTGTGTCCACTGAGAACCAAAAAATAAATATTGAAAAATTCTCTCTCTCTCTCTCTCTCTCTCTAGGAAAAAAAAAAAGAATTTGCCACTGAAATTGTTCAACATTTCATATCAGTTAGCTCTTAACATATTAGTTATTATTTTTTAAATACCTTCTTATATATGAAAGTGATCAAAACAGATTTTTAGGTTGAAACACAGATTAAATCCAACAAAGATTCCCAAAGATGGGGAAAGTACATATTGATAAGAGATAAGACAAAATAAATAAAAATTTCCATAGGAGATTTTTATAACTGGTGATGTATGTGTAAGAATATAGTCATTGCATTGCTGGGATTCTCTTTTGAATAAAAAGAAACTGCACAGATCATGTCCAAAGACTATGGGGACCTTGGTAACAAAAATAATGACAGTAGCAAAGTTAAAACCTATGGTCTTTAGCAGGTGGGTATTGTACCTAGAACCTAGCAGGTGAAGGAGGACAAAGCAAGTGATGTTCTGCCATGGTCTGTGTTGGGGGTCAGGGTCATAGAAGTGGTTTGGTGAAGGCATTTAAGGGCCCAGGGCCAAGAACAAAGTCAGAGGAGAGCACTGCCTTCTTCAGGAAACATGTTATTCATCTCATGGTTTACAGAATTGACATGGGAAACTTTGTCAGTGCACCCTGATGATTGTGATCCTAGCCAAGATCAGGGTGAAATTTCCTTTGGGACTTAGATTAGATATTGAAGATATATATATATATAAAAATCATTTGATATAATTCTTCCCCCCCCCCCACTTTTTTTTTTCTATCTAGGAACTACATGTCAGGTCTCTGGCCTTCTGTCACTGAATTAAACATTTTTTAATTTACACATATAGAAAATGAATCCAAGTTTTACTCAACAGTGAGCTGGAGGGTCAAAGCACAGGCTTCCAGTGCAGGAAGGTCTTCTTGTGGATTTTGAATTTGCCATTCGATAGTTGTGTGTCCTTAAGCAAATTAACTAACATTCCCAAGTTTTACTAGCTTTCTCAATTTCTTTATAATATCATTGTCAGGATTAGTAACTATGGTTTTTGATATGATTAACAGGGAACCTGGAATATGTAAGGGCTTAGAAAGTTAGAAGATGTTAGCTCTTATTAATTTTAACATACTGATCATCTATCAGCTTGACAGTATTAAACACCTTTTAAAATATCTAAACCCACCCAGGACTCCAAGAATGACTTAGCACCGGGAAAAGAATTTAGGAAGTATGAGTCACAGAAACTTTTTTTTTCTTTCTTTTTGGTGTTAGGGATGAAACATATAAGGATAGGCCTTATGTGTGCTAGGCAAGTGCTCTGCTGCTGAGCTACATCCCCAACCCACAGAATGTTTTTAAGAAAGTTCACCACCATGCTCACAGGCACTTCAGTGTTTGCTGAATTGAATCCACATGCTTATTTAGACTAGGTAGACAAGGGAACACTAGGGTTTTAAACAAACACAGTTAGCATTATAAACGCCATTAATGTTGCAGATCAAAACCACCAGACTCTCAAATTCATTTTATGTGCAAAAGGAAGACTCAAGAGCACAGGCCTAATTCTCCCTAAAGCACTTGGTATTTATGATCTCACTTCCTGTCAGGATGTTTAGTTGAATCAGACATCACCATCAGACCTTACAGAGGCAGGAACTGTCAAAGGAACATTACGGTACACCTTCTAGGATGCAGAGTGGGGTAGGGGTAAGAGCAGTCCCTATGGGTAAGTACTTCCTAGTCATTAATAATTTAGGCAGATAAAGAGCTTTGTTACTACCAGAAAGTGTCTCATACCATCGGACTGTTTTCCTACCCAGGAGAATTGATATTAAATCATCTCCCTAGGCTTTTCCTTAATTTACAACCTGGAACTGTATAGCTATTACTTCCATGTGGTCAATCCTATAAGTCTCTAAGTTTCAATAAAGATGGCACTTAGCCTAGAAAAGTTCTCTTGATTTCCTCTACATCTGAATCTTGAAGAGCAATTTTAAAACAATTCCCAGCATCCACTCAAACTGAATGCAGCAGAGAACAGAAAACAGACTTTCTAGAGCTTGAGATAGAGATCAAAGAGAAATTGCTTCCCTGTAGTAGAAGCAAATGGAAGTTCAGGACTGAACCAATCTGAATTAAGAATAAAAATGATGGAAATAAGTAGTTTAGATACACGAACAATAGAAAGGAAGGTAGGAAAACAGCATAAGAAAGGATGGATTAGAAGGCTGGTCTAGGAGAAAATATAATTCAGTAACCCAAGGCGGGTTATCCAAACATGCTTTAAGTTATTGAAGAATCTAATAATAAATTCAATGAAATAAGAAATAAAAAATGAGGGCTGGGGATGTGGTTCAAGCAGTAGCATGCTCGCCTGGCATGCGTGCAGCCCGGGTTCCATCCTCAGCACCACATACAAACAAAGATGTTGTGTCCGCCGAAAACTGAAAAATAAATATTAAAATTCTCTCTCTCTCTCTCTCTCTCTCTCTCTCTCTCTCTCTCTCTCTCATCTCTCTTTAAAAAAGATTAAAAAAGAAATAAAATGAAATCTAACCAGAGAATAAGAAAGGAGAATAACTGCAGAGCCAAGAAAGCCAGGATAACATCATTATAAATATAAATAAGTTGAAATTATTAGAAAACTCAAAGTAATTAGTGAAAACATTACAGTGGTAGAAGACAAACTAAGATGAGGATGAGAGAGAAAGAGAGAGAGAAAAAAAACTTACCAGGGCTTTATAAGGGAAAGTTTCTCTGAAATAATAAAAAAGATTCTGCAGTTAAAGAAATATACATTATATGCCATGAAAAAATTAATGCAGAGCCATGAATATAAAGGTATACTTATTTAACTTCTAGTATGAAGAAAGATTATTTCAGGCACCTAAGAAGAAAAATCAAGGCCCTTCAAGAGCAAAGAAATCCCAAGAGAGTCTCAGATGTAAACAGAGTCAATGTAACCAAAAGACAATGTAACAAAGTCCACAAATTCTGAGGAAAATAAATTATGACCCAAGAATATTATACAAAGGAAACTATTGTTCATGTGAACAAGGATTAGGTAGAAGTAAAATAATTCTAGGAGTGTAGCCCACAAAAGCACCATTTTGGGATAAAACCTTTTCTTAAAGTATGATAAAAAGCAAAGATCATGAATCTTAAGCATCCTTTGAAATTTTTTTTTTTTTGCAAAATGAGTATGCCTGTGTAGCATAGCATATCCAGACCAAGATGTAGAATAATGACATGGTTCCTAACATCTTATTATATATCCTAGTCATTAGCACCTTCCCAAAGTTAACCATTATTCTGCTTTCAACACTCTGAATTCATTTTGCCTGACTTTAAACTTTATTTAAATGAAAGATATAGTGCTCACTTTGTGTGTGTGTGTGTAGCTTCTTTTTGATCAGCATAACTTCTGTGCAATTTATCCATGTTGCTTGAAACAGCAGTTTGTTAAGTAATTTTTTTATTGCATTCTGGATATTTTGAATATTATAAGATGAAACTTCAGGTCCTACTAGAATCTTTTAAAGAATGTTAACTTTTTTTTCTGGTAGGCAGCTAGTCATCATGACTACCCCACTCCCTGCATTGTCCTGACCCCTTTCTGGGAGGTGTGGCCCTAATGTTGATTTAGAATTGCAAACCCTTGCAGTAGTATCTTCCTTGTCTGTGTGGGTCTTGGAAGGTGGTGAGAACTGCCGAACTCATAGCACATAAAGACTCCATCCCAACCTCCACATAGAGACAATCAAACTTTAGCATAGCTTCTAGCAGCATAAGACTGTGTCTCTATGATGACCGCTTAGAAAGTTCCACACCACCTGGAGAATCTGCTGTTTGTTCTAGCTGACACTTGACTATATAGCTTCCTGTCCTCTCTTTCTGAAAGCATTTACCAGAAAGGGCTTACAACTGTGAATAATATCTCCTACAACTCAAAAATGTTCTCAAGAACCTGAAAGTCATCCCTTGGAAATGTAATCATCAGAGAAGGACAAGCTCTCCATCTCCCACTCTCTCGTGGGAGGACAGAATACTAACTGATAATTGCCAGCAAACAGACACAGCGGCCTAGTTGCACTTATGCTGACCGCCCTTTGTAATTTTCCACTTCCCTGAGTCTACTGAGTCTGCACTCACCTGCTTTCCTCTCCCTTACTCTTCCTTTAAAACACTCAGACTGCTCTACACAGATTGATCAGCACTCTGCTCTCTTCAACTATCATTCGTTCCTGAAAAAAAAAAAATCCTCTTTTACTGCTTTAACTACAGTCCAGGAATGTTTATTGTTAACAGTGGTCTGGGCTGCAGTTCAGCTGTCAAAGCCTGTGCTATCAGTTATGTCCAGAATCACTTACATAGACCTAAAGGGTTTGGTTCACCAGTTTCTTCCTCTCCAGGTTTTCTGACTCCCAGGGGGGCCCTTTCCTCCAACTCCGGGTCTAAATCCGATGCTTTGAAACTCCTCTGTGCTGTTGTGCAGCTATATGACAAAGCAGGGAGACAAAGGAGCCTGTGGGAGCCACCATCACTATGGCACTGTAACGCCTCCACTGAGGCTTACAAAGGGGAGACCTGACTATGAGAAGAACTCTGTCCGGCATAAGTTCCCCTTTCTAGTCCTCTAACTCGAGAGTAGATTTTCCTGGCGGTACTTGAACTTATGTTTAGTAATATATAGCAGTTTCAGGTAGGATATTGTTAAACTGAATAAAGTTGGTCCGAAACCTGTTTTTGTACTTAGGTGATAAAGTTTAGCCCAAAATGGCCTCATAAACCCTGAACTGTATTCTAGCTTGATGTGTAAACAAATTGTAACCTAAAACTATAACCTTGTAACCAAGAGACTGAGTCTTGGTAGATCACATCTGTAGGGCTTCAGCCAATCACAAGCTGCCAACAGATTAGGCCACGCCCATATTGGGCAAATGTCAACAGCAGCCAATGAGGTTGCTTCTTTTCTCTGGCTATAAATATGTCCTGCACCTATGGTGTGATGAGGGTATTCTGAACTGTCTTTGGTCTGTGGCTCTTAATCCTAGAACATATATTTTCTTTCTTTCTATTTTTTGGCTTTAAATTTTGACATTATATTTCTCGCTTACTGCGTGTCTACCATGGGTTGGCAAAGAGGCTTTGTTCATCATTTTCACTCAGGGTCTTAGGCAAACAGAAGCAACATCTCAACATGCTTCTATATTTATAGGATGGGCAAAAGGTAGATCAGGAAAACCGTATCCTGGTTCATTGAAGCAGAACATTTTTCTTGCTCAAGTAAATGTCATTAAATTTAACTGGTCTTACTTTTACTTTTAGGAAAATATAGGAATTGAGAAAAATCAAACTAAACCAAAACAATTACACAGAGACCCCATGGTGGGATGACTATTCTCTGATGTTTGATTCTTTACCCTGTTCATTTGTCTGTAGTTTTCAGAAACCTCTGAGAGTTGCTTTATGTCTTACATGCAAGTTTTGTGGTTGTCATCATTATAATCAGTAAAGCATAATTCCTCCACTTTTACCAGAACCAGAACCTCCTCTGTACACATACCTTTAAATATTGGGGTCAAACAGGAAACATTTCTGTTCTTAAAAATACCATATATATTATTAGTGTCCTAAAATGATGTAATGTTTGCATGTTGCAGATCTATCTTGTTTTAATCAATTTCCTGATATTTAGATGCCTTAAATTTTCATTAGTATGAATAATGCTTAATAATGCTTCTGTAAACATCTGTTAGTATGTCTAATTTCTTTCTTTCTTTTTTATAGTATCTCAATTTATTTACTTAACTTTTTTTATTTGTTCTTTTTAGTTATACATGACAGTAGACTGTGTTTTGACATATTACACATACATGAGAGTATTACTTCCCATTCTTGTGGTTTTACATGATATGGAGTCACACTGCTTATGTATTCATATATGAACATAGGAAAGTAATATCTCATTCATTTAATTGTCTTTCCTATTCCCAACCCCCCCACCCCTTCACTGTCTAATTTATTTCTGAAGCCAGCACAATTACATGGTAGGAATAGATATAAGGCCCAGAGTGACCTATTACTTTGGATTAAGTCTTTACAAAACCCCACAGAATATTTATTTTTGTTCCCTGCTTACAGACAAGGCAGGTCTAAAGAGGAACAGTCTTTTCCCCCAAGTTAACAGTGAGGATGTGATGGAGCTGAGATTTCAAGCTGGAGGTGCTTGGTCAAATGAATGAGTGAAGTTGGATGTAGACGACTTTGAAGCAGAGACATTTGGGTTTCATTTATATTTGTAATGCTCACTGTATTAAGCAGCATTTTTAATAGACACAGAACTAAGAGGATCTCTATCTCATTCTCATTCTCTCATCTAACTACCTGCCCACCTACCTACCTATTTATCATCTATCAAGAGATTTGAAGGAATTGGCTCATGCAATTGTGGGGAATAGCAATATAAAGCAGGCCAGTGCCTTGAAATTCAGGTAAGAGTTAATCTTGTGGTCTGGAGTCTAAATCCACAAGGCAGGCCAACAGGCTGGGAACTCAGGTCAGGTTATAAATACCATTCCCAGCAAAGTCTAGACTAGTGCTTGACCAACAACAGGTCACTGTAGCCTAGCCAAGTTGAAACATTGACCATCACACTGATTGCATGACTCTGGGAGTCATCAGTTCAGCCTTTGTGTCTCAGAATCCCCATCTCTAAAATGAGAAATGACGTTCCATTAGATTGAAGGAATATTTATATTAAATCCTGTTTGGTACAGAATGAATGCTCATGCAACATAATTCCCATCTCAGAACAAGTTTTTAAAAAAGCAAACAACCCTTAATCATAATAATCTCTAATGTTGTTGATTGAGAGGAAGCAGCTAGCACTGTTTGGTGCTCAAGTATTTAAGCATTCTCTAGCTAAGATGTGCATTCATGAGTGAGCATAATTTTATATTTTTATTTTTTGTATCTTCAAAGAAGTAGGTTTGCACTATATTTTTTTAACCAGGGATTGAATTCAGGGGGGCTTAACGATTGAGCTGTATTCCCAACCCTTTGTATTTTGAGACAGGGTCTCACAAAATTGTTTGGGGCCTCATTAAGTTGCTGAGACTGGCTTTGAACTCTTGATCCTCCTGCCTCAGCCTCCAGAGACACTAGGATTATAGGCATGTGCCTCTGTACCTGGCTGCACTAATTTTGATATAAAAATTCTATCTTGTTTTTCTATATGTTCACCAGTTTTTTTAAAAATTGTTATTTCAAAATAATTTCCTATTCATAGAAGAGCCACAAATATAATATAGAGAGAAATGAGACGGTTAACATTTCATCACATTTGCCTTATGATTCTTTCTCCATGTATAAATAATAACATTTATTTTTTTCTTTTCATTTTGAGAGTGGATGACACACACAAGGCCCTGTGTTATTTTTTACTTCAGTGTATATTTCCTAGTAAAGATATTCTCTTTCATTACTATCAAGGGAAAAGAGATATCTCTCGAGAAGGGTTTGAGGAGTTCCCAGGGAGGAGGAGAAACTCAAGACCAGTGGCGTCTGGGCATACATGATGAAAAAGAATTTCAGCACACTGCAGACAAAGGCATAGACAGAGATTTATTTAGGAAGCAGATCCACATTCAGGGGAGAATGAGGCCTATTGAGAGTGAGAAGCCACCTTGGGTTAGGGGTCCAATATTTATAGAGGGGCAGTTGTTAGGGGGTCAGACTGGAGGTGGAGCCAGGGTGGAGCTTCTCAGTTGTCCTGTTTTCCCTGCAACTGTGTGGTTCCTTCATTTAACAAGCAGGGCAGGGGGTGGGGTGGCAAGGGCATGTCACTCAAGAGTCAAAATTGTTCCTAAGTGCTTGATGCACCTCAGTGGTTCACAGACGACTCCTTTGAGACTCAGCATGTCTCCCTCTCTCTGTCTTTATCCTAAATCCCCAGATTTTACTACAGAACTGTGATATGAGCCCTCATCTTAAAGAGGAGGAAAACAAGGTATACAAGTTTGCCTTTCCTAGACTCTGCCACCCCTCTAAGGAGGGCAGAAACTTGCTCCCCTTTTTCCCAAATGTACACAAAATAGAGATGTATGAGGGCTCCCCCTACCCATGTGCACTTCACCATATTCCATAATTCTCAACATGTGCCAAGCTTATCCCTATTCTCCCTTTCTCCTTCTCCATGCTGGACTATTTTCATGCAAATTCCATGTATCTTATCAGTTCATGCACAAACACTTCAGAATGTCCAACAGGAGGATTCATTAAAATGACACACACAAAAATCTGTAACCCCTAATGCTATGATCATGCCTAAAAACAATTCCTCTCTGCTGTCTAAAGCCCAAATTTCCCCCAGTTTTCTCACAAATGTCATTTAGACTTCTTGAATCAAGATCCAAGGAAAGGGCTGGGGATGTGGCTCAAGCAGTAGCGCGCTCGCCTGGCATGCGTGCGGCCCGGGTTCGATCCTCAGCACCACATGCAAACAAAGATGTTGTGTCCACCGAAAACTAAAAAATAAATATTAAAATTCTCAAAAAAAAAAAAAAAGATCCAAGGAAAATCCACACCCTACATTTGGTTAATAATATTCCTTCTTATTTCTTCCTTGTCTTTTGTTGTTGTTGAAGAAATTGTTGAACTGTCTCATAGACACAACTGGACAATGGTAGATGAACAGTGGGCTTTATGACTTTAAACAAATAAGGAAAACTATGGTAAGGGGAAGAATACAAGATTAAGCTATTTGTTGTTCCCATTCTAATCCTGCATATGTGCCCTACAGAAATGTTCACATATATCCAAGAGTATTTATTTCAACATTGTTTAAAATTGTCTAAAATGTGGAAACAACCTAATGTCTCAGTGGAAGAAGAGGTAATAAACTGTGGTATGATCATATAACGTAACATTGCAATTCAGTGAAGATAATGAACTCGAGCTAGATATATAAAATATAAATACATTTCTATTATATGTTGAATTAAAAAGAGAACATTGCAAAGGAATACTATAAATTGTATATTGATACATAGAAATGCACTTGGGGGTAAAGACAAGCAATGATTGATAGCAATTTCCAAACCCTGGCACTGGGACCCTGGAGGAGGGACTGAGTGGGGGAGGAACACATTTGGGTAGAAGCAGAATGAGGAAATTCTACTGTATCTGAATTGTTTTGTACATCTAGTAGGATTGAAATATTTAGGAGTATCAAAGAATGCTATGTCATAGAGTCAAACTTGATCTCCAATGATTAAAGTCTACCTCATTATTTGTTACTAAAACACATAGCAGCTCAACTGCACATAGAACCTCCCACCCTTAGCTATTTTCTTGCCTCCTTCCTACTGTTCTGATTTCTTTCACAACCTTTCATCCTTCCCTATAGCTCATGATGCATCTGAAAAATTATATGCATTATCTACTATCTATGCACCTCTCAGCTCATCCATCTTCCTGTCTCTTTAGCTAATCTATTTATCCATTTCTCTCTCTGTCATCTATCCACCCAATAATCTATCACCTCCCTGTGTCTGTATAATGAGAAACACTGAATTTTTCTGCTAACTGGAGGTTTGAATTCAACCCCTCTTTCTGTTAGAACTACTTCTAAAATGCTTTCCTGGGAAAAGCTCTCCCAAAAAGGAGAGGAGGGGGAAGCATAATTCCCTGGGGACTTTCAGAGAGCATCAGCTCTGTTACTTGTAGTGCCTCAGATCTGCTTGGCCTTTGAGATCTGTTCCAAGCAGGAGAGGCTGCCAGAGGTCGGCGAGTGATCCCTTTGCTGTTGCTGAAGGTGAGTCACGACTGCCTTCGCCTGTGCTGGCCTGTGCTGCTATTTGTTGCTGATTGGTGTTTCCTCCAAGAGCTTCATGGAGGTGTTTCCCTCCCAGGCTTCAGTCCGCCTTCCGCCCTCTGACTGCGAGCAGCTCTTTGTTTCCCTTACATCTCTCACCTTATGTTCAGAGTGAGACGGAAGACAGATACAGGGGAAATTGGAGAAACATTAATAGTACACAGCGTGCAGCACTCCTCCCCCCATTTCCCAGCTACATGTTTTCATCTCGCTGTTTGTTTGTTTATGTATTTATGTATGTACCAGGGAGTGAACCCAGGGCGCTTAACCACTGAGCCACATCCCCAGCCCTTTTCACATTTTATTTTGAGATGAGGTCTTGCTAAGTTGCTGAGGCTGGCTTTGAACTTGCAATAGTCCTGCCTCAGCCTCCCAAATCACTGGGATTACAGGTGTGTGCCACTGCGCCCAGCTTAATCTTGCTCTCTCTTTAAGGCTTATTAAAGGCAATTATCTAGGGAGAGTGAATTGACACTCCTATTTTAAAGAGTGAACAAAATGTTTAATTTTAAAAAAATTTAGCTGTAGATGGACACAATATATTTATTTATTTATGCGTGGTGCTGAGGATTGAATTCAGTGCCTCATGCATGGGAGGCAAGTACTCTACCGCTGAGCTATAACCCCAGCCCCCAAATGTTTAATTTTTCCCTGTATTCAAATAAACAACATGAGCAGGGTAATTTGGTGACTTGGCTGCTTAGATAGAATATTTGCACAGGCTGCATATATCTGGGGCACAAGATCTGGAGATTAAATGTGCAGGTTAGGATATACTGCTGCCAGACCCAAAACAAGAAATGTCAAATAGTGACCTTTATTTCAGAAACTTTACAAAAAATTTTGCCTAGAGCAGACTAATAAATATGCTAGCAATCTTTATTGAGATGTAATACATACCGGAGAGGAAAGGATCTGGGACCTGAGGTTCCCCAGGGCCACATACCATGTCTCACTCTCTACTGCCAACAGACCCTCCACCTCCTTAAGCAGTGTTCACCGAGTGCCAGGGATCAACAGCAAGAAACATTGGTAGAGCTCTAGGGTAGAGGAAACTCATAACATTTACCAGGATAGCAGCCTCTTTCTTGTCTTCAGCTAGCCAGGGAAGGGGGTCTAAGCTTTGTGTCTTTCTTCAAGTCAAGACAACATTTGTTCAATTAATATTGATTAGGGCTGGGGATGTATCTCAGTAGTAGAGAGCTTGCCTAGCATATGTAAGGCCCTGCACTCTATCTCGTGCAGTGCAAAAATAAAGAAGGAGAAGGAGACGCAGAAGGAGAAAAGTAGTATCTATCTATCTCTAAATAATATAGATTAAGGATCAGAGCTACCGTTTTCAGTATCTACATCTTGATACTATGTCACAAAACCACAATAATTATAACAGGTCAGACTGGCAAAAACAATAGATACATTACTGGAATAGTACAGAAAATCCTGAAGTAGCCACAAATACTAAGGAAATTTAATATATGATAGTTTCAGAGCAGCAGTAGAGGACTTTGTCTGTTTAATAAATAGTTGAGACAAATGAAAATAATATATAACTCTTTTGACATCCCATTCCAAATGACTTAGAACTTTAAATGTAAAAAAATGAGTGTCAGTACAGGAGAACACTTTTAAAAATAAGAATATGAAGAGAACATTAAGAGGTGGAAGCTCCTTATGAAACCAAGACATCATAAAAAGTAAATGTTAAAAATGTGATTACATTAAAACATTTCTATATTATAGAAAGAAATGCAAAATAAATAAAAGATTTTTACAAGTAAGAGAAAGAAATGCTTATAATTGAGTATTATGCGTGGAATATGGAACTGAATGATCTGGAACTGGTTTCAGTCCTGATTCTATGGAATACAGGTGTTGTGATTTAGATATGAGGAGTTCCCCAAAAGCTCAAGTGTGAGACAATGCAAGAAGGTTTAGAGGTGAGATGATTGAGTTGTGAGAGCCTTTACCTAATCAATGTATTAATCTACTTGAATGGGTTAGCTGGGTGGTGGCTGTAGGCAGGTAGGGTGTGTCTGGAGGAGATAGGTCATTGAGGGTGTGCTTTTGGGGTATATATTTTGTCCTTGGTGAGCAGAGCTCTGTCTGCTTCCTGGTGGCCACGTCCTGAGTTGCTTTCTTCTACCTGCCCTTCCGCCATGATGCTCTCCCTCATCACAGGCACAGAGCAATGGAGTTGGCCATTTGAGGACTGAGACTTCTGTGGTCCCCCAAAGAAACTTTTCCTCCTCTAAAATTGTTCTTGTCAGGTCTTTTGGTCCCAGCAGTGAAAAAGCTAAATAAAACAATAAGCCGCTATAATCAAGTTTGTACTTCCTTTGAGTTATTGGTACCAGTTATTGACAATACCTTTCTATTGGACTGTAGGTTTGAGGACAAACTTGATTTAGTCCCTATCTGTTTTTCAACTTGTACCTCTAATGTCCTCCAGAGACTGTTTTCTGAATAGCATGTAGTACCAGATTTAATGGACTTACATCGCTCTCTTTCTCTCTTCTCGCTTACTGTCTCAAGTCTCTCAACTTGGGTGTTATTCTTTCTTCTAAGTTCAACTCAAAATTCACTGTTTGTGAGGTATCCCTGGACCATTTCACTTTAAATGCATGAGTACAAATTTCTATCAACTCTCAACCTCAAGCCTGCATTTCTCTGATAATTCACACCCACACATTCTCCTTCCTCAGACTTCTGTTTTTCAGCCAATAATCTCATCTGTCTCATCACAGAGAAAACAGAAACAAGGAGAGGCAACTTGTTCTTTCCATCTCAAGTCTGCTAAAATCCCTGCATTTGGATGAACCCTGCCAGTAGACACCTGTCTCTGGTGTAATGGTAATGACCCCCTTCCTCTCATGAAAAATGCCATTTAAATTTCTGCTAATTTATCATCCAAATAGTCAAATGTACTGTAATAACTTATAGTGAAAAACAAAACAAAACAAAACAAAAAAAAAAACAAAGTGAAAGCAAAACTCTCTGGACTCACAACCCCCTTAAACTCTGGTCCCATTTCCCTGCTGACCTTTAGGGCGACACCACATAGTAATAGTCGTCTCTGCCCCTGGCCTCCCATTTTCCCTCTGGTTCTCTGCTTGCACACTATAGTCAGGCTGTGACACTCCAGACTACCCTCTTCTCGAGTCTGTGCTGAGCTCCCAGGCCTTCTCCTACCTCACTCCAGTGGTGTTGGACCCTGTAAATCAGGGGCTTCCTTCTTGTCATTCTTTTCCCTTGGCATCGTGGACACCACGCTTTCCTGATTTTCCCTCATCTTTTCTTTTCTAAGGGCTTTGGCTGATTCCTCCTCTTATCCATGACTTCTCTATAGTGTAGCGTCCTGGGCTTTTCTAACCTTATGCTGTCCTGTGGACACATAGAACACCATGTAAATTCTGATGAGGCTCCAGTGTTTATCTCTGACTCTGTCCCTCTGCCTCACCCCCACTGCCCAGGTCCAGATTCACATATAGATAGACCCTAAGTTTATTTATGATTTTTCAACTTTATCATGGGAAAATGGTACATATTTAATAGAAACCAAACTAAATTTGAGTTTAGATCTTTGCCTCCACTAGCAATCTACAATCCTCTCTGGCAATGCTGGGCAGCAGTGAGTGAGTACAGTGCATTTTCTACTTACAATGTTTGCAACTTGCATTTTTTAAATAATATTTTTTAGTTGTCAATGGACCTTTATTTTATTCATTGATACGTGGTGCTGAGCATCGAACATACTGCCTCCACACCTGCTAGGCAAGCGCTCTGCCACTGAGCCACAATCCCAGCCCTGCAACTTGCATTTTTTTTAAAAGCATCTATATTTAGTTCTCCACAGCTCCAGTATGTTATAAACAGCATCAGTTAGATTATGTGATGAAATCATTCACACCTGCAAGCTTCATGGTATATCCAGAGTTAAATAAACTCTTGCCCTCCCACTCTCTGCTCTAGCCACACAAGGTTTTTTTTTTTTTTGTAATTTCTCCAACAAACCAGACTTTATCAGGTCTCAAGATATCTACACTTTCTTCATAGGTATTCACTCCCTCACTTTACTAGCTTATTATCTCCTGCGTTACCTGCTTAAGGAGCTTACTAGCTACCCATACTGAAATTCCACGTCCCTCCACCCCTTTGAAGACAGTTCTTTCCTCTCATCCTGTTTTCTCTGCTGCTTCTACACCTGTTATTATATGATACACCTATGTGCTGCCACAGAAAGTACATTTGGTAAGTCAAGGATCTTATCTTGTCATCTCTGAATCCTTGCACCCAGAACAGAGTCTGGTGCTTAGCAGATCCTCGGGATATTTGTGAAGTGAATGTGTAAAGGTTTCAGACATGAGTGATCTCTCCTTTCCCTAGAGAGCTGCTGCATTTTTAAAATATACATGCATTGAATTATTTTCTACACTTTTATCTCTATTTAATTCTGCCCACTCAAAGATAGCACAAGACAGGGACTAATCTCTTCATGCTCTTCCCTGGAACAATGTACTGTAATAGGAAGCATTAAACGTGGATATATTTATGTGGTGGTGATTTAAGCTTTCCTTCTGATGTAAGTATTTTTAAAGGCAGTTTTATTCAATAGAAGCCAAGTTTAGGTCTAAAGGAACACAAATCTAGCCCTGATTGATAAATAGAATATTATTCTTGTGACATCCACTGTGTGAGAGGGCTCTCCCAAGAGATGAAGTGAACTCCAGTATGCTGGGCTCCGGCTCCCTTCTGGTCATGATGGGTTAGTCATTCTTAAAAAGGGTATATGAACCCCTTTCAATAGGTCTAGGAAATGAAAAGCATCTTCACAATAACACTAAGCAATTATTTGCCTTTTTGCAAAAACAATGATGGGTGTTTTAGTCTGTTTTCTGTTGCTATAAAGAAATGCCTAAGATGGGATAATTTATAAGAAGAAAAGTTTCATTTTAGTTCATGGTTCTGGAAGTCCAAGAGCATGGTGCCAGCTTCTGGTGAGGACTACCTGCTGCTCCAGCCATGGTGGAAAAGACAGAAGTGCAAACAGGTGTTTGCAGAAGAGGTCACATTCTAAGAGAAAAAGAGAAAGTTGAGGAAACCCAACTTGCTTTACATTGTGGCAATGAACTGACTCTTAAGGGAGCTACATTAAACCCTTAGTGAGGGTGGAACCCCCATGGCCCAATACTTCTTAAAGATCCCACCACTCTTCCACATCCTTACATTGGAGACTAAGCCCCAACGTAAGTTTTGGTGGGAACTTTTTGGTGGGAACTTTGGTGGGAATAGTTGTAGGTAAAACTGCTGATGCCTTAGGACTTGTTAGCGTATTGGCACTCTCCTGCGCTGGAAGTCATTGGGAAGAGCCTTTGCATGATTGACTTACAAGCTGATTTTCTTCATAGGACATCATTTTTCCTTGAAAGAACTGACAAACTATGGTTATTCAAAATAGAGTATCAGAAAGACATTTTCTCAAAAATAAAGTTAGGCCTGTCATTTCAAGAAAAACAAGTGGCAGTATTTGCTGCCAATAATAGTATCCAAAGTCTTCAGTGAAAATTGGAAGCTTGGAAAACTTGAAGAGCTCTCCAGTACTTACACAGTTTTCTGATGAGATCAGTGGTAATATTAGCGAATGGGATTTTTTTTTTATATTGTAAAATGAAATGAATCAACGTTTTGAATATCTGCATAACTCAGTGAACCAACATTTTCCAAATGACCAATGCCTGATGCTACAAAATCATTCATGGGTGAAAGATGTGTTCAAAATACATGATAGTACATAGATTTCAATGTCATAGAATACAAAAAGTCCATTGATATAGGTTCAGATTCCTCACTGCAATGCACATTTGAAAAATTACTTGCTGAGTTTTGGTGTACTATCAGAGAATACCCACAATCCTTTCCTAGGGCATAAAGTGATCCTGCATTTTCTAACAACATACTTTGTCATCCTGCATTGAATTCATCAATACCAATCAAGTAATATATTGCAACAGATTGACTGCAGCAGCAGATATGACAGCTTGGCCATTAAAGAGATTTACAACATATAAAACAATGTTACTCTTCTCACTACCTTTTTAAATTTAAAAAATGTAGTTATGTTCATAAAATTTGTACCATTTATATTAACACGTGATGGGCTTATTATTTTTAAAATTGATAAAACCTGAATTAAAGATATCTCAGTTTTGATTTCCCAATATGGTAAGATTTTGAAAGATATATTCCACATAAAATCTCTTTGGAGGCCTCCATGTTTTTTTCTGGAGCAGGGAGTACTGGGGATTGAATTCAGGAGCACTCGACCACCAAGCCACATCCCCAGCCATCTTTTGTATTTTTTATTTAGAGACAGGGTCTCACTGGGTTGCTTAGTGCCCTCACTTTTGCTGAGGCTGACTTTGAATTCATGATCCTCCTGCCTCAGCCTCCCAAGTCTGGTTTTGCAGGCATGTGCCACTATTCCCGGCTGGAGACCTCAATAATTTTAAGAGTGGAAAGGGTTTCTAAGATGAAGACATTTGAGAACTGCTGTCGTGGATGCAGTGATGGTGGGAACAGGAAGTGTCTGTGTCCCCTTTCTTGGGGCGGGGTGGTGATTTCGAGGAGACATGCTAATTCAGTGACAGTCATTATGGACAGGAACAAATTTACCTTGGAGAGTTGTACGTGTTTTAATTGGCCCAAGAAAGTCTTGAAGTTCTGAGTGGAAATGGGCTTGAGAGCACTCCTCTTCTCTCACGTGCTGTCAGTCACCAACACAATTCAAATGCGCCTTCGCGAGTTTCTCTCTGGAGAACTAAGAGAAGGTTCCACCTGGTTTCCCATGGGGTTCTCTTCTGCCTCTCCTGATTATTAAAGGCCCTTGCAGTTTTGTGCTTCACAGACAATATATCTCACTCAAAGTCTCTCTTTGCTGTGGTTGAAGTGTCTCCCGCCCCTCCACCCCGAAAGCTCACATCATGGAACTTAGACTCCTCCCTGCAGAGTGTTGGGAGATAGAGCTTAGTGAGAGGCATGTGGGTCCTGGGTGTGAAGTCTTTATGAAGGAACTAATCTCTTTCTTGAAGGAATAGCTATTATGAGAGTTTGGTTCCCCACCCCCCTTTTTTTTTTCTCTTTTGTACATACACATACACTTCCCCTTTCACTTTCTGCCATGAATTGAAACACCAAGAGGACTTTACCAGAAGTTCAGCAAATGCTGGCTCCATGCTCTTGAACTTCCTAGTCTCTAGAACCATAAGCTACATAATTCTCTATTCTTTTAAAAAAAAAATATATATATATGTTAGAGTCTGTAAACAAGTCAAAATAACACCTGGCATTTTGCCAGGGGAATGTTAGTGTTCGTAAACAAGTCTGGATGGTGCCTGGCAAAATGCCAGAGGGAGTGGTTTGAGAAGTAACAAAAGAGAGCCATTAAGTGTGGAGATTCCTTATTGGTTGACTGATGTATCTAGTTTATGCTAATTAGATAAGCTGTGTNTATATATATATATATATATATGTATATATATATGTATATATATATATTTAGTTGTTGATAAACCTTCATTTCTATTCATTTATTTATATGTGGTGCTGAGAATCAAACCCAGTGCCTCACATATGCTAGGCAAATGCTCTAGCATTGAGCCACAAACCCAGTCCACCTCTATTCTTCATAAATTACATGGTCTCTGGTAATTTGTTATAGCAACAGAGAACAGTCTAAGACACACTTGTTGGATGATTGTGGGGTTTTCTAGTGCCCTTTTGTTTTCTCTCCCCCTTTGAATGTCAGCTTCTGCCTGATAGACACCAAGCCTGCTTGACCAGATCCAGGCATAGTCACTCTCAGCATCCATTCTGGCCCTCAGTGGACCATCAGGGTGTGTCTGTTGAATAAATAAATAAATAAAGATACGTAATGCCACTTATGAAGATGAAAATTCTCAGTGGGTTACTCAACTCCTTCTGTTTTTGCTGTTTCCTTCCTCTTGGGGCCAGCTGCTTTGGGCATTTTAGTATTCCACCAGCCAAGAAACAGCTGAGAATTGATGATCAAGCCCTGGTCTTGGAGTTAGAAGACTGGGCGTCTGCTCCAGGATCTGCCTGTGACCAGCTGCGTGCTTTCAGGACCACGAGAGCTTCCCCTTTCCACTATGTACAGACAATTAGATGAACAAATATTCTTTGGATATAGAACAGTCAGACAGACAAATATTTTGTCCTCTTGTTTATCTGAAATGCTAAGGCACAAGAGTTATGCATTTGCCCTGGTAAGGGCTTTTATTTCCAAGTTGAGTCAGGATGAATCTAAAACACCATTCACTGTGGCCTGCATTCTCTAAGCAATAAATTGTATTTGTTAAGAAGCAAAGCATGATACATAGCGGGACAGAGAAACTCTTATAATACATCTAAGCTCGACTTCAACCAACAAGATTTATATATTCATTCCACAAATTTTCATTTGTCCATATGCCAGGATTGGTGTGGGGTCTGCAGTGATCATGGGATGTCAGACTACACAGTTCTTTGCCTTTTCTGGGGGTCCAGTTTCTTTGTTTTTAAAATGATTAAGTTAGGAAATATGTTCTTTAAGATCTTTTCAAGCTTGAATTATCTGTAATTTTAATTAGCTAAACAAATAGCTCCTTGCTTCTCCTTTATGTATCTATTAAAATTTTAGGTAATTGAATTTAAAGATTCTTTGAGATTTAATCAGATTCAAGCCCTGCAAAACTTTACACTTCCTCCAAAGATTAATAATGAGATACTTCACGGATAAAGGGGAGAAGAGCAAACACCTTGGGAAATTTGAACATCTACGTCTATGCATGATTCTTTCTCTTAGAATTAAGTCTCCTCTGAATAGGACACATCAAATCCTCTCTGCTAATCTCAGTAACTCACATGTATTTTAACATATGGCTTCATTGGAGGTACTGATTAATTTTTCATGCCTGAGTCCCTCCACGCAAAGACATGACTGCTAAAAGTTATTAATGCCATAAATTCAATCATTTTTTTTTACAAGGTACTGCTGTTCTGTGAGCAACCATGATGCTGTGGACTGGGCTGCTCATTATTTCTGATGCAGAAGCAAGGAAAGTTATCTGTGTTCTTTAGGGTTCTTCTCTCCCCTTTCCTCTTTGATGTTCTACCCTTATAGGAACAAGTTCTGCCCTTCTTAGCATAGTGATAAAATCCAAGGTCAACTCTTTTTGAAATAGTGTATGGATTCAGGAAGTAGCATAAGACAGCAAAGGGCTTCTGATTTGATACGTCCCAAGAAAGAAATCAGTTTCAAAAGATAGGCTCGGCACCATCTTTAAAAGAAAAAGAAGTGTTTCATCCAAGGAAAGTTGTTTCCCAGGGATCAACTCAAGTCTGTTAGCTTTCAAGGTCTCGGGAGGGAAGAGAACACCATAGACCTGAAATGCATCACTCAGTGCTTTGAAAGAAAGAGACAGACCCAGAGGCCAACAGATGTCAAGGGAAATTTTCTCGGCTTTGAAAGAGAAAAATGTTTTCTGAACTAAAGTGTGATACTCTTGAGGCCCCAGTTTCCTCACTTCAATGCCAACATTTTTTTCCCCTGTGTTCACTGTCTTTCCTAACTCTCAATTTTAGATTTCTAGTGAAGGATATGGACAGTCTCTTATCTGTCTTTGTGTTCCTTCTTCATAGTACAGCCTGCAGTACTGAGAAAGCTCAAAAAACACTTTGAATGAATGCCTGGCTCTGACTTCTAATATGGTGGCCCTTGTCATGCCTAAAAGAAATGCTGGTCTTTTTAAGAGTGGGATTTAGACATATTTCTACTCTTCCTGGTAATTTTCAGGCATGAACGAAAGAGCAAAAGCTACACATCACTGAACTATGAGAGAAAAATTGAGCTGGCTTGAAAAGCGAGTCCTCAAGCTCTGGAGCTTCCTGATAATAGAGAAACTGTCTTTTACGGAAATATTTCCCCATTAGTCAAAGTTTTATTAATGACCTATGATCGTGTGTCCCTCCCTCCCCTGGAGGTTCCGGGGATATACAACTGAGTTAAGGCATGGTCCTTTTCCCACAAAGTGTGGATGATAAGCTAGGGTTGCATGATTTAAAATAAAGGAAGAAAGGAAGGAAGAAATGAATGAATGAATTCCCAACAAGATTTGTATTTTAGATAAACTAAGAATATGTTTTTATTATCTTTATAGTACAGATGTTCCCCAATTTGTAATTATTTGATGGCCCTATGATGGTGTGAAATTAATACATATTCAAAAGAAAACCATACTTTGAATTTTGATCTTTTCTTGAGTTGATCATTTGCTGTACAATACGTTCTTAAAATTCTGGGCAGTGACAAAGAGCCCCAGTTCCCACTGAGAGATTGATGACCCTGTCACTATAGCATCCCCATCCAGCAATTTGTTTTAGTTCAATACTTCACACATCCCTCAGGTCCAGTGAGCTTTCGGCTTGTACAGCGCAGTACTAATGAATTGCATGACATATACAACACTTTAATTACAAAATGGGTTTGTTAGATGATTTTGCCCAACTGTAGACTAATGTAAATGTTCTGAACATGTTTATTTTATTTTTAAAGTCATTCTTTATTGAGGTATACATACACTAAAATTTGCCCACTTAAAATATTTTTTTTTTAGTTGTAGATAGACACATTGCCTTTA
This sequence comes from Marmota marmota marmota, assembly GCF_001458135.2. Classification (NCBI taxonomy): domain Eukaryota; kingdom Metazoa; phylum Chordata; class Mammalia; order Rodentia; family Sciuridae; genus Marmota; species Marmota marmota. Next base: position 1,536,817 of record NW_026000020.1, read on the forward strand.
TTTTATTTATTCTTATGTGGTGCTGAGGATCGAACCCAGTGCCTCATACATGCTAGGCAAGTGCTCTATCACTAAGCCACAATCACAACCCCTAAAATTTACCCATTTTAAGTACATGGTTCAATGAGTTTTGACAAAGTTGTAGCATTGTGTACAAGATGATACTTAGTTTATCTGTAATTCAGATTTAACTGGGAATCCCGTTTATATATTTCCACCACCCATAAAAGTTCACCATGTGTATTTACAGTTAATCCTTTCTCTGCATCCCAGATTTTGACAACCACTGATATGTTTACTTATCGTTATAGTTTTGGGTTTTAGGAAAACATACAGTAGGTAGACTATTATGACTGCTTTTTATTGGTATATTTCATTTATCTATAATAGTGAGATTTGTTGTTTCATATTTTCACATGCATACAATAAATATAATTTGGTCGATTTAATTCCCCAGTACCTACGTTTTCCCTCTTCTCCTCCCTCCCTCCCTTGGTCCCCTTTGTGTATTTTACTCATCTCCCTTGTATTTTGATAAGATCTCCCTCACTCCACTTTCCCCCCATTTTTCTCTCTAGCTTCCACATATGAGAGAAAAACATATGACCCTTCATTTTCTAAATATGGCTTATTTTTCTTAACATAATGCTCTCAAGCTCCATGCATTTTCCTGCAAATGACACAATTTTGTTCTCTATGGCTGCATAAAACCCATTGTGTAAATATACCACAGTTTCACAATTTCCATCCATCCATTGATGGATACCGAGGCTGATTCCATAATTTGTTCTGAGCACATTTTGATATGTTAGATGAAGCTATAGTGTGCTGTAGTTTGGATGCATTCAGTGTATTTCTGACTTAAAGTATTTTTAACTCAATCACGGGTTTATCAGGATATAATTCCATCATAAATCAAGGAACATCTGTTTAAATATATCCTATGCAATATATGTGGCATACTTGTAATTAAAAATAATTATTCTTAGTTTATCTGTAATTCAAATTTAACTAGAAATTTTGTATTTTATTACTGTTCTACAGTGGAACCCACCATACTGGTTCTGTGCACAGAATGTTCTCTAAGTTCAAGGGAGAGAGAAGTTCACTCTGCTGAATGAGCCAGGGAAATTTTCTCAGTGACATTCAAATAGTATGTATTAACTCATTGCTCTTATAATAGCTGCCACTATTTTTCCATTCCTCAGATAGGGATACTGAGAGTTGGAGGTTAAGTAACCTTTCCAAGGATACTTAACTAGTAAATGGCTGTGCTGGAATTTGAACTCAAGCCATCCAAGCTCTGAGCCCATACTTAATCTCTGTGATAGACTTACATCGATGCTGCATTGCAATAATCTATTTATGTGAGCTGCTGTTCTAAGCATTTCATGTCTCTTAGTTTGAGGCTTTTATAGAAGAACTGAGGAATTCAATAAAGAGCCTGAGCTTGGCTCCAAGCCATGAAATTTGTGTATTCATTCGACACATAGTTATTGAGCACTGTGCTTCATAACAATGTTATGAAATTTGGTATGATTTTTTCCTTGGTATAAATTGCGACACAAAGGTTACAAAAAATTACTTTAATAAAAAATCTTTCATCTGAGCCAGACCTGGATCTCCTAGAACAGGGTCCCAAGCCCATGATAGAATCCAGTTCTGCATGGTGAGTGCTTATTTTGCATTTAATAAAGTAAGGGTGAATGAAAGTAAATTCAGAGTATGACATGAAGATATTATTCACGTAGACTGTTAGAATTGCCATTTTTTAGGACTTTAAAAATAAAAATGACTTTCCTTTGGGAGAAAGTGTGTGTGGTGTAGGGACCTTACACTTGAGTGGTCATCAGAACCCTCTAGGTGCCTTGTTAAAACATTGGCTGGGTGGCCCCAATGCCTGAGTTTCTGTGCAGGAGGTCTGAGGTGGCCTTGAGAACTTGAATTTGTAACCAGTTCCCAGCTGAGGCAGATACTACAGCTCCAAGGACCAAATGTGGAGGATGACAGGTGTGGTGAAGTGGAGCAATGGCATCAGAAAGCCCGAGTCTGAGTACAGCAGCTAGTGTGTGAACTTGGTCAACCTACAGAGCTGGAGAGAGTCTATGTCTTCATCTATAAAATTGGATTTTTAGAGCTCTTCTGAGGATTTAATGGCATAAAGTAAAAATATTTATTTTTCTTAGCTTTTCCCTGTGGAGATAATCCAGTTGTCCTATTGCAGATGCACACAGATGGGGGAATGCCTGTCTGGGGTTTCATAGTAACAAGGTGATAGAGAATTATGGCATTAAATGGTGTCCTAGGCATTGATTTCAGGTTTTGGCCCAAAGAGCCAGAACATGTGTTCTGCCCCCTTCACTTATTTTAGGACTTCCCGGGCGCCTCGCATAGGTATTTCTGCAGTGAATGGAAACCGGTCCTCCATCAGCGCACACTCGTGGTCAAGTATTATGGTGTTTGGAGAAAGAATTCTACAATTCTTTGAAGACTAGAATCAAAAAGACAGGGCTTTTGAGTAAAATTTCATTCCTTCTTCTTAAAGGAAGAAGTTTTCTTCATTCCTGCTCTACAAATGTAGAGCCCAGATTCTTCATTTTTCAAATGAGAAGGTAGACCAATGGTGCTATTGTTCATGTTTTTGATTGTTTCCTTTGCTGTGAAGAAGGTTTTTAGTTTGATACCATCCCATTTATTGATTCTTGCTTTTACTTCTTGAACTTTAGGAGTCTTGCCGAGGAATTCAGTTCATAAGTCAACATGATGGAGATTTGGGGCCTACTTTTTTTTTCCAGTAGGTGCAGAGTCTCTGTAATTTGAGTTTTCCTCCTTCTTTGTTAGCTTGGCTAAGGGTTTATCAATTTTATTGATATTTTTCAAAGAACCAACTTTTTGTTTTGTTGAGTTTTGGGATTTTTTCTTTTGTTTCAATATCATTGATTTCAGCTCTGATTTTAATTATTTCCTGTCTTCTGCTTTTGGTGTTGATTTATTTTTCTTTTTCTAGGGCTTTGAGATGTAATGTTAGGTTACTTATTTGTTGATTTTATATTCTTTTAATGAATGAACTCAATGCAATGAACTGTTGTAGCACTGTCTTCATAGTGTCCCCAAGCTTTTGATATGTTGTATTGCTATTCTCATTTACATTTAAGTATTTTTTTATTTCATCCCTGAGTTCTTCTGCTATCTATTCATCATTCAATAGCATATTATTTAGTCTCCAGGTATTAGAGTAGCCTCTATTTTTATTTATCATTAATTTCTAATTTCATTCCATTATGATCTGATAGGATGCAAGGTATTATCTCTATTTTTTTTTTTTTTTTTGTATTTTCTAAGGATTGCTTTGTGGCCTAAGATGTGGTCTGTTTTAAAGAAGGATCCATGTGCTTCTGAGAAGAAAGTGTATTCAGTCATTGATGGATGAAACAGTCTATACATGTCTGTTAAGTCTAAAATATTAATTGTGTTTTTTAGCTCTATAGCTTCTTTATTTAGTTTTTGTCTGGAGGAGCTATCCAGTGGTGAGAGAGCTGTGTTAAAGTCACCCAATATTATTGTGTTGTGTTCTTGAAATTGAGAAGCATTCATTTGATGTACATAGATGCTTCATTGTTTGGGACATAAATATTTATGATTGTTATGTCTTGTTGATGTATAATTCCCTTAAGCAGTATGAAATGTCCTTCTTTGTCTCTTCTGATTAATTTAGGCTTGAAGTCCACTTTTTCTGATATGAGAAAAGAAACCCCTGCTTGTTTACGAGATTCATGTGAATGATATGTTTTTTCCCATCCTTTTACCTTCAGTCTGTGGATGTCTTTGCCTATGAGATTAGTCTCTTGGAGATAGCATATTATTAGGTCTTTTTAAAAAATCTAATCTGGCAATCTATGTCTTTTGATTGATGAATTTAGGTCATTTACATTCAATGTTATTATTGAGATATGATTTTTATTCCCTGTCATTTTGATTTATTTCTGGTTTTTAATATGAATTAGTTTCTCCATCGATTCACTCTTCTTTTAGTGTGCTTCTGCCCTTTGCTGGTTTTCACTTTTATTTTTCATTTCTTCATGAAATACCTTATTGAGTATGTTTTGTAAGTACAGGCTTTCTACTTATGATTTTTTTTTTAACTTTTGTTTATCAAGAAAGGTTTTTATTTCATCATCAGTTCTGAAGCTTAATTTTGCTGGATATAGATTCTTGGCTTGCATCCATTTTCTTTCAGAGCTTGATATCTTATTCTAAGACCTCATGGCTTTGAGGATCTGGGCAGAGAGATCAGCTGAGATCTGTATTCATTTCACTAAAAATGTTACCTGTTGTTTTTTTCTAACAGCCTTTAAAATTCTATCCTTATTCTGTATGTTAGATATTTTCATAATAATATGCCTTGGTATGGGTCTATTGTAATTTTGAATATTTGGGGTCCTGTAAGCCTCCTGTATTTGATTTTCCATTTCATTCTTTTTAAAAATTCTTTTAAAAAATTTGTTTTTTAGTTGTAATGGACACGATATCTTTATTTTATTTATTTATTTTTATGAGGTGCTGAGGATCAAACCCAGTGCCTCATGCATGCAAGGTAAGCACTCTACCACTGAGCTACAACCCCAGCCTATTTCTTTCTTTAGGTCAGGAAAATTTTCTGATATTATTTCATTGAAAAGATTGTGCATTTCTTTAATTTGTATGTCCAAGACTTCATCTATCCCAATAAATCTTAAATTTGGTCTTTTCCGGTTATCTCTTATTTCTTGGAAGCTCTGTTCAAGGTCTCTTCACATCTTTTCTCCACAGTCAATTTTGTTTTCAGTATTATATATTTTGTCTTCATTGCCTGAAACTGTCTTCCAAGTGATCTAGTCTGTTGGTGATGGTTTCAGTTGCATTTTTAATTTGTTTTATTGATTCTTTTATTTTGAGGATTTCTGCTTGTTTTTTTTTTTCAGAATCTCTCTTTGTTGAAGTGATTTTTCACTTCCTGTATTTTCTTTCTGATTTTATTCCTTATGCCATTCTTTAACGTGTATCTCTTTTACAACATCATAAAGTTGAAAAATTGTAAGTTGTAAAGTTGAAAAATTGTAAACCAAAGTAGGAGATAAGCTGGTACTCTTGTTACTTATTAGTGCAAGATCAACAGTTTCTGGGAAATAGATCTGAGTATGTATAACTTTAATTCTCATCTTAATACCTATTCTAAACAATAAAAATACCACTTATTAGTAAAATATGTTTGTCAAGGAATGGAGACTACTCATTGCTCTCTAGCATGATAGGTAGTGATGGCTGAACTATTAAATGGGATAGCAAGTCCATCGAAGCACTCTACTCATTATTTACTTCAATGGACCTACTTTTATTTCTCATAATGTGCTCTGGAACAGTTGGAACACAAGTCAAAAGGTATCTAAAAATACTCATGTGAAAAATGAATCATACACCAGCTGGTTGCTATGTTTTTGTTGACAGGAACCTGATGACATAGATCGCAGCTCTATTTTCTAAATAATGATGTGCTTTTTTTTTTTTCAGTATAATGTTACCAGATAGCAACTTTAAAGTATGAACCTTTGATTATTTTTAGTAGTATTATAGGTTTACCTCTACCCATTTGTCCTATCCTTTCTTGTCTGAAAGAGGATGGCCCAAATCTTAAATTTATGGCACAGGTCCTTGTGTTATACACTGATTCTATGGCCTAAACCAGCAATCATATGTTGCCAAACAAAACCTTTTTTTCCTCTGAGCTAACAGGCTCAGCTCATGGAAAACCAAATGCTTTCCCATCACTAGCAAGAATTGAAATGTTAAAGATCAGTTGTTTATGATGGATGATGTGAAGATCAATTTCAAATGGTTTAAACTGTTGTTAAGGAACAGATACCTTAAGTCAAGGCATAGGAGCCTGAATAGCTTTGGGAGCACTTCATGTTTTCTTAACAGAATGAAGGGGAGTCAATAAGCTTATTTATACTCTGGTGAATGAAACACTCTAATCTTCAAGTGGCATCCCCCCAACACTGGTTTAAAGGGAGACAAATCATGCTATATGTGGTTTTCCTTTAACTACTATAAACAAGGTAATGATCAGCAGTGGTTCCAAATGTATATTAAATATAAAAATTCTTAATGATTTTTAAATTTTAAGACTTTCTGAATTATGTAGATAAGTGTTTAATAAAAGACAAGTAGTCTTGGGCTGGGTTGTGGCTCAGTGGTAGAGTGCTCGCCTGGCATGTGCGAGGCCCTGGGTTCGATCCTCAGCACCACATATAAATAAAGGTATTGTGTGCAACTACAACTAAAAAATAAATAAATATTTAAAAAAGAGAAGGAGTCTTGAGAACTGTGCTGATACAGTAGCCAATTGTCACATGGAAGTGACTACTGAGCATTTGTCATGTGTCTGGTCTGCATTGAGATGGTTTCTACCTATAAAATGCACAATGGGTTTAAATTGGATGAATAAAAATAATTTAAAGCATCTCAAGTACTTATTCTTATTATGAATAAAATGCTGAAGCTATATTTGACACACATGATATACAAAATATTAAAATTAATATGACCTTTTTCTTTTTAGTTTTTAAATTGGCTACTAGAAATTTTTTTTTTTTTTTGGCCAGTGCTGTGGATTGAACCCAGGGCTTCATGCATGATAACCACCCACTCTATTACTGAGCTATACTCAGCAAATATAACTTAGCTTATGTTATAAAATCAGCCCTCCACATTGTAGATTACACCAACTATGAATAGAAAATATTCAGAAATAAAGTTGCATGTGTACTGAACATGTTCAACTCATTTTCTTGTTATTATTCCCTAAACAATGCAGCATAATACAATTTGCAGAGCTCTTACATTGGATTAAGTATTATAAGTACTCTAGAGATGATTTAAAGCACATAGGAGGATGTGAATTAGGTTATGTGCAAATTCTACATCATTTTGTGCAAGGTACTTGAGCATCCATAGATTTTGATATCCTTGGGGAGTGGGGTCCTGAACTAATTCCCTGTGGATACTGAGGCACAAATGTATTTCTATATACAGTGCTGCTTTAGAGACTTAAAAAGTAGAGAACATTTCAGAATGTAAAATTAAATCTCTTGGGCTGGGGTTGTGGCTCAGTGGTAGAGCGCTTGCCTAAGCAAGTGTGAGACACTGGGTTCAATTCTCAGCACCACATGTAAATAAATAAAATAAAGGTACATTGACAACTAAAAATATTTTTTAAAAATTAAATCTCTCTATTTTTATTTAAAAATAAAATACTACTAAGCAGAATCTTCTCTCATGCAGAAAGAATGCAGTCTGGCTGACACCTTGACTGAGACCCACCTTGACTACTGACATCCAGAAATATCAGATAATACATTTGTACTGTTTTAAGCCACAAGTTTTGTAAAATGTTGTGATAGCAGCCATAGGAAACTAAGATAAACAGAGAAGGGCACCGAGACTCTGCAAAGTTAAGAAACTTGACCAAATTTCAAGTGCGCAAGGAGTGTCCTTGAGGTTCACACTTAGAGCTCCTAATTCCAAGTGTAGAAATATGTACCCCATGGGAAGGAGTGACAGAGAGCATGCTGAGGGACCTCAGTAAGCTAAGATCACAGTTATCCCCCTTGCTGCACAGCTCCCTGAGAGTGAAAGCAATCAATTATCAGATCAGTAATAAGCTTTTGATGTTTAAGACTATACCTCCATTGAAAGTGTTTTATTATTATTATTGTTATGATTGTTGTTGTTGTTGTTGTTATTATTATTATTATTTTGGTACTGGGGATTGAACCAAGGGGCACATAACCACTAAGCCATATACTCAGACCTTTTTTAAAAATTTGTTATCATGAGACAGGGTCTCGTTGAGTAGCTTAGGGCCTCTCTAAGTTGATAAGCTGGCTTTGGACTTACGATCTTCCTGCCTCAGCATTCTGATGAAAGTGCTTTTGTAATAAGAGGCTTAGGAAAGGGATCATTCCCTTAGTGGTAGGAGGAAGGTAAAGTTTTGAAACAATGTTGCAATGACTTAATATTAAGTGATTTAGTCACTCATGACTGAGCTCAGAAATGATGGCTCTATGGGGGAATATTTTTGAAGAAGTGTCCCATTCCAGGTTGCCAGAACCCATTGCATTGCAGGCATCATTAAGCAGAACTCAAATGACAGAATAAGTGGCTCTCCAACACAGGCAGCATTTTTAAACTTCATCACTTAGAATGCTGCATTAATGGAACATGGTCCAGCTCAATTTCTGTGATAGCACTGGACATTTGTAGGAAACAGACTAGGTCCCAAAGTCTGAGAGCCTACTGAGCACTGGAGATCAGGGGTAATAACGGAAGCCCAGGGCAGCTTTCCTTCTTCCCGGTTCTCTCCCTCCCATCTCTCATTTTCCTTTCTGCCTCTGGTCTTCCTTCTCTGCTCTCTCTTCTTCTTTTCTTACTCTTCACATTCTGCTCAGGTGATCTCTGTTCCATGGTCAGTCCTTTCCTAATATCACAGGAAATCTCTGCTTGCCTCTGTGACAAGTTTAGCTTATCCAGAACTCACTGGGTTCCAGTTTCCATCAAATCTTCCCCTTTCTTGTATTCCCCTGCTCAGGGAGGAACTTCCCAGGCAGTCATTCAAGCCAGACTGGGAGCATCCTGGAGCCCTTCTTCACTCTTTTCTGTGCCCATGCACATCTGCCACCAGCTTTGCCCATTCCGCGCCCTTCTCCACGGGGCTGTGTTTTACAGCCTGTGCAGAGCCTTCAGCTCTGCTGTGCAAGCCTAACTGTAATTTGGAACTTTCTGTTTAGCCTTGCTTTTCTTCTGCTTCTCTCCCGTCCTGCTTTCTAGCTTTGAAGACGTGTGTTCCTGTCTAGGGGTGCTGGGTTCATTGTCTCCATTCAGCAAAGAATCGAAGAACAAGACACAGAGATAGCAAGCAAGCGACGGGCTTATTGCAAAAGCAACAAAGAGAGACTTCTGTAAAGTGAAGGGGCCTCAGAGCTGGGAATCCAGTGGGGGGAGTTTTGGCTTTTCATCAAACCGGGAGTTGACCTCATCAGAGGACCCTCTCCATGCTCCTTTGCTCTGGCTCTGCCCCACACCTCCTCACTTGCCATCTTGCCCTGGCTGCCTAAGCCCTTCTCTATCTCCCTCACTTTTTTATCGTTACTGGGTTGTTTCTTACTTTAAAGTCCTTGCTCATGCTTGTACTTTTTTCAAGAATGACTTTGCTTCATGATAGGGCCTGGCAAGAAGGTTTCAGCTGATATTTGGGGGTGGAGGTGCCAGGGATTGAACCCAGGACCTTGTGTATGCTAAGCACTCACTCTACCATTGAGCTACATAACCCCAGCCAACCGATCTGTAAGATTCATCCCAAGCTTTGTGTTTCCTAGACGGCTAGTCCTGACTCATAGCACTCCAAATGGTAGAACTGAGGACTCTTCTGTTTGGCTCTATGTCTGCAGGCCTCTCCCATCCACCCTGCTAGCTGATGCCTGTAGCTCCTCCATGCCCATCCCTCTCTGTGCAGTCTTCCTTGCACTGACAGACAGGCTGTCTCTCCTCATAGCAGGATCATGTCTTCTCCTTGCATCTCTGGGGATTATGATGCACCTTCACGTGAGAGATTAGTGAAGTCATCTGAAGCACATGATCCAGAGATTTATCACTAAGGAATGGGTAATGCAGACACAAGTGATTTGAATACTTGTCTCCTATCATTAAACGTCTCTAGGAATATGACAGTACATGAATAGATGCATACTTTAAAAAAATCAAAAAAACAGAGAAACACTGCTTTCTTTAAGATGAGTCACTTCAAATTGTCTCCAATGGCAAAACAAAGTTAGAGAGAAGGTGACAGAAACCGGTTTATAATTATTTTTCATTCAACAACAACAACAAAAAATTCATGGAAAGATATTTCCTTTTCTTCTTATTCAAGTTGAAAATTATTGTTATGGAAGTGGGCAAACATGCACAAAAGAAAAGAGTGTAATGAACCCTTGTGTACAAACCATCTTGCTTCAACAATGACCTGCGGTTTGCTGACTTTAATTCATTTATCTTCATGGATTTTTTGTTGGTTTGTTTGCTGAACTATTTTAAAGCAAGTCCCAGGTGTTATATCATTTTCCCTGTAAATACTTTGGAAAATATTGTGAATAAATATGAACTATTTTCTAAATATAATCACATTGGTCACACCCAACACAATTGACAACATTTCCTTGATATCTCGGAACACATGGTCCATTTTTAATCTTTCCTAATTGTCTCAAAAATATCTGTTTAGAGTTGGCTATTTGGTAGGGATTTTTTTAAAAGTTTGTTTTTAAAACATTCACTTTTGAGATAAATTCACTTGCAGAAACACTACAGGAATAATACTAAGAACTTTTTGTATTCCTTTCCCACCTTCATTCATAAATTGTTGAACATTTTGCTGCAATTGCTTTATTATTTTTTGTGTTTCTGCTATTTTATGAACCATTTGAGAGTAATTTTTCCCTTTTTGTTTCTAAAGAATAGCTAACGAATCATAGTCTAGCTATCAACATTACAAAAATTTTTAACACATTTAAAAATACATATATTTTTAGTTGTTGGTAGACTTTTAAATTTTATTTATTTATATGTGGTGCTGAGAATTGAACCCAGTGCCTCACACATGCCAGGCAAGTGCACTACCGCTGAGCCCCAGCCCCAGCCCCAACATTACAAATTTAACACCATACAATACCACAATTTAATTCATAACACATATTCAAATTCTATCACATGTACCAATAATGTCCTTTACAGGTATTATTTTTGTCAGTCCAAATCCTAATCCAGAATTATGCTTTGCATTATGTTATTATGTCTCTTTTAAATTTTCTTTTATGTGGAAGAGTCTTCATTTCTGTTTCTCTTGACTGTGATGTTGTTTTAGAGTACAGAGTAGTTATTTGGTAAAATATTCCATAATTTGAGCTTGTTTGACACATTCACATAATTTGATTCAGGTTGTGTGTTTTGGGCAGGAATACTGTGACCTTCTCAAATTATCTTTTTGTCAATTTATTTTTTATTTCAGCATGTTACATTTCCCCCCACATTTTTTATTGACACATTATAGTTGTACACATTGATGGGATTTGTTGTGACATATTTGCACACAATATACAACATAATTTGGCCAGTATCACTCCCAGTACTCTCCTCCCCTGCCCCTTGGTTTCTCTACTGACCTCCCTTTGATTTTTAGCAGATCCACCCCCACCTTTGTTTTTCTTTTTCCTCTCTAGCTTCCATGTATGAGAGAAAACACAGGACTATAACCTTCTGAGTTTGACTTATTTCACTTAACGTGATGGTCTCTAGTTCCATCCCTTTTCTTGCAAATGCCATAATTTCATTCTTCTCAATGGATGAAGAAAACTTCATTGTGTATATCCACCACATTTGCTTTATCACTCTCAGAGTATCTTATTAGGAAGCACCAGTTTGTCCTAGGACTGGTGACATTCCATCTGATCCCTTGATGAACATGTTTTTTTCCACCATAAAGTTCCTATTTTTTCAAATTTGGAATTTGCAAGAAATTTCTGGGAAGATACTTTGAGACTGTGCCAATATGTTTCCTCATTAAACTTTCATCTACTGGTTTTAGCATTCACTGATGATCTTCAACTATATTATTCCTTCTATGCTTTTTAGCTGGCTTTCTGTTGCGAGGATAAACTTTTCCTTCTGTTTCTCTCAATTTGCACTCATTGATTCTTGTATTTCTCAGTAGATTATAATTTGTCTCACTTTTCATTTTGCTGTTCTACTTTTTCCTACTCTGGCCAGTGAAACTCTCTTTCGGCTGGCCTTGTGTCTTGTACCATACCCCCTCCTATTTTGAACACTGTCTTACTTTCTGGAACAAGGTATTCTAGGATCATCTTGCATTTCCTATGTTTTAGCCTTGCATTTGGCCATTTCTCTAGGGAGCTGTCATGGAAAACTTGATTTTAACAACCATATCTGTAATAACAGATGGTACATCTAACTTTTTCAAGCTGATATTATTTAAAAATTAAGCAAAGACTCTACTTCACAGCCAGACAAAAACAGTTTGAATTGAGTTAAAAAATATACATCCTTCAGTTTAATGGTATTTGTTAATTGATAATACATAAGATATAAGCATTAAAAACTCCAGTGTGAATGTATGAATATGTAAAAAAAAATCATTATTATGTACAACTATAATGCACCAATAAAAAATATGGATGAAAAAAAATCCTCTGGATATGGGCTTAATAGTTTTTATAATATAAATAATCCTGTGTGACCTTCACAACCTCTGAAGTCTTGCTTCACATGTATTAGTCAGCTTTTTGTTACTATAACAAAATGCCTGAGGTAGAATACTTATGAAGGAAAGAAGTTCATTTAGCTTATTGTTCTGGAGGTTCAAGAGTTCAAGGGCATGTCATCTGTATTGGCTCAGTTTTAGTGAGGATCCTTATCACCATGGCAGATGGCAGTGGCAGGAGTTTGGGTAAGAGTAAATAATTATATTACTAGATAAAAATCAAGAGAGAAATTCATGGATTGGTCTTGCTCAATTCACTTTCCTTAGAGCTACCTTAATCTTCTCCAAGGGCAGTAGCACCCTCAACTACCTATGGAATTTCCACTAGGCCCCACCACTCAAAAGTTCCATCAGCTCCCACCTCACTATGCTGAGGATCCAGCCTGAAACATGGACCCCTGGGGGACAAACCACATCCAAACTATAGCAAGGTACCTGATAGAAATGATTCATTAGTTTTGCTGAAAGAGCTGTTGTCTTCTGAGGACTGACTCAATGCAAAGCAGCATAATTGCCCCTTAAAATGAATACAGGGCATCATCAAAAGTGCCTCACTCTTGTCTTTGTAAGCTGTCACAAATCTTTCCCTCAATAGGAGACAAACCTCTGTTGACTGGGTCATTTCATAGCACAGTGCTTCTCCACAGTGCTCTTCATGAAAAGTGTAGATGTCAGTTCCCATGCAACAAAAATGTAAAGCTGGGGATCAGCCCAGGAACTGGCATTTTTAACAGGCTCCCTGATATACATATATATGTACATATATTCATATGTATGATATATAATATATATTTTTGTATATATAATAATCTGTATATATATGTTCTAATATATATACAGATTCTAATATATATACATATGTATCTCAGAAACTAATGTTCTGAAAAGAAGAAAGTAAGCTTTATAGCTGTTTATTGATGAAATAAATTATAAAGGCAAAAATTTAGGTATTCAATTTTTATATGAAATGTAAATTATAAATAAACATTTTAGCACATTGACATGGTATAAAAAATTAAACTGGAACACAAATTTAGGTCATGTAGTTCTTAGGGCTTAAGATCCTAGGTGCCTTGAAGGAACACTTTTCAGACCTCAGGTCCCTAAAGCTTAACTGTCCTGGGTTCTAAATCTCTGGGGATTCTCTGGAGCTCACTCATGCTAAGGGGTTATGTTTCATCATGTTTCAGTCAACCCACACCTACACAGACATTTAAAGTAATGGGAAAATTAGTGAGAAATTTTTAAAAAGTGGGGAGTGAAAAACCAAAGCTCAGTATTTGGAAAACGAGGCCAGAGAAAGGCAAGTCTTTTACCTGCTCCAAGCCTGGCCAGCTATTTCCAGCAGCTTGTTCTGGTTTAACTAGGAAGAGGCACCAGCGGTCTGTTTTCTCCCTCTGTGCAGCAATAAAGTCATAGCGCGCAGGTGGAACAGCACCAACTCTCCCTCAGGATATTTTCCTAGGGCTGAGCTCTAATAAGTGTGAATGGCTGTCACCCAAATTACCAAGGCTTTTTGGGAAAGTTTGCATTTCACAACTTTTTGCACATAAAAAAAAAATGCACTGCTTTCTGAACTTGGCCCCTTTTAGATGCTCGTGTGAGTTGATCTGAGGATAGATGAGCTCATCTAACATGGGCGATTTGTTTATAAGTTGGTGTAAAGTTTTGGGTCCAGAAAAAGTAACCATTTTTATCCAGGAGGCATTTTTCCTTTGCCAGACCTGCAGGGCTTCCCCTTCATTTTTAGTTCTCCCCTGGAAGCAGTGAGCTCATCTGTTGTCCTCGTTTCCACCCAAGAAATTCGAGTTTTACTTTTCTCTGAGGCTGGCATTTCTATTTCTAGTCTGGTTTACACACCACCAGCAGATGGCCCCTCTGTGGGTGTATCATGTGCATAGAGGGCTTAGCACTTCCCCAAGCCCCCTCCACTCCATGCAAATCAGCTGCCTCTCTCAATACAAACAGCATGTGGCCAGCCATCATTGCAGGAGTCAACCTTGACTCTGTCAAGTTCAGAGTGTCTGTTTCTATGTATTCCTTTCTACGTGATCTGGAGGTGCCCTAGTCAGAGGAGAAAGGTGATTTCCTTTTGAACATGGCTTGTCTCATTATGCATGTATGGCGGTGACTTCAGGTCAAATAATGCCCTTTTTAATTGGCTTTTTAAAAATGAGGTAAAATTTACAGATCATAAAATTCACTATCTGAACCACTTGAAAGTGTACAATTCAGTGAATCCCAGTGTATTCAGTGCTGTGCGATCATTACCACGGTGTAATTTGCAAACACTCCCAATTGTTTTGCTTAGATTCTGTTACTTATCTCACTTATGAATATTATAAGCAAGGGGTTGAGGCTAGGGGTGTCCTTACCTTCAAACAAAAGGGGTTCATCTCCTTGTTCTACTAGGAGAGAATCACCAGAAACCGGCCTGCACAGAGGGCCAGATGTTTCCTGGAAAATAATTCAGCTGACAGAAAAGTGGAAATAGAAAAGGAGGAGCAGAGAGGGCCTGCTGGTACCAGAGGCTCAGCTGTTGCTGGTTCGTGTGGAGAGAGCTGTTGCTGCCTGAGCACCACCTGACCTGTCCTACTCAGCCCCAGCAGCTCACCCAGGTCCTTCCTCCTGAGAAGTGGAACGGAAAGAAAGAGAGGTGGGCCCAGGGCAAAACTAAGAGGTACCTTCACTGGGGTCTTGGGCAAGGGCAGGGCTCTGGAGTCCACCTGGGAGAGGATATAAAACAGAGGCACCCTCCTCCATCTTGGGTGTCCCCCATCCTCCATGGGTGCCAGCCCGGGAATAGGAACAGAGGCAGGAAGTGGCTGTGTTGTCCCTGGTGGAGTCTTCACGCGGGGCCTGACCCTGAGCAGAGAGCCCAAGTGACACTGAGCAGCCTTGCTGACAAGCACACCTGGGCTTCAGGCTCCTTAGGAGGAGCCCCTCTCCAGACAGAGAACAGAGGGCCCGTCTGCCTCAAGTCCCACCTCTGTTGTTCTTAGTGAGCAGAACAGTCCTTGGTGGGAACCAGCAAAGGTCAGAGGGGCTGCTGTTTGGGAACATGAATGGTGTAGCCACATTTCTGGGAGAAGAAAGGAGGGAGGAAAACAGGGCCGCAGCAGCCATGGACCACCACCTGGATTCCTACTCCAAGCAGAACAAGGCAGCTTTGCCGTGGGTGTGGACAGACATTACAGGCTGCAGAATTCGCTTTACTATCTCCTGCACACACAGAGAGGACCTAAGTACTCCCTTACTATAGGGTTTGGACCCCATAAAGTTCAATGTGCATGAGTTCTGTGAGCCTGTGGGAACAGGATGCATGGGGTCCCCCGGCACTCAGTGCTGTATTCTGTAGAGTTGAGCACATGGTCCAGCAGGTGGTCTCCCTCTGTACTGATCCCTATGCACCCCTTCCAGGTTTGTAACTTAGGCAAAGGTCACTTCTCCTTATTTGCAAAGTGGAGATTTATAGGAGTTGTGAGGATCAAAGAAGTTGGTAGATGCAAAGTGTTTAGATGTGGGCACATGGATGAATGTGTTCTCACAAAATTCTAAAGCCCAAGGTGATGGTATTAGGGAGTGAGGCCTTTGGTAGGTAATTAGTAGCTTGTGAGGGTGGAGCCCTCATGAGTGGGATTAGTGTCTTTACCAGAAGAGACTGAAAAGCTTCCTGTCACTCTCTTTCTGACAAGTGAGACTATAACTGAAGAAGGTCAATTGCAAATCTGCAAATCTACAAATCAGGAAGTAGACCCTCCCCAGATACCAGATGACACTGGGATCTTGATCCTGGACTTCCATTTAAAAAAAATTTTTTTTGTACCAGGGATTGAATTCATGGGTACTCGAGTACCCAGCCCTATTTTGTATTTTATTTAGAGACAGGATCTCACTGAGTTGCTTAGCGCCTCACTGTTGCTGAGGCTGGCTTTGAACTTGTGATTCTCTTGTCTCAGTCTCCCAAGCTGCTGGGATTGCATGTGTGCACCACTGTGCCTGACCCTGGACTTCCACTTTTGAGACCTGTGAGAAGTAATTATGAAA
The DNA here is from genome assembly GCF_001458135.2 of Marmota marmota marmota. Taxonomy (NCBI): domain Eukaryota; kingdom Metazoa; phylum Chordata; class Mammalia; order Rodentia; family Sciuridae; genus Marmota; species Marmota marmota. The sequence goes on from NW_026000020.1 coordinate 1,553,231, forward strand.
GCCACCCAGTCTATGGTATTCTGTTACTACAGCCTGGACTAAGACAAACACTTATACATAGGGCTGGCTGTTACCACTGTTGTAATCCATTGTGGCTACCCTTGAACACAGGCTGGTCATCGAGAGCGAGGAGGTGAGGCTGGGTCGGGAGAAATATCCTAGACCCAGGGATCCTGACTAAGGAACCAGGGAAAGGCTCAGTCAGTGTTCTTGTTTCTCAAACCAGATTTTCAGGGCACTTGGGGATTTGTGAGATAGGAATCTAGAAGAGAGAATATTAGGAAGGAAAGTGCTCATAGCAGAGACTCTTGTTGGTGCTGGAGAAAGCAGTGTGTGGCTGGGGAGGGGATGCTCCTACCTCCCCCTTGGTGGAATGGCATGGAGTCTCCCCAGCCTCCAGCATGGGTCCCCCAGTGTTAGGGACCACACTTCCATCCACGAGAGGGGGGAAAGTTTGCCAGGAGTCACTCTGCTGCCACCTGATGGGGGAGAAGATAAGTTTCATCCTTAGGCAGAAGAGACTGCAGTCTCTGCAGAGGGAGATGGGGAGAGACACTCCTGGGATCTGGTACAATGCAGGAGGCAGCAGGGATCTGGAACTTAGTGGTGATACAATCCGGATAACTTGATTTGATTCCTCAGGCTGGTGAGCCATGAGAACCCCACATTACTAATCTACTAACTGGGTCCTTTATTTCCTCTGAGTCAGGAGCAGAGTAAGGCTGATGTCACCAAAAGGGTAAGTGGCAGGCTGTGAAGATGATAGGGCACCAGGGTCTGCTATTGTTCTCTTACAGCAGAAAGAGGTGAAAGCATTGTGCCTCTGTCAGCCATTTGTAATTAATCCTCTAAGCAATTACTTGTAAAGGACTCCTAGGGTCAACAAGACCCATGAGATCTTTTTAAAGAATCCAGATTACAATAGCATGTATGTGTGAAAGGTGTTTGACCCATTACATAACATAAATGCAAGCCATAGCTTTCCTCATTAGCAACAATTACAGCAAAACATGAGTGACAATTTACTCTGCGAGTCTGAATACCCACAAAAAGCTTTGATTAACGTGAAAGGTGCTACTTCAACACATGCAGAGTAGGGAAATGGCATTATTATTCATTTGATAAATTATTCAAGAAGCCAGTGCTCATTAAGTACTATTTTGTTGATTCCCAGTTTCATGTTCATGGCTTTGAAAAGCCATTCACTGATTGAAAGCTTAATTTGGGGAAAATGCAAACTTGCTATTATGTTCTCCTATGATATCGGAAAGTGTGAGCCCAAACATCATCCTTTTTCTGGGCACCTCGGTTCTACCCACCACAACCCAAGATGATATACATGAAACACTACCTTTCTGAGATAGAGGCTGCCCTTATGGAGCTGGGTTTGTAACTGTCAAGCTGACACTGTGATGAACATAAGTGTACAATATTTCCTGGTGCCCATTATGAGGAGCTGGTCTCTGTCTGCCATACACTGTGTGTTTATGTCCACCCAACATACATATGCCGAGCCCTTAACCCCCAATGTGATGGCGTTTAGAGGTCCAGCCCTTAGTAGGAGGTTAGGTTTATATGAGGTCATAAGAATTAGAGTCCTAATGATGGGATTGTGCTTGTACCAGAAGAGGAAGAGACCAGAGCTTTCTCTGTTCTCAGCCTCCGAGAGGACACAGTGAGAAGATGCTTGCTGTGAACCAGGAAGTGACCCTCATCAGACACTGGGTCTGCTGGCACCTCCATCTGGAACATTCAGCCTCCAGAACTGTGAGAATCAATGTCATTTAAGCTGCCCAGCCTGTGGTACTTTTGTTACAGTAGCCCAGGCAGATGGAGACACTGTTGGGAATCTCCCTCCACCCTCAAGTCTAGAGGGGAGGTTGACAAGGGCTGAGCACACGTTTTCCTGGAAGCTTAGAGAGCATCACGCACTTGGTCTTGCTCTTTTGAAGGTCTGACTGTGTGAGTGACAGGAGCCTGAGCCCCACCTGTTCTCACAGCATGCTCAGGTCTGCCTGTGTATCTCATTGACTGTAGTAGCCACTGGGCATCACTAATCATTTTATTGATTTCACCAAGCAAAGTGGCTACAAGTCCCACAGCAAAGAAAAAGGTGTCACTCTGGAGGGTGCATATGAAGGGCCACGTGTCCTCTGCCTCTCAGAGGTCATGCCATACCCTGCCTAAGTCGATATGATAACTTCTCTCCTGATGTGCCTATCATTTCTGGAAATACTAAGCCCCAATTTGATAGAAGCACTTGTAGATTTATAGCTTGTGTCTTGGTGGGGGTTCTTAATGTATTTATACCTCATGGCTTATTGTGAGTGATGCTGTCGAATAAATTAATGGGAAGATAAATGTAAATACTGCTATATGGATGCCTGTGAATGGCAATGATTGCTTTCTTTCTTTTTGGTACCAGGAATTGAACCCAAGAGCACTTAACCATTGAGCTACATCCCTAGCCCTCTTTATTTATTTTTTAATTTTGAAACAGGGTCTCACTAGGTTGCTTATAGTCTTGCTAAGTTGCTCAGGCTGGCTTTGAACCTGTGATCCTCCTGCCTGAGTCTCCCAAGCTGCTGGGATTACAGGCGTGTGCCACTATGCCTGGAAACTTCTCTGACACCAATATTATCCTGCCTACCGGTACTTCTTAATGAAATCCAGAGTTCTTCCATAAGCCTTTGCTTTTGGGGGGGCTTTGGGCACTGTTTTTGTCGTGGGTTTTTTTTTTTTTTTTTTTTTTTTTTAGTATTTGTATGCCAGAGCTGGGAACCTCGACATATAATATGTGTATATATTTACAATAACATAAAAATTTAAGAAATGGCTCACCAGAACCTTAAAATGCCCATTCTGAATGGTCCTTCTCTGCCGGGTCTTTTCAAGGCTCATTGTTCAGAGTGTTTCATCTCCTGGTTTCTGCCCTCTTTTTCTTTAGCTCACCTCGTGCTCTCCCCTCCCATAGTTTGCCACATGCTGATGCTACAAGTCTAGGAGCCTTTGATGCCCTCTCTGCCTGCAGACCCCATTTCAATCTACTAAAGCCTTTAGATATTTCTCAGTCTCTGAATGGCCTTGATTTCTCCCTTCTTTGTGCTTGACTGGCTGTGTCCCTTCCATGTGAAAAGTCTGTGTTGACTCAGCTGCCTGTTGTGTGTCCTGTGCCCAGGCTTCACCTGCTTTGGGGTCCAGATGGGAAGATAATCTGAATATTGTTAGGTTGGGACATTAATTGTCCCCCAAAGGCCCATGTGTTTCAGGAATGGTCCCCAGCCTGTGGTGCTATTGGGAAGAGGTGGAACTTCTGGGAGCTGGGGCCTAGTGGGAGGAAGGTGGGTCATCACTGGCATGTTCTCAAAGGGGATATTGGGACCCTGGCCCCTTACTTTGTCTCTTTGCTTCCTGGCTGCCATGAGGTGAACAGGCCTCCTTTTCCCTGCACTCTGTACCATGATCTTCGGACTCACCCCAGATCCAAAGACAGCAGGGCCAGGCAGCCATGGACCCCGGAATCTGTGAGCTAAAATAAATCTTTCTTCCTTTTAAGTTGTTTACTTCAGGTATTTTATCACAGCAATGGAAAGTTGATGAACACGAACATTAAAAACCAAATTTCAATCTCACTGGGATGAGTGTCCCCCACCACAAAGACCCCCTCCTTGTACCTGCCCCTTCCGAAGTCCTCAGGGAATTTACAGGCAAGGCTTATACGTAACTAGGCATTCAAAATGCCTATGACTATTTTTTTTAAATAACAATATGTTTTGTTTCCATCTCTTTTAAGGAGGTTGTAACATTTTATCATACCCTGAGTTTCTCAAATCTCTGGGCTGTATGACTGAGATTCTCTTCATCCTGTTTCACACGCATCCTGGAGCAGTGTCTTATGTGTAGTAGGTACATAGTACCTACATAGTAGTAGGTACATTTGAGCTACAGGGTTTCCTTGACTTGGGTTTCTTTAGGAAGTGAAAATTTTATATATATATATATATATATATATATATATATATATATATATATATATTTATTTATTTATATTTATACATATAAACATTTTCTCCCTGTCAGAGAAAATAAAAGAAGATTAATTATGGCAACTTTGACAGGACTTTATTTAGGAATTATAAAGCATTCTGTCAGTGAATTGCATGGTAGATAGGGTATAAGATGAGAAGATCCAATTGTAGGAGCAAGAACTACAACAATAATACCATTTAGGAGTCCAAGTTCTCATTAGATGAAAGAGTAGTAGGTTTTGAGCATGGGAGGAGAGTTCTTTTTCTTTAATTAACCAACCCATGCATTTCTTGTCAGATAGTTACATGTCAACCAATGTATTGATTTATTAGAAGAATAATAAATAATACCAGAAGTAACATCATTTTCTCAAAAAGTTGAGAAGGTAAAATAATTAATTCATCTTTTACTTCCTCCCACCCTCCATCCATCATCCATCCATTCATTCCATATAGGACTCCTCAGGATGACTACAAATCATTGTATTTTTAATAGTCATCATATATTGATATGACTTTAGCATTGTAATTTAATTCCTGGAAGAATCTTTCTCAAAGGTTTTCCAAGGTATTTCTGAATAGTATCCATCATGATGTCCATCTCTTTGATTGCCTTGTGGGCAGCCATGCTACTGCCAGTGGTCACTGCTGAGTAACTTCCGGGTATTCTGCCTGCTGACCAACATTGCCAGATCTACTGCCTCAGGAGAAGGAGCAAGTCCTGCCCTTTGACTGCTGAGTCAGGTGTTTCCTTAATTCCCCATAACACAGAAAACCAGGCAATGTCTGTCAGGACCATTGAAAGTTCAAGTATCATATATGAGAATCAAATCACAGAGAGTACCTTCCTGGTAGATGTGGCCTGACGAGGAGCTTCCCAGACTCACTGCCAGCCTGGTGCCAACAGCAGGGTGAACTCCACCTTGTAGCAGAGACCATGCTTTGAATGCCATACCCAGGTGTCCAAGATGTAACTCCTTCCAGACACCTAGACAGGAAGATCCTCCCCTGCCTCCCCTCTTAGGCTAAAGCATACTTTCTGTATCATTCTGTTCTGATTCACAGTCAACTCATCAGAATGTTTGACAGCAGGGATATTCCCTCCCTCGTTGAAAGGAAAGTGAGGAACTGGGAGATATAGGCAGGAGATGAGAAATTAAAGTCAGAGACCAGGCAGAGATACACAAGAAAGTTGATTTGTCAGAGCTGACAACTAAAGGCACATCTCTCCATAGAGAGAGGCAGCCCAGGCTTGGGTTCCATGACTTTTATGGAGATTAGAGCTGGGTGGGTCCTAATGTTATGGTTAAGGGTGGGGTTGGAGGGAAAGGTGTACCTTTCTCAGAAATACCCTTGGGTGGGAAAGTGAAATTTTTCTTAAAATGGCGACTGTCACTTATGATGACCATCCAGATGCTAAGCAGGGACATTACACTCATGAAAACACACTACCACCTGCTAGGATATGGTTTTAGACTATGTCCCCAGTTAGACAATTAAATCACTTCAGAATGGCATATACCAACTTCAGCATGGGCTCAGAACATTTTGACTCCAAAATATTCTCCCCCTCCCCCCATTATATGCTACTCTCATTTAATTATAGGTCTTCCTTGCCTTCCCATTCACACTCCTTATTTTTTAAGAAAGCTTACATATTCAATACTTGTTAAAGTTCTTCTGAGTTTTGACAGGATTAGATGGGACCCCTCAAAATTAAATCTGTTTTCCTCAATTAAAAAAATCGATGAAACAAAGGATCCAGCAGATAGAAACCAAAACAAGGCATTCACTACAGCCAAGGCCAAGGTTAGAGAACGTGCATAACCACAGGATTCCTAATGGTCCTCTACCCGCCAGTCCTAAGGACATCTCAGGTCTCCCTAGGTGGGTACTTCCCTAAATCACTGAGGTGGGAAAGGATCAGAGAGACAAGGGGCTAGTGACTCTCAGAAGTTAAAGGGGGATATGGTATTGCACACGATCTATTTTTCCAATCCCTAAATGGATAAATCTCAGGAAGGAATTGAAAGAGAACCTGGAGGTAGGATTAGAGTTTTGCCCGTGTAGATTGCGTGACCAATCTCCTGGCTTGCCCAGGAAATAGGGTATATTAGTCAGCTTTTTAATACTATAACAAAATACTTGAGTTAGGTAACTAGAAAGAAAAAAAAATGTTTATTTAGTACACCATTTTGAAGGTTTGAAGGCATGATGTTGGCTCCAGATCAGTTCTGGTGATGGCTTTGCAGCTGGTGGCATCCTGCTATGGCACATGGCATCACAAGGCAAGATAGGGAAGGCATGTGTCTATGCCTGTGTGTCTGGTCTCTGTCCCTCTCCTCATAAGACCACAAGATTCAGTCATGGGGTCTCCACTCTGATGGCCTTAACTAAACCTTATCACTTTCCAAAGACCCCACCTCTAAACACCATTGTTAGATTAACTTTGTACCCTCTTAATAACATTAATAAGTCTTTGGGGACTAAGCTCCGGCATGATTTTGGGGGCACAAACTATTTTCCAACCACTACAGAGAAAGTTCTCAGGATACAGAACATTCAGCTCTGTCTGAGGCAAATTGGGGCAAGTTGGTCACCCTGGTTGTGGAGTCCCCTCCACACGATGGGAAACATCAGAAATGGGAAGAGGACATCCCTGCTCCAACTTCCTTTATATTTAAATTCTCTAACAATGGTTCTCAAATATTAGCTGCATCAGGTCCCCTGTAGCTGAGTGGTATAGTGCCTGCAGGGCAGGAGGCATCTGTGTCTGTTGTGAAAACATGATGGTGGGTACACACCAGAGGGTCTGGGTGGGACCAGGGGTCTGTATGTCTAACATGTTTCCAGGAGACCCGGCAGCTGCAGGCCTGGAGCACACTCTTATTATTGGTGCTCCAACATATTAAAAGAAACATGTTAATTCCACCTTCCACATTCAGGGACACCAGGGTAGCTCTTCAGCCTGTCCCCCATCTTCAAGAAGCGGACTCCCAACACTTGCTTGCTTGTTTCTGCTTCTTGATGGGCAGATGGGCAGTGTAGACTTTTCCCCTTGCAGTTTTTTTATTTTATTTTTTTTGTGGTGCTAAGGATCAAACCCAGTGCTTCACACGTGCAAGGCAGGCACTATACCACTCAGGTACAGTCTCATTAGGAAGAGGTATATGCCAATAGATACTAGGTTTAGGCTTAACTCATATAAATTTTGTTTACAAAGATTAAAAGAGTATGGTTGTTAATTGGTACCCTGGGGAGCTCAGAAAGAGGAACAAATATTTTTAAAAAACAATCAGAGTCTGTAATAATTATCTGTGATAATTGCTTTGGCGTTGAAGAACATGTAGGAATGAGTAAAGGGAGAAAAAATGAGGGGTGCTCCTGACTACCATGCAAAAAACCATATTTGAACAAATTTCTAAAGAATTCAGTGGACTAGATCTGGAGGGAGTGGGAAAGAGTTTGAGAAAGTGAAGCCACACTTTTAGATCCTCTCAGGAGCTGGACAGGACCTGAGGATGCAGGGCAGGAGATGTCCTCTCCTTTCCTTGGCTTTGTGGGCTCAACAGGGGGCAGGAGACATCAGTGTCAGGACCCTCAGTGGGAGGAAGAAGGATGGGAGAGGGCAGGAACAAGGAAGTTTCTGTCATTCATGCTTTATCATCAAAGGAAAACTGGTTGTGTTGCCTGCAGCACGGTTTGGTGATGAGAATGCAGAGTGATTGATAAATTGTCCTTTGCTGTACAGGAGTGCAGAGAAGAGACGAGGACTGGACAGAAAAACAAACAACCTCCCCCACGCCCCCCAAAAAACAAAAACAAAAAAAAAACCCAACCAAACAAAAAAGCCCCAACCCTTGGGTACATTACTTATCACACCAGCTAAGGTTAGTCTTGTAGAATTTGTAGTGTTAAGCAGCCTTTCCCCTCCACACATTAATAATATTATTAGGTACAACTGATAAGGCTTTTTGATTTCACAATTTTTTTTTTTTTCTGTTCTGGTAAAACCTATTTGCTTTCCAGCATGCCATTCCCCTTCCAAATGGAGAAAATCTGAGGGAACATGTTTCAGTTAAATTTCATCCTTCTGTTTTTCACTCTTCTTGCCATAATTGTGATCATTTCTGTCACACTGTGTGAATGTGACTGGCCCAACTCCAAACTGGAAAGATTGTCTATTTAGCCCCATCTCCTTAGTTGTACAGTCTTTTCCTAATTCTGCTCAAAATTTCCCCAGCGTCCTCCAAACCAAGGCTCTCTCCTTAGAAGTGACCCTGTTTGCATTCTAAGTAGCACTTCCTTCCTCTCTCGCTTACTTCCTTCTGATCTCTTTCCTTCACTCCTCTGTGTCCCCCTCCTCTCTTTCTCTGTTTTGCTTCCCTTTCTCCTTTCCTTTCTTCTTCTCCTCCTTCTCCTTCTTCTTCCAGTACTGGGAATTGAACCCAGGGACACTCTGCCATTGAGCTACATCCCTAATCCTTTTTATTTTTCATTATTTGAGACATGGTCTTACTAAGTACTGAGGCTGGACTTGAACTTGCAATCCTTCTGCCTCAGCCTCCTCTGTTGCTGGGTTACAGGCTTATACCATCATACTCACCTCCTTTTCTGGTTCTTACTCATGGTTTCTGTGTCTTTGTGTCTTACATTTGTATATAATTAATTGAATTTTCAAACTTATTTTTAGAAATAATTTGAGACCCAGGATAAAGAAACCATTCTTTTTTTTTTTTTTTTTTTTTTCCTATTGGGAGTCATTCTTTTTTTTTTATTGGTTTTATTTTTTTTAAAATACATGACAACAGAATGCATCACAATTCTTATTACACATATAGAATGATTTTTCATATCTCTGTATATAAAATATGTTCACATCAATTCATGTCTTCAAGAAACCATTCTTTATGGGGAATTTGCATCTCCAGCAGGCTCTGAGAGCATTACTTGTCCACCTTAAACCAAGTCCAAGGCTGGAGGTTCCTGGGATGATTCAAATGCAGGCTGACATTCAGAATGGAGGTTGTTCTGATTCTGGTTGATAGCATCCTGGGGTACAGCATTTTGAGGCTATTTATTTTAGAGCTTCCTCTTATATAGTTCTAGGTGATGGTTTCTGTCCATTTCATTTTTCAAGGCTGTCTATGCAAAACATTCAAATTTTCTGAAATCTTTAAGGTTAATAGAAATGTAGTTTTAAATGTGTAAGAATACTGTTCTTGTGTGCTCTTATGAAGAATCTAGGAGAGGAAGAGCTGTGAAGGTATAGTAGTCAGGGTTCTCTAGAGGAACAGAAATCAACAAGAAATATAATGATAAAAAGGAATTTATCAGGTTGGTGTTGCGATGGGCAAAAGTGCAACTTTTGCAGTCAAGGGGGAGAAATAAAGAATGTCTATGGCGCTTCTGCCCTTTTCAATGTTTTATTTACTCAAATCACTCAATACAATTTCACTGTATAGGTTCTTGATCAAGGAAATTACGACTCTTAATGCTGGGCACTTTAATAAACATAATCAATTAAAAGCAAACAATTCTAAGTTAACTCTAAGCACTGCAAACACACTTCATTATGACAGACTTATTACAGACAATCCCTCTGCATGCTAAGCTCAAGTGCCAGATCTAAAATCTTGAGTCTTAGGCCTTAAAAATGCACACTCAGAGTTTTTCCAAAATCTGACTTGTATTACTAATAAGGACAGGCCTGAATTGTTCACAGTTCACAGACCTAAGATCCTTAAGTGAACGAAGGAAATCCAAGTACCTTTGAAGAAGGTCCCCTGGTAAGAAGACAAGTCCAAATTGTAGATCTTTCCTCTATCTTTTCAAAAAGAAATCTTTAGTCATTTTCCACATGGAAGAGAAATACACAGAAATTTCTGGAAGAGCTGAATGCTGGAGTGGAGTCAACAGAATCAGAACACCATATCTTCAACTTATTTATTCCTACAACTTGGGCCAGTGCCATACCCATACCCTCCAAATGATGGTGGAGTGTAAGGGTAAAAGAAATTGAAGTTAAAGCGTAAAAGTTAAAGGGTAAAAGACCGGGTGTTGTAAAGTTTCTAAGCTGCAAGGTCTGAGTTAAAATGTAAAGGATTAGGTATTGTTAGGTTTCTATGCTACCTGCAAAACCTGAAATTTCTGTAGCTGTTGAGACAATGCTTGGAACTGCCCAGTAAATATTTCCCCTGACTATCAGTTGTTTAATAAGGGCTCTGTGTGGTCGCACGTAGGCATTGCAGGGCCTGGACCAATCAGTTTGAATGTAACCCCCTCCTTGGGAATGACCTGTCACTCCAGCCTGACCTGTTCCCGCCAATGAATGAACCAATCATGTTTAGGAGTTGTTGTTCAATTTTCCCGTGCCTAATGATGATTTGTTCTGATGTATACAAAGCCCTCCGCCCTCCCCAAGAAGTGTACTTAAGCAGTGCTCAGCCCCTGCTCGGGGCTCTGGCTGCTTTCCCTTCTTGATTGGGCACGGAGCCCCAGCATGCTGGTTCAATAAATCCCCCTTCTGCCAATTGCATGAGTGGTCACTTGGTGGTCTCTTTCTTCGAGCGGGACCCTTACATTAGTACTCATTGTACACCCAACTTGATGGCTTTATAGTTAAGATAATATACAATCCATTATGGGAAGTTCAGGTTAAATGGCTGATGGAATTGCCCAGTGGTCAGCCTCTATCAGTGTTACTGCTGTTGACCAGTGCTTCCCCAATGTTGAAGAATAACACCAGAGAAGCACGCCGAGGCAAGGTCAGAGTGGAAAATTAGAAGTTTATTAAAGGACAGCAGAAAAAGACTTCTTCCGGAGGAAGAAGGGGACCCAAGAGGTGGAATCCGTGGAAGTGCAGTTGTCTCCCCTTTTTATAGTTCTTTCAGTGATGGAATGTAGGTTGGAAGGCCCAGGGGTGGGACACAGGTGGGTCAAAGAAGTAATCTGGGCAGGAAGGACTTCATTAACATTTCTTTGGGATGGGCTATCTTCAAATCTGCTGGGGCTGTTCATTAACATTTCTTTGGGATGGACTTTGGGCCTAGGGCTTTTCTCGGGACTTCATTAACATTCCATGAGTTGTCCTGTGTTTCGGGATTTAGATTTCACTCGATATTAGACCCGATGTACCTAACTACACTGACTACCTAATTTTAAATCTGGCTTCATCAGCAAACCAAGTGATATTCTCAAAAGACAACGATTACACTCCAAAGGAAGGTATGTATGGCTTTGTTCAAAACCCTGTCACTACCACCATGCGACCTCATACAGCACCATCATCATGTTATCAGTGTGGTGGTGACCACATGATATTCTGTGGGATAGCCCATTGACCAAGAGAGAACCAAGTCACCATACCTCTACATTAAAGAAGACAGCTTTAGTGTTCCCTGCATATTGAGATTCAAGGGAGTAGCAGACAATTTCTGGATTAATTATTGCATACCACACTAGGGGCCATGCTGATTTACACATGTAAATTAGTCACATGACTCAGTGGCTTCCTCTGAAGTAGGATTGAGGCCCACTGGTCAGAACAAGGTTTCTTAGGAGGGTCCTGCAGTAAAGAGAATTTCCAATGTGCCTTTCACCCCTCCTTTATTTCCTGAGTATAGAGATGGAATAGGCAACCCAGCTGGGAGTAGAATCCCCACACTAGCATACTGACCGAGACAATGGAGGCTAGCATAGTGGTAAGGGTCTAGGACAAGTCACTGACATGCCCCATCCCCACCCAAACTGTAGACCAAAAAAAATTGCTGGGAGGGGCACATACATCAAAAAAGATTTGATGTCTTGGGAGGTTCAGGGGCAGTGATTTCTCTTACAAGCCCATTGACCATGGCAGTTTTGTCTGGGCAGAGGATACATGGATCTTGGAAAATGATAGTGAATTATCAGAAGCCTAATCCTACTTCAGGAGCATCTGAGCCAGTGTGCTTATTTTATCTGAAAAAAAAAAATCAGCATGGCTTCAGAGCTTGGTGCTGATAACGCTGATAACGCCAAGGTTGCGGTTTCCTTCCCCGTAAGGGCCACCAAATGCCACAGTCTGGCTGGGCACAATTCAGGAGCCACTTGTCAAAAGAAACGAACTTTATGTTTAGAACCACACACGCCAAACCACACAGCTCCTCAGGAAAAACCTTCAGAGCCCAACTGCCACCACTGGCTTCCCACAAGCCTCTCCACCTCCCCCACTCCTCCTGCTCTTGAGGCTGATTGGCTGGGTCGCGTGGGCGGAGCCAAAAAAAGTCCCCCAATGAGCAGCTCCTGGTCTGAAAGGGCAGGGAAACAGCCCAATGAGCATCACTGCAGAGGAGCCAATCAGTTGGCAGCTAGAAGTTTGCTGGGGCCGCTGTGAGCCAATCATCAGCTGGCAGTCTGAAAGGGCGGGGAAACAGCCCAATGAGCATCACTGCAGAGGAGCCAATCAGTTGGCAGCTAGAAGTTTGCTGGGGCCACTGTGAGCCAATCATCAGCTGGCAGCTGGAAGTTTGCTGGGGCCCCTTCAGCTGTGGCTCTCAACACAGTTATTGATTGGAAACTATCTCTTCCTCCTCTTCCTTCCTTCCTGTCTTCTTCGCTCCTCTTCCTTCTCTTCTTCTCTCACTTCCTTCTTATTCTTGCATTCCAATAACTGGGGAACACTAACAGCTGTCCTCTTTAATCTGGAGGTGTGGTGACTTGGTTCTCTCACTACCCTGCAGAATATCATGCTCATCCACGCTGATCGCATCATGATGGTGCTGTATGAGGTTATGTGATGGTAGTGACGGGATTTTGAAGAAAGTCATACCTTCCTTTGAAATGTAACGAATTTCTTTTGACAGTATCTCCTCTTTGCTGACCAAGAGTGACTTTGGGGCATCATTTGACGTTTACCCTAAACCTCCTACCGTGGATTGGATATTATTGTAACACAGGGCTGTGTGAGCTCTGGAGCGTCCTTGTCTCACACCCCTGAAGAATGAAGTATGCAGATGACAGGGGGTGAGAATTCAGTAGCGGATTTATTAGAAGCTAGCAAGGAAAGCTCTCCTAACACAGGGGGGAAATCCCAAAGAGGGTATCATTGGTGGCTTTTTTCTAGGGATTTTTATACTTTTATGATGGGGAACTAACTTTACATTGGAAGGTCTCTCTTGATTGTTTTCTTTTTCTGACTCAATTGAAAGTGTACATTTTAAATTTCTTATTCCTATAATGGAATGGTCTAATGTGTTAACCTGACTTTGTCCTGTACTTGTTCCTTAAAACAAAAGGATTTCTTGGGTTCTAAACAACCCTATGGGTTTGACTAATGTTGGGGTAGTCAAGGAAGCTGGGGCAACAACAGAATGTATGGGCATCCAAGCATGAGTGGGGCCTTCCAGTCAGGAAGACCAAAACATAACAACAAAACAAGTTTTAGCCTAGGGTTTTAATCTGGAGGGGTGGGATCCCATTCTCCAAGGTTCCTGTTTCTATCTGCCTATCTATCTCCTGCCTCAATATCTGAACCATAAAGCCATCAAGTTGGGTATACAACTGTATGCATCATAATTTGGAGGTGGTATGGATATGGGATTGGTTGCAAGTGGGTCCCATAGGGATAAATAAGCTGAACATGTGGCTCACACTCCCAGTATACTCACCCCCCATGTACCATCTTATTCCTAATCCCGACAGTCTCAATGGGGATTTCTCTGTGATTAGTCTGATCAAGGAATAAAACTTTGAACATGGTTTACAAATGGGGCTGTAGATAGTTCGTTCCAGTGAGAACTAGTCTACCATGCAGTTATATCTTTACTTCAGGTACAGCATCAGAGGAGAGCAGAGATGATTTCTCTCACTAAGCTGAGTTTCAAGTGGTAAAAGTGTCTATTTTCCCAGAAGGAAATATGGCCTGAGGAGAAATTCACACTCATCCATGGATCATGAGTTATTCTTTGACAAGACAGACAAAGATTTGAAAAGAACAAAACCAGAGAACAAGGGCTGAAAAGATCTGGGGTGGAGAATGCGTGGGTAGGTCTGTCATGAGCCTGGAATGTGAGAATATTTGTGGTCCTTGTAATTTTGCACAAGAGAGTTCCCACTTTTCAGGAGGTTCCTTCTAATCAAGTAGACAAATGATGTGCCCTGTTAGTATCAATTGGTTTCTTTCTTCAGCCACCCTCATGGTTTTCCAGTAAGCAATGGAGGACAAAGTGGACCAAAGACTGAAATGCATGATTACAACAGCATGAGCAATCCTCCAGTAAGGCTGACATCTACCACAAGATGCTACTGGCCAATGTGCAGCACTCGTGACCCTTGATACAGTGCTTTACCCTGGGGTGAAACCAGTAAGCCACTTAGAGGTCATGAGGGTAGGTTTTCACGTTTCCATTATGGAGTGATTCATGCTTACTGCAAAGGACATGAATGCTGGATATGGTGCTCCTGTTACGCCAAGAGGCAACTCACTGAATGCCTTATTCATGGTAGTGCTGTGCCACAAAGCATTAATTCTGACCAATTAATTAATTAATTGGTCAATTAATTCACACTCTCTTTCTTGCAAGGCTCAGAGGATTCACTGATATTCAAAAGGAAAACTCATCATTCATATAATATTGACCTTTTAAAATGGCAAAATAGACTACTGAAGACTCAGTTATGGCACCAATTGGGATCCAACATCTTGAGAGTTTGGAGTGATGGCTACTGGACACAGTACCCCAGGATGTACTATGTACTCTTAGTCAGTAGTCCATAGATAGTGTTGTTTCTCCATAGCCCAAGTCCAAGCATCCTGGAACCAATGGTAGCTATGGAAGTGGAGCCTCTCTTGGCTGTACCTAATAATATGCTTGCATATTTTTGGCTTCCTATGTTTATAATTTTGGTCTTCAATGGTAGGTTGTTATTTTCAATGGAAAAATGCTTACTATAAAGGACATGGCAATGGTGCCACTGGAAGGAAGTCAAGATTGCCACCTATGTGTCACCTGTGTGTCACCTATGTGTCACTGGGTGAACAATTTTAAAGAGTTTTCCATGCTGGCCAGGGTGGTTGGTCACGATTACCAAGGCAGAGCTGTCTCTGCCATGACACAGTGCAGGCATGGATGAGCGTTTCTGGAACTCAAGGATTTTTACTGTGCCTTTTAATTTTTGCCCTCAAAGTTAATAAGGAACTATACTAATGTCATTTAAGTGGAACCACTAAGTATGCCTACTTTTAGGGAATGAAGGGTCAGGACACCCCAGAGATGGATAAGTTTCACCAGCCAGGACAGCAAATACAATTGGAATGGGTTTTGGGAAAGGAAGGTAATGAATATGTCCATGGTCTTGCTGATATTGAAGCCTGTTACCAGAAGTTCTGTCCCTCCTTATTGTATTACGTGTGCATTTTGGTATTGCAACTCAATGACACCACTCTGATGGAAGATTCCAGAATCAGAGGAGACCTTGGAATGCACAGCCTTGAATTGTGACAGAAATCTGGGGGAGGGCTTTGAAATTTCACAGGCTTTGAAATGAGCTATTGTTTTTTACATTTTATTTTGGTTGTAGATGGACACATACCTTTATTTAATTTATGTATTTTTACGTGGTGCTGAGAATTGAACCCAGTGCCTCACACATGCTGGGCAAGCGCTCTACCACTAAGCCACAACCCCAGCCCCTGAAATGAGCTATTTTAACTTAAATTTGAGGAACTGGAAAATTCTGCCTAGTACAAAAGGGTTGAACAACAGAATTTATACTATTGCTCAAACCAGGGGAATTTGGGGGAGATACCCAAAAAGTGATTTAATTCATTATATATATTCAAATATAGTAATATTGCCTTCAAAATCCAAAGAGATAACTCTGAAGTTTTGGGGTCTTCTTCTTAATGATTGGAAGAGAACAAGGTACAGTAACTTGCTCTTCCTTTGGAGGAAAAAATCTAGTAGACTCCCAAACTCTGGACCATCAGACACTGAACCGGCAGGCACCTCTCCTTTTGTCATATTTATTATCACTCCTCTAGTACACAAGTATCTAAGGTACATTCAGAACCTGCCACTTCCTGCTCTCAGGGTCCTCACAACCAGGTCCTGCAGGTGCTGTGCAGTGTCCTGCAGGCTGCCCCTAGGGCAGTGCATGCCTCTGAGGTCAAGTTAGGGTTGGGGCTGGGGGATAGGAGACACCATTCACTATTAGACAGCCCCACCTACTTGCCCTGGTGGTGACTGCTACCACCCTGCATCCTCTTGTCTTCATCAGGATTCTAAAGCCCATTCAATTGCTGACCCTCCTCCAAACATTGCAGTCCCCTGAGAACAGCCTGCACAGATCTGGCACGTCCCTCACCCGTCTCTCTTCCTTACAGACTAGAAGAGAGCACTGCTCTATGGAGCCAGAGTGTGGGTGTGTGTGGGTAGAACAGACCAGTCAAGTCCAGCCCAGCACTCCTGCCCCCCCAGGTCTTTGATTTCCTTTTTTCCATTTTAGCAAGGAATGCATGAACTTTTGATGCCATTTGCCCCTGGGGCCAGCTTTTAGGCCAGGTCTGTGTTGACCTTCAGCAACTCTTGGATCTGCAGCTAGCTAAGGGTGCTCTAGAAGAAACACCCTGTTCAGTGCATGCAGCCATAACATTCACTGGGTGGAATCTAAAATCATGTTTTATCTTATTTGGTTGAGTACTCTCAAAATCCACTTCCACAAATATTCTCCAGAGTCTAAAAGCACATTTCTACATCTCCTTTTAGACATTCTGTCCCTGGAATCTGAGACTTGAAAAGAAGCTTGGAAGGACAGGTTGCTAGTGTTGGATATGGAAAATGACAAACCTCAAAATAATGTGGCCCCAGGGAGGAGATATCCTTCAAGTCTGAAATGACAGTTTCTGGGAAGAGACCAAATCATTGATCCCATCCTAAATTGACCCCACACCCTCTATCTGGCAGAATAAAGACAGCCCAAATTGACATGCTCATTAATTGAGTCACCCCTCAGTGTAAACTATATAAGCCTAACCTTCCCACTTTGGCCAGTGTCTCATTTTCCCCTGAGAAAAGTGGCTAATGGGAACATCAAAGGTGTTGCTCTGTTCCCAGTAAAAGCTGTGCTGAACTGATCCATAAAGTTTGCATCCAGTCTGGTCCTTTTGTGCTAACAGCTAGGACTGAAGAATCTGGGGCCATGACCTTGAATGTCTTTCAAACTCTTGGTTCCTGATTTTTCTGAAGCCAGTAGTTCAGTCCTGTAAACTGCAAGGTATCTTCCTTATACATTCTTTTCGATTGAAGACAACTAGAATCCTAATGAACGCACAACTTGACGCCAGAATAAACTGCCAATCATAGACTTAGAAAAACAATGGTTACTTGGAACCAATTATTGGGCTCATTTGGAATTAGAACCTTGTTACTCTCAATTGTTCTCCAAGTTGTAGAGCCAGCCCACATGGGGTGTGGTGTCAGTACAGCCAATTAGGCACTCAGCTGTGGTCTCCTGTGGAGCCCACAGGAGGTAAAACTTTGTGGAGCCTGTGATTCTAGTTCCACTGAATAGGGCTGGGGTCACCTGAGCAGCCCTTGATACAGCATCATGAAGAGATTCAAATTGCAAATGTTTTTCAGAGAAGTGTAACCATGCTCCGTGTAACCATGTAGGAAGGATTTCTTACTATCTGTACTTAGAGAGCTAAGACTAAAAACTAGCACAGGGAATGACTCTGAACTTTAAGACCAGGAGCGTTCACAGCTGTACCCAGTCCTTGTATCAAAATTAGCATTACTTTAGGAAAGAGTGGAATTGTGAACTCCCAACTCTTGTAAACGCCTTCCTTCATGGGTCTCCTGCCTGAGGAGTGAGGGTTCCTGGCATCTGAAAACCATGTCTGTTTCGTCATTGCATACCTGAGAACAGGGATCTGAGTTCAGGTTAGCCCAGCAAAGTAAGGGGTGGGGTGGGGTGGCAGGATGAACAAGTGGCATGCTAAAATCATGAAAAGTTGAAAAGGATCCATCGAGTTTTCTCTTTGCTCATCAGAAATATGATCAGCTCATCACTTCTCTCTACCTAATCTAGGGTAACGCTATTCTTTTTTTTTTTTTCCTCACATCTTCATGCATGTATTTTGAGGGGAGGGGTTGGGGAGATAGGAAGGATAGTAGAATGAAACAGACAT
Organism: Marmota marmota marmota; assembly: GCF_001458135.2. Lineage (NCBI taxonomy): Eukaryota > Metazoa > Chordata > Mammalia > Rodentia > Sciuridae > Marmota > Marmota marmota. The sequence continues at coordinate 1,571,429 of NW_026000020.1, forward strand.
TATTATTACTGTGTGTATATAGGTGACTGCATGACCAATGTGATTCTGCAACCTGTATACTCAGAAAAATGAGATATTATATCCCAACTGATTCAAATGTTAGATATGTCAAGGTCATTGTACTGCCATGTGTAACTAATTAAAACAAATTAAAAAAACAGAAATATGATCAGTTTTGAGGATAAATTGCCTCTAACTGAAGGCTGCTTAATAGAATTCTGTTCATTGTAACAAACAAACAAGCAAACAAACAACAACAACAAATGAGGGAAAGCATGTTAGGTTGTTGTCCACTGCTTACAACTACAGGAGAGGGGTTTAATCTGATTGCTGATTGGTGAGTTTGACAGGAAAAGGGAAAAGGCCCCATTGTAGCCCACAGCGGGGGAACTCCAGCCTTCCAGGGCCCAGAACTAGCACTTTTGATAACTCATTTAGCAAACAGCAGGGGGAAGTCCACCTGGAGGCACTGCTGACCTCTAGGGCTGCTGGCACCAGGGGCAGGGGTTTCACTATTTGAAAACACCCAGAGGGTATAGGAGCATTTGATGAGAATATGCATTTTTAAAGTCCAGAAGCTTTTCTGAGGTATAATGTCCTAATAGTACCTTCCAGAAAAATGCATTACTTCTTTCTTTCCTCCTTCCATCTGTACTATTACTCACAGTGTACTGGTGTTTCTCTAGGACGGTCACTTAGGGGACATGTCAGATGACATAACACACCTATATTTAAAATTTAGGTTTTTCAGGCCACTGACACATATTTTACTAAGACGACCGGGGTCACATACTCATTTTTTTTTTCCCTGCCAAAGGCCAGTGATGTCATCACCCCCAGAGGAAAGACTGATATTAAAAATACAGAGTTAAGCCTAAACACAAAGATTCTCTTTCAAAGAAAGTCTTTGTGTGGAAAGTTGAAAGTGCTTAACTAGGTGGTGAATGAGTTCCTACTTATGTTTACTTTAAAAAATTAGAACATTAAGACAAGTTTATAAAATGGAACATCACCCATCCTTTCATGACTATTACACAATTTAAAGAATTCTTATGTTCCTTTGTTGCCATGCATAAATATACTTTTTTTGCCTAGTTGCTTAAAGCTAGTCTGCTTTTCTCCACTCAGAAGGGGAGATGGGCCTTTTCCCTGTTATTATTTGATTGCCATCATTATCTAACGTTCTATGGCTTAGACCTTAGTTCATTAGATTTCAGGTAATGGTTTAGGCAGAGTTCAAATAGGAGAGCTTCCAAATGAATTTAGAGTCTTACTGTGAGGTGACTTTGCTCAATAGAACATATTCAATGTTGTTTTAGAGAACAAGACAACAAGAGGAAAAGGTGAAATACATAAGAAATATTGGGTACAGACAGTGAGTGAGCTAGTAGTAGTTCATGAGATGGAGGTGAATCTCAAAGGGCACATTAGGTTTAGAAATGGGTGAGCAACTGGCTTGTGAATCATAATCAGAATTCATAATGCACGAGATGTAGATGGTAAATTAGTAATTGGCAAGATGCATTAAAGGCAGCTTAAATAAAATATATGATGGCACAAACAAGCCATAGATTAAAAGGGATGGAGAGGCAAAGGCAATGATCACCCCTTTTCTAGGCTGACAGCTCTGTCACCCTTTATGGATCCAGAATATGCCAAAAATGTGGGTATCCAGCAGGCTTACTGGTGAGCTGTAGCTACAGCCAGGCTAGTGTCTCTCTCAAAAGAGCAAGTAGCTGCTATTCTCCAGTAGGACAAGTATGTGCTATTGACTCCAGGTACTTTCCATCTGTGGGATCCCGGATCCAACCTCAGATAGCATCAGTGGGGATGCAGGACAGAGAGGGACGTGCCACATGAACATTGCACAATCCTCATGGTCTCGGGTCCTCAGCCTGCACACTGTCCTGCTAGTTAGCCTGGCCCATCTGTCACCCATTGTTCCTCCAACACATCTAATAACCATGTGCTCAGCACATAGACATCACACAATGCCATACTTTGGAAATAACTTTCACTTCCCTAATTTTCCTAGTAGAGATCAGATATTGCAGGGTTTATATTTCCTTGTATGGGGCTGCAAGCTGGAACTTCAACAGAGAGGCAGAAAATAATTATTCAATGCCAGGAAGACATAACATTTTAAAAACAGCTTATCTCACTTAATTTTATTTTTAAGTATGCACAGAAATCCCCAAATGAGGACGAGAAAAAGATGTGCTTGGCACATTGGCACAGATTTCTCATTTGAATTCATATATGCTTAAAATTTCTTTTTACATTTTAGCACGTAGTTCTTGAAGTGCCTTTCAGCTCTCAAAATACCAGATTTTAGCTTTTTACAGAAGGCCGGGGGAAATGACAAGAAATAATAAGAGCGTGGCTATCCTTGCTGAAGTGCTGGTGGATTTCTAGAAGGCCTTGCAGAGGATTTCTGTTGCTGCCACCTCTAATTAGCACTGCTGGGATTAAACTTAGCAGGTTCTGAAAATAAAGCAAGTGGGGAGGAAAAACAAGCAGTGACAAAGCAGAGTCAGCTTGGGACAGCTGTCACGCTTGCCTGGTTGCTAAGTTAGCTTCAGGCACCACAGTTGGAATTAACAGGGTAAATGAATGTAAAATAGATGAGAAATCTCCTTTTTCTGATTTGCACCAAGGGCTGATGGATTCATGGCCTCAGAGGAGTCCCTAATCTTCAGTGATTGCAGAGGTCTGCAGACCTTTCAGATCTCAAAGCATTTGTGACATGACTGAGTGATCCAAATAGCACTTCTGGATCCAGCAAAGTATAAATCACCACTGGGACTTCCAGAGACCTTGCAAGCTTCCTCATAGTGGCTCCTAACTAACAGCATAATCCAGTTTCTAAAAACAATTGCTAGGGTGATTTATACATCAGGAAAACATGGTATAGACAGGGTCAGCCTAGGGGGCTCAGAGACTGGGGTAAGTTTGAGTCTGAAGCTTTCAGACTCCGTAAAGCATAGAGGAAACATTCGTGCTGTTGCTTTTTGCTTTAAAAGGTGTGCAAATGTTCTGCTTTTCCCTTCTCTTTTCTTTTTCCTGGACATTGGTCAGAAGTAGCTTTCTAGACTGGTTTCACAGGTTCTTACGATTTGAGCATCTACCTGCTGTGGGGATTAAAATTTATGCATGAACTAATAACAGTGATGTGTGAATCAGAGTGGTGCTAGGTAATTCATAAAGTGCTTTTACATGAGCAAATTTCACTTTCCAGAGCTCAGTTATGTAGCTGGTAGGAATTCTTGTATATAAATAACATTCCTACTCCAACCCCCAAATTTCACTTGCATATTATCTCTCTGGACATGACTGACTTCTATCCAGGTATTCCTGGTCTCAACCACATATTTTCAAAATGCCAGCTTTCTGTGTAAACTGGGACCTTCCATCTCTATTCCATCCCCCAACTTTCCCGAGCAGCCCCAGGGGCCCTGTCTGTTCTCTCTGCTATCAGATTGGGATCTCTGCTTTCTGAACTGACCTGACACCAGTCATACCCTCCCAGTTTGTGCCTGCACATGCATGACCTGGTGAAGCGTGAAGAATTCAGACCTGGGTTCCCGAGAGCTTGATGCAAACGCAACTTCAGGCTCTGCACTGTCACTGCGTACAAGAGCACATGTTTGATTCTGATTCCATAGTGTGGCTTCCCTTTCTTTAAGGTCACAGTAGTTCAAGCCCCAGAGGAGCTGTGATCATGAGACCAGAGAGCCTTGTTAAGCTTAGAAGAGTGCCTGGTGCCTCTGCAGCTACCTGGGACTCCCTAATGTGCTGGATCCTCCTGCACATCACAGCATCCAGCTCAGGGCAGTTTCATTATAAAATTTTGTTAAATAGATGGATAAATAAATAAGTTCGAGGGAAAAGTATATATTGGTCTCAAAGGCAAACATTACTAAAATTTGAACAACCTACTTTATGGAATTGAAAGATGGACCATTTCTGTGTCAGTTACAATGTGATACTTTGACATCCATGGCAATCTTATGCATGTACACAGCTCTTACCGCTCTCTCATCTTTTATTTTGGAGACCAAAAAAAAAAAAAAAAGGGCGGGGGAGAATTATTGTATAGTTGGGAGAACCACACGGTCCTTGGCTTTTAGGTATCAGTTATCAGTTGCTTCTTATTGTCTTAGGTCAATCTGCAGGATATTTCCAAAAAACTTGAAAAATACTTTAAAGATGAACCGTATCTTATTTATTATTGTATATCTAGTGCTTAGACCAATGCGTCATGCTTGAAAATATGTGTTGACTTGAATTCCAATTTCTCAGTAGATGCAAGGCTTGGGAACCAGGACTCATTTGACAAAATAAGAATAGGCTCTGACACTTAATATATATCTCTTAAGCTCTGCCACACAGAAGAAAATAAATAAAGAGTATATCCTCATACTGCTGAACATCCTGGTCCACTCAATTACCATTCCAGCCTCTAAATCTCCTTTTTGTCTCATAGGGCGTCCTGATTTTTTAAAGTCTATTTCTTGGTGAATGTAAGTGAATTTGGTTTATTGTTTTATTTGTTTATTTTGAGAACTAATTTGGGGTGAATATTATATACTTGATGTTATTAAACTGAAGAGACTATATTAATAATTTTATGCTTCAAAGGAAATTTAATTTGCTACCCGGAATGCTCTTCTAATGATGAAAAGAAAAATGACAGCTTTAATTATCAAAGAAAAAAACTGTGCACAGAAAGAAGGGTCTGAGTAGACTTCTCAAATTAAAAAAAAAAAAAAAAGCTCAAGTATTACTGTTTCTTAATTGCACAGTCTGAAGTTAAGTGTTGAAATAATTCTTTTATTAGAAACGGCCTTTGTGAGAAATTCATATTTTCAGTATTTTATTTGAAAAGCTTTTTAATATTTCTTCCCTAAGAGAAATGATAATTAGTCCTAGGAGACCAGCTCATTACTGTCAGTCTCTAAACTGATAAAGATGGGAGCCATATTGAAGTTAACTGGCAGTACCTACTGTTATCATTTAACAGCTCTTTCCTGGTTGCAGAGTGATAGTGGGTGAGCAAAAAAGGCAAACCTCCATTCTCATGCAGTTCACAATCTTCAGAGATGAAGAAAAACAAACAAACAAACAAATCAAGCATACAGCAATGCTCCTATCACTGCCTTTTATAATAAGTATTCAAAGTGACAAACAGTAGGTGTCCTGAGAGTCTGACAGGGGAGCTCTGTTAAGTTGGGGGAACAGGGATGACCTCTTTACTTAGGCAGCATCTCCAAGGTCTGTAGGTGGAGAGAAGGAGGAGGAGTCCAAGTCTGCGGTCAAGGCTACTCCTTATCTGTTCTGACAGTCCTGCCCACGGCTGCCCTTCATTCTAACTCCAGCCAGCATTTCAGAACTCCCAGCTCTCCGTGAGCTTTGTCTTGACATCTCCCTCTGTCTAACTCTCCACTTGTCACCATAACTGCTTACTTCTCACCTAACCTCTGAAGCCACATCTCAAGTCCCACCTCTTGTGGGGATCTCCACTGTACTTCACCCCTTGTAGAATTCAGGCCCTTCATCTCTGTTGTCTCCACTGTAACTGTCACCATCTGTGTTTCGTGGTCACCCAGCTGTGAGCTCACTGGGGCCGATAACTGCGTCTGACTCCCCGGGCTGTCTTCAGACCTGTAAGAATGGCTTGTCCACTTACGAGGTTCTCAAAGATATCTGTCCAATGAATCCATGAACAGAGATTGATACTTTTATGTTAATTATTTTGTACAAGGAAATATCTTTTTGTGTGAGAGAAAAATAACCTTTCTTACTATATATACTGGATTTCTATATTATATATACTGGATTTCCATATAGTATGGAACTTCTCTTGTTTTTAAGTCTGTTGATTCTGTTATTTTTTCTATTTAACAAATACATGCCCACTGAAGACAATTTTGGATAGAATACAAAGATGTAAAGAAGCCCTCCACTTCAGACCGTGTGTGATGGCTCAAGCCTATAATCTGAGCAGCTCAGGAAGCTGAGGCAGGAGGATTGCAAGTTCAAAGCCAGCCTCAGCAACTCACTGAGGACCTATCCTGTCTCAAAATAAAAATAAAAAAAAGGCAGGGGATGTGGCTTAGTAGTTAAACGCCCCTAGGTTAAACCCCTGGTACAAAACAAAACAAAACAAAAAAGCCTTCCACTCTAAATAATATATATTTGGAATATATAAAATAGATTGCAAAATGAAATACGTAGGTCTATGCATTATATATAAAAGTATATGCAAATATTTAAGTACATGCATTATTTCTATCTGTTTGTCTGTCTACCTCCCTATCATCCATTTATTCATTATCTTTCTCTGTAGCTCAGTGTGCAGGGCAATGTCATTATGGCTGCTTCTGAGCTCATCACTGCATCTTCTTCTGTGTTCAACATTGGCAGAGTTTTGCCTCACCCTATTTACTTTCCCAGCTTACCAGCTTGCCTTAAATTCCTGCTGTGATGAGACACCCTCGCTCAGGGGTAGGTTAGACTATGCTGCTTCCATGTTTCCACAGCAGAACTATAGAGTCAGTATTGCTTGGTGAAGCCTGGCAGGTCCTAGAGGTCTGCATTATTGTCATTTTTGTTTGTCTTGGTGTGCTGCCGTGGAACCCAGGGCTTCCTATGCTAGGCAAACCCTCTACCCCTGAGCCACACACCTAGCCCTGTTGTCAGCTGTGTCAGATTATGACTGCTACCAGCTTTGTAGACGGTTAACATTGTGAAGGAATGAAAGTTCTCTCTTAAGAAGTAGCTTCAGTGGGTAAATCATAGCTTCAGTGGGGCAAGAATCAAAGATTCCTTTGGCTGGGGTAGAGTTCTCGTCTAGCAGGTGCATGGGCCCTGGGTTCCATCCCTAGTTGAATGAATGAATGAATGAATGAATGAATGAATGAATAAAATTAAAGATCTCTTTTAGAACCAGGAAGAGCGATTTTTGTGTTTCTCTTTATATGCTGACTTCTCTTCTGGAACACAGCCTTTCTTTCTTTCTTTCTTTCTATCTATCCTTTTTTATTTTTGATACTAGACATTGAACCCAGGGGTGCTTAACCACTGAACCACACTTCCAGCCCCCACCCCTTTAAAAACTTATTTATTTTAATTCGGTATATATGACAGCAGAATACATTTTGATTCATTGTACACAATTGTTGCACAACTTTTCATTTCTCGGGTTGTACAAGATGTAGCATCACACCCTATGTACAGTCTTACATGTACATAGGGTAGTAATGTCCATCTCATTCCACTATCTTTCCTGCCCCCATGTGCCCTCCCCACCCTTCCTCCCCTTTGCTCAATCAAAGTTCCTCCATTTTCTCCATGCCCCCTCCCTCCCCATTATGGATCAGCATCCACTTATCAGAGAGAACATTTGGCCTTTGGTCTCCCAGCCCCTTTTTAAAAATTGTTTTTTATTTTGAGACAGGATTTCTGTAAGTTGCTTAGGGTTTCTTTGAGTTGCTTATGGCTTCAGTTAGATGCTGAGGCTGGCCTTGAACTTGCAATTCTTCTGCCTCAGCCTCCAGAACCACTGGGATTGCAGGAATGTGCCACCACACCCAGCATAGCTTTTGTATTTGAAAAAAAAAAAAATGTCTGAAGCCTGTCAATCACTGTTTTGTCTGTATTCTGGATTCCAGTTGGCCTGGAAGATGGAGAATTTAGTGAAATTACTCCTATGAAGTGGAACAAGGTCTGTGTTGGTTGGACTGTCCATACTTCAGGCTTGTCTTTCAGTTTCAGTGTCCCTGAATTTGGATAAATGTCTGCAGACTGGTACTTGCACACTGGAAGTGTTGAGGTGCACATTGCTTGCCCATCTCTTCAATCTGATTACTGTAGAATGTTCTTTCTCCACCCATCAACAGCCTATTTTCCTTCAAGCCCAACTTCCTGTGAAGCATTTCCAGACTTCTCAGTGAGTGCCTGGCCGGTAGCTCCTCCTGCCTAATCAGCTGTGATGACTTTGTGGTTTACTCTTGCTGCCTTACTGATTTGTTTCCAGGATTTGGCAGAGAACCCTTGAACAGGGGCTCAGTTCAACTAAACATGTTTCCGGTTGCCATCCCCAAACCACACAGGAGCTGTAACAAAACTTCCAATACGTTTTAAATTATTTTTAATGGATTTGGAATGTGGGTAGGAGATGCAGACATAAATGTCGTGTTGATTCAATGAACCTTGCTATTTTCAGCACAGTTGTGCTGATTATAGCTATAGCTCTGACCACTACTAATGGGTGGTTAGAGTGCTTCCCCATTAGGGGACAGCCTTTCAACTCAGGGAGACTTGCACACTGAACAGTGAGGTCAAGAGTGTGGGGAGTGTGAATAACCCACAGAAGTAGGGCTCATTGCCATTCTTATTTAAAAGGTGATGTTTAATGATTCCAGTGGTCCATTCAAGATCTCTAGTGTGTACTTCACTCATCGGGCATTGCTGTGTTGATATAAAGAAATGGGAGATAGCAGCAGATTTGGAATCCAGATCAAACATTTCTTTAATAGCTCCTAGTGATTGTCAGCCTCTGGCTGGTATTTAGTAGCTACATGCAGAAGTGGTTATTACATGTACAGGATGCCACAGCAAAGTGTCCCCAAATGGTATGGCTTTCTAGTCATGTAGAGCTAGGATGTCAGCAGGTGTATGGAAGTCTTTACCGTCTCTTGTGCAGACACTCTGGTATCCTCCTCCTTTGAATGTGGGAGGCCATGGTTTAGTACTAACATGTACAAGTACTTAATGTTCATGGAGGGACCAGCTTCCCAAGGTCTAGAACTAGTGAGGTCCACTCTCAAGATGCCTCCAATATATAGTCAACATTCAGAAAATCTCCCAGGAGGTGAAGCAACTCCTACAGCTCTCCATCCTGGCCCTTATTGACCCTCAGAGAGCCTGAGAAATGCTCCTTCCCATCCACGATATTTTCCCAGTTTACTTCGGACTCCCTAACTTTCCTGAGCTTTGCAATTTAGGATCCACAATCTGAGATTTGGATGAAGATTGTCCAGTCAATCCCTCATTTGGTGGATGAGGTTGTGGAAACAGAAAAGCTAGAGTGGCTTGCTTGGGGTCACAGGTAAGGGAATAGATTGGACTAGACTCAGCATCCTGAGAAGACAGCCTTGCAGGGCTGAGTCCATTCTCCAGTGGAAGCTGAGTGCGAGCTGTGCCCTGCTAGTCTGGCTGGAGTCAGGTCTTTTACAACATGAAACTAAGATTCTTTGAGTTGAAAGGCACACTAATCAGATAGGTATAAATATCTATATCTATACCTATATCTATATATCTACATCTATATATGCTGAGATGGCTTTTCAGTGGTCATCAGTGTAAGTAGTAACTATTTCAGGCCTCTCTTTATTGATCCCAAACAATTCTATATTGTTCATATTTCCCTTAAGTACTTTCTTCTTTACTCCTGTGACAATACCATTTTCTTTTGCTACTCTTGTCTGCTTAACGAAGTCCTCTTCCTGCAATCATTCTTTACATGTAGATTGCCAACAAATGCTAGCTTTATTATTATTATTCATTTTCCACTCTCATTACTGAAGTTGGGGCCACTGACGTTCTTTGCCACAAATATGGGCAATCTTCCAACAGACTTCTCTTCCAGTCAACTGGCCGGGTCTCTGTCTCACTCTATATTCAAAGTTATCACCATCACAGGCAACTTCTGAGTATGCTTTTATCTGCTTAAACCACTTCAGTGCTTTCTAATCTTCATGAGGATAAAGCCCTTTTTGATGACTCATGATGAGGGTTACCAGACTTTTTGAAAAGCTTACTAAGGGAGTTGAAAAAGGTGGTTAACTGTGGCTTCACAGTAAGAAAGACTCATGAATGGAATTCTCAGGCACCTGTTGTAGTGAAAGGCATAGTTGGAAAACTTGCTTCCAGCTTTCTTTCTTTTCTTTCTTTCTTTTTTTAATATCACCTATGTTTCAAATGTTTTTATGTATAGTATTTCATTTATTTCTCATAATTATCTTATGAGGCCTAACTCATACTACGTTACTGTCCTCATTTTACAGATGAGGAAGTTGAGAAAGGATCAAGTGAATTGTATGCAATCCAAGTCACACAGACTGTAGGTGGCAGAGCTGGGTTTGGAGCCCAGACCCAGTGACCGCTGTAGCCTTTACCAACCTCCCTTGCTTCTGAGAGGCACTTAGGATCTTATCAGGCACCAAGCAAGCTGGAATTTTAATCTCTTTGGAGACATAGTTAGCTTCCTAAGCAGAAGTGCTTTCTTATATAAGGAAGGAAATGATATTTTCTTACCAAATTTAGTATAATTCATCCTAAATGGAGAAGTTATTTAGAGGGTGGCAGAACAGGAATATATATATATATATCTTTATTTTCTAGGTTATGCAAGATAAACAGAGTGCTGACTTTCAGTTTCTACATTGTGCAATAAGGGCTGCCTCCCGTAAACTGTAATATAATTTTCAATTCTGAGATTCTGTGATTTTTTTGACTATAAGCTGCACAATAAATATCTTAAGTGTCTAAGGCAAATGCCTGTAAATTTAGAAAAGCACACTTTTCATTGTAATGTCTATATTTTAAAATTTTAATACAGATGGGCATGTTTAAATAAATATTTTATAAATTTAGAAAAGCACACTTTTCATTGTAATGTCTATATTTTAAAATTTAAATACAGATGGGCATATTTAAATAAATATTATACCCATCTGTTGTAGGAAAAAGCTATTTGGGACATCAAACATTTATTTTTATTAAATATAGTGCTATTCTTTGTTAGGGCTGATGTTTTGGTCATCTGTTGTTACATAACAAACCTCCCTAGGACTTGGTGGCCTCAAACAACAGCAGCACATATTTTACCCAAGAATCTGCAATTTGAGGAGGCTAACCAGGGAAGGCTTGTCTTGGCTCCATCCAGTTCCTGAGGGAGTTTGAAGTATAGGTTGGTGTCATGGGAGGGCCACTCACTCACCTAGTGATCATTAGCAGCTGATTGCTGAGACTTTTTCCTGGGCTGCTGGCTGGAATTGCTGGCCTCTTCATGTGGCCTGAGGCTCTCACCACTTGGGGAAGGGGTGGAAGAGGAGGAGGGGGAAGGATGAGAATGAGAGGCAGGGAAAGAGAGGGAAGAGAGAGAGGTAGGCAGAGAGGGAGGGAGGGAAAGAGAGAGAGAGAGAGAGAGAGAGAGAGAGAGAGAGAGAGAGAGAGGGGGAGA